>NC_064433.1:19479963-19784338 GCF_023343835.1 Lagopus muta | reverse complement strand
AATCTGCCAGCCTGGGCCGCAAAGCTTCCTGTCTAGCTGGGGCAGAGCACACACTGGCATTGCTAACCCTGCTCTGGCTGCAGCGATGGCTCCCGTGGAGCTAACTGAAGCATCTCTGCATGCCACTTCTGGGGTTTACTCACTGTGGTCACCAGCCTGGATGGGTCTGTACTCATTGTGTACAGAGTCAAACCGCTGGTTTATGGAAGGGCTGGATCACACTTCAGGAGAAACATAACCAAATGCTGAACAATAGCCACTGAATAGTAACAGATGTGGCTAGAGCAGTCAAGTGTTCTGGATGCCTAGCCTCAGCACGCAGCTGCCTTTGGACCAGCATATAGCTGAAGTACAGTCCTGCATTTTTATTTTCTGTGACATGGGAACGTGTTACACACTCTGAAGAGGCCAGGACAAATGCCAGTTACAAATGTGTTATAAATCCAAACCTGGTAAGAGAAATCCTGATATTGAAAATAAGCTGCAATTTTTTTTGGCACCTTTCAGCTACGTTTTATCTACATTAATCTTCAGTAGAATGGTTGGGAAGTTGCAGTGTGATGCTGTGATGCATCGTATCATCACTTACTAAGCAGCACGCCTTGAGGCTGTGGTTGAGTATTTTTGTTTGTGTGGGCACATTTTAGAAAGCAGGAGATCATAGGTGTCAGATCACAGGAGATGCCCTTAGGCACACTGCTCACTGAGATGATGTGCTTCTGGAAGCAGGACTTGGAAGGCTGACACGGATCTTGGAAATCTGGGGTGCCAAGAACTGAAACCACCTCAAAGTAAAAGGCACCATATATCCCATTTCTTTGCTGTGACAGTGCCCTGTTACATTCTCAGCAGGAGTAAAGCTAACCCATGAAATCAAATCAGTAATTTTTAAAATAGGAAATAAGAAGTAGGAGAAGATAAGTATTTTAGTTTATTGTTTAAAGTTTGGAAGAAATAATGGAGTAATTCAGTAGGTTAGTGGACCATTTCTGATTATAAAGAAAACTCAGCGTAGAGAAAACATCAATATTGTGTGGCATTGTGTAGCTTAAGTTTAGCTCTTCAATCCCAGGAACCTTTCCATCGTGCCCTTATATATGATTTCCTGTTTTATTGCTCTGTATTTTAAACAAACTTCTCCGTACAGAACATGCAATTACCAGCTTCAAAATCCACCCGTTGTTGAAATAAATAGGGAACATAAAGCCCCTTATGTAAAGACCAGGCAAGAAGTTAGTTATTCACTTAACTCCCATTTCTGGGCAGAGCATCTGACATGTTCTATAAAGATGACTGTAAGAAAACATTTGCACTTTGACAGAGCAGGTCATTAGTGGATATTAATGCCATTTCTGGCAGTAAGAGCATGACACTGTAGTACAGTTAGGCTATATGTTTCTTTTGCAAACCACTGCCTTGTATTCCGTGATGACACGATGAATACAAAGGCTCCAAACAGCAGGCAGGTGTGGTAGGTTGGAGAGGTCACTGCAGAGCCTGCCAGCGTTGTTTGTCATTCAGATCAAAGTGGTGCACAGGCCCCTTTTCACACAGCATAGAAACATCAGTGTGATATAATTCTACTGCATATTCTGGAGCTGACATAAATATTTTGCTTGATGCAGGCATTGGTCAGCTCTTTCAAATGTCCCCTTCCCTTTTTAGAAGTGATCAGACAGAGCAATTTTGAGGCACTACAAAGCTTTTGGTGTTTATCCAGCAGGCTACGATGGGCTGTTACTGAGATAGTAAGCTGAAGAATACAAGATGTAAGGGGTCCATAACATCACTTGGTTGTGCTAACTCAAAAGAGGTTGCAAATAGCATCGCTTTGTTTAACCTTTTGCTAACTCAGGGGAAATTGATTGCTTAGTCTAACCTTTTTGTCTGCCCAAGCATATTCTAAAAAGGGAGCCCTCTCCAGTCAGTACAAGAGGGGCCTCTAAGAGAGCAATGCAAAAGGGAAGCTAAGCAGAATAGGAAATTGCTGAGGCATGCTGGGCAGGAGAAGAGCCCAGAACTGGGACAAAGGTTGGTGAGGTAGATGACTGACTTCATCCCAAACGACCACCAAATGGGGAGGAAGACATTGAGCCTTCATCCAATGGAAGCTACTGCGCATGCCTTGGGGAGGGGGGACAGTATGTAAATGAAATCCCAGAAAAGTAATGAATATGTCAGTGGGTCTTGGGTAATGCTATTGAATATGTATGACTTGGCAAATCATGTGCAAGCTAGGAGGAGCAATCCCCTTGCACCTGGCATGTGGCGCAGCACTGAAATAAAGACATACCTGCTCTTATAACCTTATGTGGGTTAGAGTTTGATTCCACAAATCATTGCAGCCTGATGTTGGTATGTTGATTTTCAGACCATGTATTTATTAACGTTATTGAAAAGAACAGAAACAGCTTTAAGGTTATAGGAACTTATAGGTTATAGGAATCCAGGGGGTGGATCAGGCTGGTGAATACCTCGCAGTATTCTTGTGGAGCTGTGAGAGGCCAACCCCAAAGCCCCTGCAGAACAAAGGCAGGCCCCAGCTGTCTTTTGCAGATGCTAGCTCAGAGCACTGCCAAAGCAAGGCAGCTTTGGATTCAGAGGGCAGCAAAACTGTGTGTCTCATAGGCTTCTTACTGAAGAGCCTTGTACCATGTAATGAGGGGAAATAGCACAGAGAATCCAGGCTGAACCCAGCTGGGTGTCTGCTCCTGCTGGGTCTCTGCAGACCCAGCCCTGCTCCCTATAGGCTGCCCTTATTGAAGCAGTTACTTAAAGGTGTTACAATAGCACACATCTATGCAATGACTTTTCCCAATTTGCATTTTGTTCTCTGATTTGAAAAAAAAAAAAGAAAAAGAGAAAACAAGAAACCACCACTTTCCTGTTTCATTAATCTGAAGTTTGACCCTTTCTGTGCGTGCAATTTTACTGCATGTATCTCTTCCCCCTAGAGAAGAATGCCTTTGCCCTGTTGGTAGCACTTTCCAGACTAATACACCTTCGGGAAATTTGGGCTGTAAATGCCAGCAAACGTCCTTTAATTTCATGGGTCACTTACACTGGTGTTCAGGCATGACACCATCAAATACCCATCATTTCAGTGGCTGACCTTGCTCATCTGAAAATATGCAGTTAAAAAGATCTTTCTCTAATCTTTCTTGCAGCCAGAGGCACAGAGTGATGAGGAGAAGCCCTGCCCCCAGCGGTGCTGCAGATACATGCTGTACATTGGCTGCCACCTCTGCTCAGTTTTGTTACCCGGAGACATTTATACCAGTTGTGAAACTGGTCTCATTGCACATCTCTATTGATTTGATTTGTACCAAATCGGGTATTGGAGTTTAACTTCAGACTGATCTTCAACAAGACATTGCCTAGGAAAAAAAATGTTTCCCTGGGAGTTGCTGGAGTCACTGGGTGTCTATAAGGACACTTACTCTGCTACTTTAGAGCAGAGAAATGTGACAGACTGTATGGGGATGCAGAGCCCCTGAGTAAGTGCAGGGCTGAGCTGCTGGGTACAGGCAGGTGCCTTGGTGCCACCCAGAGGTGCTGCCTGTGCAGAGCCTGCCCCAGCCGTGCTGCTGCTCCCCACAGCCTCTGCGTCTGCTCTTTTCTGTCTGTTCTCCATCATTCACTCCTGCCCCGTGATGGGAACGCTCTGCTGCTTTCAGTCACTAAAGCATTCTGCTGCTCTGTTGGCCTTCAGTCCCAGCTCATTTTCTCTGGGTGTAATTGCAGCCCACTCATCTCCTCTGCCCCTGTGACTGCACTTGGAAATTCTGTCCCTGCTTGCTATCAGAAAAGCCATTTCACTTCACTTGAGGTGATTGTGCTTCACAAGCGGGTGAAGTGATTTCTGAACACAGCATGAAAGCGCATTCAGCTGAGGGTTGCTTTTCCTGTTTACAGGCAGAACGCAGTGGATGTGTCGGTCAGCAAAGGAGGTGGAAGCTGAAGCTTTCCAGGCACAGGACTGAGAGGCGTCTGGCTGATAACAGAAAGTAAAGTTATCCTTCTTTTTCTGAAAGCCGACCCTTTCCCCTGGCAAGGTAAATCCAATTACGGTAACTGCATTGACTTCATTGCAGTGCCACTGGGAGCACTCTAAATCCATGAAGGAAACACAAAGCACACTTGGCAGATATATGGAAAGTAATTGCAAGCTCTTTCTGTGCAGTATTAATATATTATTTATCAAAGCTGCAAAGCTTCTCGCCAGTCAGGGCTGAGTGCTTACAGCCTCGCACGGCTTGCAGTGGCCAAAGAAGTGCTGCTGGTCACTGCCAGGAGAACGTCTCTTTGTAGCAGCCTTTGTAAAAGGAGAATTTCTGCCCATCCATCCCTGGCATTGATTTGAATCCTGTTACACGAGCTCTGTGGGAATATACTTTCTTTGTTTCCATCATGTGCAGTTAAGATAGTTTGGGATTTAATTTTAACATTGCATAGAAGGCGATAAGCTTTCAAGCATGTATTTGCTAATTCTTATATCTACCTTCAGGCATGGATTGAATGTTAATTGCTCTCATTGGGTGAATGTATAATTAATGCAATATGCCATTAAGGTAATGCCTAATTAATTGCTCTTGTAGCTCATTTAGGAAGCCTGTTATTGATACTAGTGCCTGGATAACAGCTGAGATTGGAGCAAATACTTTTTATTAAAACCAGGCTAGATGGAGTTAACAAATTGCAACATTTTATCTCTTTTAGTGACATTAATAATGGATTCTGTAAGAATACTAACCAACAAAATCGGACTTTTAATGAGTATAGTTAGGATTGGTTCATGTTCAGGCTTGCTAAGTCACATAGGAAGTGTCAGCTTTTGGATTAATTTGTCAGAGGAAATGGATGGTTGCTCATTTCTGAGCCTTTCAGTTCCACTTCTGTGCGTTGTCTGTGATCAAATGCAGTTTTGAAGTTAATGGAGATGTTTCTACATCTAGCTTCTATTTACACTATTAAAGTCTCCAGGGGAGAGAGGGAGGAGTTGCTGTGAGCTGATTAGAAACACTCCTTGTGTATTGTTTGTAGGAATGGTACACTGTGTATTCTTACACATGCACACAACACTGGTGACCGAGCAGACCTGCTGGACTCCCTCAGGTAACGTATGAATATTGAGCAGCACATTTTAGCTCAAAGTAATTCAGACTGCAGGTTCTGAATTTGTTCTCTGTCTTAATTAAAGCATCAGAATAATTGGCTACAATTTTTTTTTCTCATTGCAAGATCAGTAATGATCAGACAAGGTGATGGAAAAGCATTGGGCCATAAGGAAAGAGGGAGAGACCTCTCCATTTTTTTTATCCACTGATAAAAAAAAATGTCCAACTACATTTTAATTGTATGTATTTTTCTAGGAAATGAAAGGGCTGAGCTGAAGTCTACGCTTCTTATCAGCTATTGGAAAAAAGTGAAATTGCTGCAGCCTTTGCACCACTGGATGTCAGTATAGTTGCCTGCGCTGGTGTTCCACCCTACAGGTCTCAGGGGAGGAGATGTGTTTTTATTGAGGAGCCTCAGCTGTCAGAGCACTGCTGGAGCGACCTGCAGGTGAGACATTTGGCTGCTTCCATCCTTCTTCGACAGTCCCAAAGCAGCTCCTTGGCAACAGAATCACTCATAATAAACCCACCAAACTCCCTCAGGCCTCCACCCATCAAACCCCTTCTCCAGTGTCAGTTATCCACACTTCATCAGCGCTCTGTTGAAGGGGAATGGAAAAAAGGGTGATGCAGGAAGGTCATTAAAAACTTCTTTCAGACTCCATCTGCATCTCCATGCCCCCAGATTAGTGTTCCAGCTGTGTACCTGAAGTATAGGCTTCCACAGACCATGTCTGCCATAAAGGCCCATCAGCAGACAGCCATCCTGCAGCTGTGGTCCTTCTGAGCACTGGGACAAAGACATTTGCTGCCCCATCCCACTGAACACAGAGAGTTCATCCTAACTGCCACACAGAACTCAGTTTGGCAAAGGGAACAGCTCCTAGTCCAACCCAAGCGATTGGGATACAAACAATTCAGGCTAATTTAAAGGGTGGTTGACTCCATTTCACTTGTAAAGCTTTCGCATTTGAACTCTCCAACTAAAAGGGAAGGATTCGACATGTCAGAATAAAAGCAGATATATTTTAAAAATTTCAGATGGCAGTTATGGGAACTATCAAGAGGAAGATGTTTTAACAGAAACATTTGGAGGCCATGTATCACCAGCATAATGGTTTTGCTAAATACTGGGAGTTATTGCTCCAGGAATGAGAGATAATGGGACCAGCATATACTCATTACCTAGCGCACAGGGACTGCCAACCTGCTAACAGAATCAATGTTATCTTATTCATACGTTTGCTGCTTAATTAATATTCAGAGGAAAAAAAATGGAAATGATGCCATAAAATCCTCCATTTGTATTTAGGTACACAAACAACTTCTTTGCCATAAAACCTTTATGTGTCAGCCATCCACGCTTAGCAAGTTTTATCAGTGTTCCTCGAGCGCCAAATGCTTTGAGGTTTTGCTTCTGCTGTAAATCAGTGGAGGAAGCATCATTAAGCCTAACTATTTGTGTAGTTGTGTATTATTCTGAACCTGACAGATTGCTCAGCACGGTCAAAGCATATTTGGGCACATTTGGTATTGCTTATCATCAGGTCTTTGGCTTCCTAAGCAAAACTAACAGATTAATATATAACATTGCAATGGTGATACTGGTGTTCTCATCTCTAGATCCCCTCTCAATAGGGGTGTATAGTGAGTGCACTGTGAATCCACAGTGCAATTTAACTCCATGGCACTGAATTACTGGCTGATGAAGAAGTAACCAGTAAAACCCAGACGTGGTATCTGCAGGAAATGGCTTTGGAATAGATTTCATGTGCAGAGAGGGACGTAGAGAAGAAGGAGGGCAGAGTTACAGAAGGCAGCCTGGCAGGCAGGGTCCTGGGAGAAAACTGTGGACTTTGGTTGAAGGGAAAGGAGGGAGAAATGAGTTACTGAGTATCTCCAGTGGAAGATATCATGACTGCACAGCCTTTGTGTGTGACTTGATGGTGTGCGATTGTTGCCTTTGGTTGCTTTGGGCCCTGGTTTAGCTGCCTTGTGCTCATTGCCTGCTCTCTTCTGAGAGCAAGCAGGCCAGGTAAGCTCTTTGGTGCCCATATATACTGTACAGCAAAGGCAGCAGCTTTCATTTCTCACTGTGTGATGCTTTGCCTGCAGGAACAAAGTGGGCAGGCCTCCAGCCCCAGAGGGTGTGTTGTAATAACTAAACACTGGTGCCTTCTCGGAAGCAGTGCAAAGGCTTCTTGGCCTGCATTACTATTCTATGTCAGCTGCCAAGAATTACTGCTCTCCAAACACTGGGTACTGATATGAATTAGCAAGTTATCTCATCAGATCAGCTGTTGGGGAAGTTTTTCACTAAGAGGGCAGTGAGGCCCTGGCACAGCTGCCCATAGAGCTGTGGGTGTCCCATCCCTGGAGACACTCAAGGCCAGGTTGGATGGGGCCCTGGGCAGCCTGAGCTGCTGGGTGGCAGCTTGTCCACAGCACCGGGTTGGAACAGGACGATCTTTGAGGCCCCTTCCAACCCAAGCCACTCTATGATTCTCATCAGAAGTCTCCTGCCTTAATGTCGCACGTGTAAGCTGTCATCAAGAATCCTGTAATCTATTGTTAGCCCCAGCAAGAAACATTTTAAAAGCAGTGAATTATACATCATAATTTGTTACACAACTTAGACAGAAATTAGATAATCTTCCATGGATTTTGTTTGTTTAATTTCAATGCTTAGGCTAAAAAAATCAAAACTCAAATTTGCGTTTGCAATGAAAATAATGTTTCTATTTTAATATAAATTTGCTGGGGAAGTCAGTATGATATAAAACATTAAGTTTTGATTTTAACGATGTAAAGCCTAGGGCCAGAACCTCCAGAGGAGATGCTTGGTCTGTGGGAAAAGAGAGGAGTTTTCCTCCTGCAGACATTTCATTTGACAGCCCACAATTCCTCTGATGTTTCTCAGAGTCTGCGTATCGTAAACCTTAATGTACATAGTTGAAGAGAAAATGAGGAGAAAAGGAGAAGAAAATGCTCTTGCTTTATGGGCATGAATCTCTTTCCAAGACATTGCTCTTGGTTCTGCACTTGGTTCTTATTCTGTGGTTACTTTAAAATGAGACTTAGCTTAAACAAAAGGTCTTATGGCAGCAGACCAGGCCTCCCCAGCACTTGAGAAGAAACTGATGATTTAGAGCAAATTAAGCGGTGGCAGGACAAGCCAGCAACTCATAAATAAAGACAGATTTGCAGGGAGATCATTTTGATTGGTGGTGTAGGACATTCTGACAAATCTGAGGGGACAGAAGTTAAACAGTCCTTTGCGAAGATAAGGGAATATATAGAGAAAAATACATATTTGCACATATGTTTTAGCATTGGCTTTTCCCAGGTGGGCTCTCCCTTTCCACAGCAGTCCCCTGATTTCATGTGGTCAGAGAGTGACTGCCAAGAGGGCAGCTGGGCTGCTATGGGACCTGGAGTTGGGGGTCTGCATGATGGCAGAGACCTCAGGTATCTTGAATACAGTCCCTGTTACTGCCGTCACCTGCCTGCCTAGGTTAGACATGTTGTTGCTTCAATGTGAACAAATACTGCTCTGTGAGACTTTGCCTATGAAGGATGTTTGCTGTGCAGCAGAGAAGCAGCAGGCGCTGTGTGGGAGTGGCAGTCTCCAGCTCAGCTTCGTCCTGGCTGCTCCTGGTCTCAGAATGACAAAGGGGCTGAGGCTGTGGGCCCTCTGGATCCATTTGCCCAACCCCTGCTCGGGCAGGGACACCCAGAGCAGATCTCCTCAAATCCAGGCATTGGAGGAGATCTCCATGTAGGAGACGTCACAGCCCCTGGGCAGCCTGTACCAGTGCTCTGTCACCCACACAACACATCAGTACTTTCTGCTGTTGAGATGGAATCTCCTATGTTCCAGTTGGTACCTTTGCCCCTTGTCCTGGCACTGGGCACCACTGAAATGAGTTTGGCTCCATTCTCTTTGCACCCTCCTTCAGCTATGTGTGGGCACTGATGAGATCCCTCTGTGCTTCCTCCAGGCTGAACAGGCCCAGCTCCCTCAGCCCCTCATCGCAGGAGATCTGCTCCAATCCCTTTGCCATCTTTGAGGCCCCATATTGGACTCTTCCCAGTATGTCCATGTCTGTCCTGTACTGAGGAGACCAGAAATGGTGGCAGTACTCCAGGTGAGGCCTCACGGCTGCTGAGAGCAAGGATCACCTCCCTTGACCTGTGGGCAATACCTTGCCCAGTTTAGCCAGGGTACCTGCACACTTCTCACTGACAGGTTTACCCTCTGAAGCAGCCCTTTGCTTTTGCTGGGATACACGTTTCATCAGGTCTTCCTCTTTTGGACTATTAATCTCTCTCACTCTCTGGCTTATTTTTTCTGTGGTTTTGGGTACCCGTTTACGTTGCGTAGGCCTTTCCAACAACAGGGTAAACCTGTCAGTGAGAAGTGTGCAGGACTGTATGTATAGCACAAAGAGTACAGAGGTTTCCTGGTTCTCATTCTGGCACATCCTCTATCCAAGCTTCCATGGATGAAAGCTTCACAAAGGAAGTTCTTGAGTTGCTCCCAGGAGCTCTTTCTCTCAACAACAAAATGTCCCCATCTGCCCCCTTGCTTTGCTCCCCACGCCCCGCTTCTTGTTCCTGAGCAACAACTGCAGTGACTCTCATGACTTCAGTGACACACTGCAAAAGCTCCAAGACCAGTAGAATCTGTTAAGCACACAAACTTTCTTTACAGGCAAGCATCTGCAGTAGTGCAGAGGGGGGAGTTTCTCTCTTATCTCATGCAAGGCATCAGATTTTGCTTACAAAGCATGCATTCCTCTCCCAGGGATTTATTGTGCACTGCCTGGATGTGTTTTTGGAAAGACAGACTGGTGAATGCCATGAGCCCTAAGATTATAAAGCAAAATGATTTCTAGTTAACCAATAGAGTCTTTGCTCTTAAGCCCAGCAGGAGCCCCAGAACTTCTTTCAGATTAAGCTGGCTCTGGCTCTGGGCTAATTCATCCTGTGAATAAACAGCAAGTCAACAAAGCATTAAGTCAGGACATCAGTAACCACCGAGGACAGCAGGATCAGCTGGGTAGCGTTTCGCTGAATGTGACCTGCGGAACCCTGAGGTTCTCACTGGTGTTGTGGTGGAGTCATTTGTAAATTTTTCTGTTTGCATGGTGTTGCAAAATTGCTAAGCAAGGCCTTAAAACTGCTCAGAGTACAGCAAATGCTGAAAATTTGTTGCTTGTAAGTAATGCACATAGAATGTTTTCCCATTAGTTATAGTCTGTTTACAGGCAGAGTGGAATGTTCCTCATTAAAAGCCAGAAAATATTGGAAGGTGTCTGAAAAATAATTGTTCTGCTTAAAACTCCTACTATGCTCTGAGGCTTGTGCTTTAGCAGAGCAGTTTTACTGAGAAAACCCATTGTTTCTTTAAAGAAAAACATTCTGTGATCAATATTCTACAGTGCTTCTGGAAGGGGAGGAAAAAAAAAAAGGTGTTTTCTGCTAGAATTCCAAGAGCTTTACAGCACCATGCAAAGATACCCCATTACTGTGCTGGGAACAGGGCAGTGTCCCACCTGTGGCAATCTCAGCTCTTTAGACACGGCCTAAATAGCTTTGGGACAAATTGTCTCACTTTCCTGTGCCTCAATGGCTTTGTCTCTAAGCTGGGTCAATGACAATATATATCTTCTAAAGCTCAAAATCAGGGACTAATTTGCTGTCAACATCAAAATATAAACTACCCAGCACCCCAAATTCAGCATGGAGCAGAGGCCTGTCACTGTCATGCCTAGCAGCAGAAAATCCCAGCAGTCAGAGATGAAACATGCTGATGAATTGGGCAATGGTTATTGGAAATGAAGACTTCCTTGTATAGCTCCTTTGCAAAATAGAGACTATTTTCTATATGCAATATGTATTTACATGTATATACAGCATTTATAGGTGTGTAGTGGTATTCTAGTGGTTGGCAACCCTGCATACAGTGGGGGGGTTGAAACTAGATGATCATTGTGGTCCTTTTCAACCCAGGCCATTTTATGATTCTATGATTCTACACAGCTGTATAGAGAAGCTTGGATATGTTTGTGTATATGCACATTCACCTGCTACAGAGAAATGTTAGTAACACCAATACTAAAAAGCATTAGTGCACTAAAGAAATCCCAACAAAAGCACTTCTCTAAGAGTGATAGAGCTGGCTGGTCTCCTGCTAGGTTTGGACAACCTAAATGTAGTCCAAAAGATGCTGCTGACACTTATCCTTACTGTCTGGTTGTCTAAAGCACTCTGAAGAAGTACTCTGAAGAAAAGGGTTTCTGTGGAACAGCAGCCATTAATACCAATGGGACAGAAGGTCCTGTAAAAACGTGAGTTGTGTGGGTGGTCAAATTGGAGACATTTAATTTGCCTGAAAAAAGAAATTAATTCTAATGACAGGACTGTGTATGCGTGATTATAATGCAGTGGGGCATTCAGCTCACCACTAAAGCCTGGATATGCCACTGAACTCAGATGAGCCTCCCCAGATGGCAGCCACTGGCCTTGTTTGCAGTCTGTTCATGGGGATGCTCCGTTCCCAGGTTGCCCACCAGGAGAAAGCTTGCAGAACTTGGCTGCGCAGGTACAGATTTGTTTTTTAGAACCTTCACACACTGCTCTACCAATTGACAGATGACAGTGATGCCAAGCACCCTCCAATGCGTTAGGAGTCAACCTAAAGCCTTCAGCCACAGGCAGCTGGCCAACTGCTCGAGTGCTCACTCACCTCAAAGCAGCCTCACACAGAAAGCTCCACAGTGCTGGCACCTCAGGAAGTCACAGGCCCATCCTTCAGCCATTCCCACTGTTCCTCCCCTGACTGTGCTACATATCCTGTGGTTTGCTTCTTGATATTTGGCTGTTTGGGCCGAAAACACCATGCAGGAATGAAGTACTGCATGGGGGAACAGTGGTTTTACACGTCCCACATACTGCTTCTACCAGAATCCCACTTGTCTGTAACTACACTAGGACACAGTACACATTGAGCTATTCAGAATAATAGGTATTTATTTTCAGTGCTATTTTCATTAAATACTGGTATCATATATCCATGTCTGAGGTAATAAATTAAAAATAAATTCAAGATTTCAATCCTGTATTTGTGCTGCATATTTCTTCTACCATTCATTATACATAATTTGATGCAAACACACATAGTCCATAATTCTGGTAGTAATATTATTTCAACACAGTCACTTTTTGTTTCACTATCATTTTGCTGAGAATGGTTATTGCATGATACATTTTTAATAGATGTTTTAGTTATACTAGAATTTTCTATTAAATCACACATATCAAAGTTATAGGAAGATGGGGATGAAGATGTGCTTTGAGCCAAGGAAGGCAAATACTGAATCAGAATGATAGCACGTACAGCAGGATCATTGTCTGCTTGCACTAGAGTCCAGATCCAGCAAAGCCACTTCAGTATGTGCTTAGCTTTACAAAGAACATATGGGTCGTTTCAGTGACATCCATAGCCTTCAGTGTTTGCTGAATCAAGAACTAGCCAAGCTTGGACACCTAAATTCATAGGCTTCCTTAATCCTGTTATTTGAATACGATTTTGCTGGTTTCATATTTTGTAAGATGTTTTGTAACAACCTCTGTAAGATTTTTCATCAGTGAAGCACCCATAGAAGTTTCTAACCTGGTTCATAAATACACTATGAAAAAATAAGCAGCTACAATGACTCTCTTCTACATATTTTGTTAAAAGCAACAAACACCTGGTTTGAAAAGTTATTAAAGTAATCTTTTTCCCATGGTAAAATATATTTAAAAAAATAAACTCTTCATTTCAGCATCTTCCATCACAATAAAAGCTCGTTAAAGGGCGGGGCGTACCTCAGGTATTTTAATTTATAAATGCAAGAGGTTGAATGTATCCATTCCTTTTGCACTTAAATGCTGCTGGTGGTAGTAAGGCCCTTTCAGCTAAGTCTCCATCGAGCCCAACGTCAGTGAGCTAAAGAAGCAAACAAACAAAAATTGGCTTGCATATAACTTTTGTGTAATTCTGAATTGAAAAAAAAGCCCCTCTCTGCTTAGAAAAAAAAAACTCTTATTTAACTACTGCCATTAAAAAAGCATACCTCACCTCTGTGTCTTTTTAGCTTTCATCAGTGACTCTGAATGCAAACGGCTTAAATACTCGCTAAAATTACTGTGGCATGCCATCAGACTTCTAATGTTCATAAGTTGTGCTAAAACCAATTCAATCAGGAAGCTATAGTTAGAGCTAGAGCTAACGGTTGTCTTGGTGTTCAAGGTCTACTTCCACCAGGTTTTACTTATTCTATGTTGTAAATGACAGTGCTCATGACGTGATCCTGAAAAACGGTTTGGTGTTATTACCAAGAGCTATAGTTTGTATGAAAGCTCTCCATGCTCATGCAGTGAAGTGCAGTGTTGAAGGGGACGACGCTTCTCACTGCTCTGCCTTGGGCTTGGCCACCAGAGAGCAGCCATGGGGCTTCAGTACTCCACCGAGCTCACGATTGCCATCGGTTCATCAAACGTTGCCAGCCGTATCTGCTTAGGGGTGGGGATGGAGAGAATTTCCCCTGCGTCAGTCGGGGAGTGAATCCCATTGTCGATTATGTTTGAAACTTCCTCCTCGTGATCCTCATACAGCGTGTTGATGTGCAGCAGAGGGTGAGTGGGGTTGCAGTTCAGCGCAGGGGCTGGTTCTGCTTTGGCTGGGTTCAAAGTCATACTTGTCGCCGTGGTCGTGGCTATATGGTTGTGGTTGCATGTGACAAAAGCCCCAGCAGCAGGCACAGTTCTGCATGTCTCAGATGAGTACAGCATCTCTTTTGCAGGATGAGGGGTGTCTAGAAGAAATCAAAAGAGCCAGTTAGAAGACGGGCAGTCTTTCACCCTCCCAGTGCATCACAGAGCAGTGTACTCAGCCAATAAAGGCAGTCCTGCCGTTGCTTCCAATGGGAGCAGGAGAGGACTCCAAAATGAATTTTCTTAGGATCCTCTGGGAAGTCCAACAGGGCTGTTTCATAACAACAGGGTTGTAAGCTCAGGGAAACGGGACAAACAACAAATGGGTTTTGTAAATCTCACTTTCTATGCATGCTCATGCTTCCTAATGTGAATGGTATTTTCATAAAATGAACAGAAAACAACTGAAAAGTATCTTTTACTCTCCTCTATGGTTTGGCAGATGTTTTTTACGTGTTATGATTTAATGTTTTGACAAATGTTATGAATGTTGAAACCCACAAGATGGAATACAAAATGTGCTGATATTTTCAATGGGAAAAAATAGTGGTTACATGTTGTAAGCCACTTGTCTTTAGGAAGAACTCAGCAATTTGTCGTTAACTGATGTCTCTTTCCAGAAATTAGAAGTCTGCCTTACCTGATGGACTGCAATGTTGCTCTAACTCAAAAGCAAAGCTGAATACTTTCAATTGCAATGGAGAGTAACAGAGCCCCAAAACTACAGTAATCATTTTTTCACTCTTAAAATATTCAAGCACTAATTTAGATGAAGGTAATTGAGACCAGAAAACCCCAGTAGTTTTGAGGAGTTGAAATCAGAGCAGGTGATCGGATAAGGAAAGCCGCAGAGTAGCTCACATGCACATCAGGGAGTTGGAGGGCTCTGAGGAGCATAACGATTTGGAAGTGACAGAAACTTTTATACCTCAAATCACTTCTTTGCTGGGCAGTGGGGTGACGGTAGCTGTCAGTCTGTCGAGGCCCAGAGGGAGGTCTTAGCTTGTAATGAGATGAGAGCCATTGCTTTAAGGATGTACAAATCTTTCTGCACAGTGTTTCTTACGTCAGTAGCTTACAAAATCAACAAGAAGATAGATACCTGCCTGTCAGCTTATCTACTGATCGCTTTTCTTAGTGCCTACATGGCTTTCCCCATCACTCTAACATACAGCAATTGTTGATATAATTGGAAAAGTCCTTTAAGGCAGAAACGGGGTTGTATTTGCAAGACACACACAGGGAGCTGAGGCACAGAAAGAGTGCTTCTTGTGAGGCCACACGGGAAGGGAGTGGTTGAATTCCTGAATCCCAGACCAGCACCCACACTTCAGACCATTCACTGTCTGGTCCATGTGAGACAAAGGGCAAATTAGGATTTGGGGTGAAGAGCAACATAATGTGAGTTGAGCCTTTGTAGGTGGAAATGCCAATCCCTAAGAACTGGTAGTCAAAGAGATTTTTTTCTATATAACTTGAGAATAAAGCCAATCTGAAAAATGCCAGATGCTGGTGGAGCAGGAAAAGTGTTTTAGAGGCTGAACTCTCCTCATTTTCTTAGTAAGGCACAACTACTTTAATTACTGTGAAAATCTGCTTACACTTGAAAAACTACCTGCAGCAATAACTTGCAGGCTGTTTTGTATGGCTGTACCTGACATAATCCTTATTCTCCACATAGCTGTATTCTGGTAGAGACAACTACTGTTTCTGAGGCCTACACATCCTAATATTATTATTTATCCCAAAATCTAGCAAAGTAGGTCAAAAAGTTCAAATAAGCTTTGCATTCCTGAAGATCACTACAAAAATCATCGTCTGTGAAGGTGGTACTGTCATTACAATATACTGTACCTTTGAGAGAGGAGGTAACGTGTACTATGACATTCTCTTCCTGGTTTAGAAATCCACCCTCTTGGCTTTTTGATGTAGGCATCGAGGGGATGGCTGGAATCTCTGGCTTGGTTTTTTTACTACTAAGTATATATGGATGTACATCCAAGGAAAAGTGCCGTGTGTGTTTCTTTTCAGTGCCTGTGCTCGGGACGGCGTTTGATTCAGTTTTATGAGCTGCTGATTGCTGTGAGGTTTTTGCAGCAGATTCTAACAAAGGAGCAATAAGGCTGTCCGTCGCCGTTTTTCTCCGCACAGGCTTAGGCTTTTCAGGTTTATGATTTTCGACCTTCATGATGGCTAACTGCTCCTTGAAAGGCTGAGGAAGTGGGTTGGTAGTTGGGATCCATTTCATCTTTTTCCTTGGTCTCTTAATGATGAGCTGCTCGTTGCCATCGATGTCTGCTGGGTCGACGCTTGGGTCTATGGTCTGGATCCCTGAATCACGCATGGTTGGGGTGGCATCATGGTTGGACTGGGCCAGCGCCGCCAGCAGTTGGCGCACCACGTTGTCATACATCAGGTCACTTTCGTTTGTGATAAAATCCAGACGGTTCAGTGATTTTATGTGGTCCCGATTCTCGTTGCAGAACATAGCCAAAATATTGATGTCACAAAACTGGGACTTCTGCCACTGTTTCTTGGTCTTTATTCCAACTTTGTTCAGTTTATCAAATATGAAGTTGGACTTGCGAAATATGAAGAGGTGAATTAGGTTGATAAGGATGATCAAGTTCATAAAGCAGAGGAGAAAGATATCTACGCCTGCAATAATCCGCTGGAGCTGGACAGATGGCAGCTTGCAGTTCACTCTGATGTGCAATTTGGAGCTGCTTGTCTTGTCCGGAGGCTCTCCTAGAGCACACGTAAATTCATTTTGCTTCTGTGTAGCATAGTAGGTGGACAAGTATGTAATGGGTATGATGCTTAAAAAGATGATGAACAAATGTCTCGCGAGATAAAGCTTAGCTAAGAAGTTACTTCGTCCTCTTCTTTCCAGGTATTTCTCAAACAAGTTCTGTTCAGGGCTTTTTTCCTTCTCTGCATTCTCAATGATTTCTCTTTTCTCTCTCTCTGTGATCCCCGGGCCTTTGGACTGGATCTGTTTCTCTATTTTTGGTGCCCGTCCTTCAGCTGCACGGTGGTAGCAATTATCGATCTCCTGAAGCAAAAAATTAAGCTCTGAAGTCAGTCGGGTGGAGGCCAGAAATTCCCAGCCCAGAGCTGGAATGTACATTATCCCAGCAAAAGCCAGCAGTGCATAAGGTAGGAACTTATGCTCAAACAAGGAGGGCCAGTGGCTGGCATCAACTCCTGGCAAGGCATCTTTTAATTCTGTCCAACAATATCCTCTGGCATACAAGGCTTGATCGCGGGTGAAGTTGTGTGGTGTGTAACAGTATATTGGCTCCTCTGTATAACAGAGAGAAAAGTCACTGCTGTGCATTTAACCTACAAAAGGAGCTCTGGAAAATAAACATTTCAAATGATATCAATTTTACTTTACTGTATTTTTACACGACTGCTCATCCCACAATGTGTATTAGACAGCTCAGCCTGCGTGCATCTTCACAAGCCCACAGGGAAAACTATTTGCCTGGAAGCTTTATAATGAACCTATGCTAGACACATCAGCTAGGAATTGATGCCTTAGTTCTGTTACCTCCCTGAGAACAATACCCTAAGCTAAACTGCGGTCTGAACTCTGGAAATACAAGACCTAGTATCCACTATATAGCAGCTCAGCATGTTACGCTGGCATACGTACAAACACTGAAAGGCTCATTTAGGTGACACTTAAGGTTTATCCCAGCTAAATATTCTTAAAAATAGAAAAAAGATATGGTTGAAAACAATCTTTTTAGTCCTTATTAACGACGTCTGCTCATTAGATACGGTGAAAAAATATCTGCACTAAAAGCATTTAGTCAGCTGTATCTCAGCTAAGAGTCTGAATTAAAGCATTACCAACCAAATCACAATCCACTGTGTTAATTGTATTTACCACTGTATTTACAATTGTATATTTTTTTTTACAGTGTGCAATTAAATGGTGCAACTCATTGCCCTACAGTATTATGGAAGCAACAAATACAGTGGATCAAGAAAGCCACTAAACCAAAGTAATGGAAAAGAAAGTATAGCAAGAATTATTAAATACACAGATAATTATACCGTTTTTCTCTCCCATCAACTTCAATCCACAGGCTGCTGGACAGTGGGAGGGTTTATGCAAGAAAATAATGCCACATGCTTGTCTATTTTACTACTTCTTGCTAAGCGTTTGGGTTTTGCCACCACCACAGGCAGGATACTGGGCTTTGACCCAGTAGATGCTTTTTGTTTTCATGTAATTACATTTTTCTAACAATGGATATGAAAGTAAGTCAGAACAACTTGTGAAAGTAAGAATAGCATTAACTGCCCCAAGAACAGCGATCCCTTTCAAAACACCCTCTTCAAGTATGAAGACTGTATTTTAATGCTTTGGTAAGCAGAACAAAAGGAATATAATTTACAGTGTTCTGGTAAACCTTTAAAAAATCCTAAAATGAGATCCATGGGAAGAAGGTATGTTCTCTGGAATTGAGAACTGCTCAAGAACACCAAGCTTGCTCCAGTTCTGAACGCAGTCTACAGTTCAGATGGAGAACAGCTCAGTTGAAGAGAGTGGTGGTACTGTTCTCTTAATAACACAAATTATGAAGAGAAATAATAAAATGTTCTGTCGTTTGATAACAGTAGTTGAACACTAAAAATTAACAGGCAGGCAAAAAAGCCCTAATCCTGGCTTAGCAGAAGAATCCTTAGTTAACCAACTACTTCTCATGTCCAAGCAAATAAAAAGCATTTCCTAGGGATCTGATAAAGTGCTGATGTATAAATGTATTCCCTGATATTCAGAGATCTATACACTAAAGACTGCGCATTTTTAAAAAGTAATTCAGTGAGGATTCTCTTCTAAAAATATAACCAATTTGAACAGGCCTGCTAGGATAATGGTACCCAAGATAGGATGTAAATTGAAAGAGCCCTGTAAATTCTTGACAATCACTTTTGAAAACTATTTTATCATGATTTAGCTTCAATCTTTCTCAGAGGAGAGCTTAAAGCACTCTAGTGTTACCAAAATTCCCACTTAGATACCTTTGTGAATTTACAGTCATCAGTTACGAGAAAAATATTCATTAACTCTCATCTTCAGCAATTACATGCCCTCCAAACTCTAACCACGAAGGGATGCACACACAAAAAAGTCAACTCAAACTATAGAAGAGTTACTGTATGATTTCCCAGGAGATTCCTATGTGAAAATATTCCCACGGGAAAAAAACAAGCAAGTAGCTTTCAGTATTTCTCATAAACAGAGAGATTTTGAATTGGGTGTCCCCAGGCTTAGTAGAACCTGCCAACGTGGAATTTAAATTACTGTGGAAGACATGAGTTCATTTCTCCTGGATCTCAGCAGCATGAATACGCGGGAAGATGACAAGCATTCATTCAACTCATCCACAAGGATTACTTTTGGAATCACGTATCAGCTGCTATTACCAAATAAATGGTAGAAAGTTCACCTCACTGAGGCCTGAAAGGTTATGGTGATTTCTGCCAAAATGTCACAAAAACAGCAAATAGTCAATAAACAAACAAACAAACAAAAAAGAATAAAAAGGAAACAAATAAAAATGTCTTTTAACATTTACATTTATGTTGGACAAGCCACTTGGAGACTATCTGCACTCTGTCCGCTGACACTGCTTCACTGTAAAACTTAACAGCTGCACAACTTTAGTTTGGACTTCATAGCAGCAGTGGAGGCTACTTCAAAAATGGGGCTGTCCAGCTCAGTAAGGAAAGCACAAGGAAAGCAAATGCCATTTTAAAGAAATTTGTTTGCTTTCCTGTCAAATATTGTTTAGCTGCTCCCATTGCCTGCTAAGCTGTGAGAGATCTCTACTTTACTGGCATAGCTGAGCATGGTGCCCCATGTTGATTCAATGTTGTTGTTTATTGATGCTAGTCTACTTTTTTTTGCATGTTTATTAAATCAACATGACTTTGATTACGTGCCAGGTGACCCTTCAGATAAAACCCCATCCCCAGCCAGCAGGACTTGATAATGGATTGATGTGGCAGAAAGATTCCAATGCGATTTTATTCAAACGCTGTTTTCTACTATGTTTGAGTCATACCCACCGTCAGCAAAAGTCACTGATTTTGGTAGCTACTGCACAGGGGAGTTTAGCTTAACCTTCACAGCACAGCACATGACTCACAAAGCACAGCATCACTCTGGGGAAGCTCATTCATCTAGACAGCGGAGAGGAGGGGAAGACCCTTCCAGACAATGATTCAAAGCAGAAGACTAATTTACCTGTTGCCTGCAGGAACCTGTCTCTCTTCATTGACAAGAGGCTGCCAAGCAAGATCATCACTCCGTTTAAGTTAGCTTTTGTGAATGCTCCTTAGGCAATAGCAGCATTTTACCTTGCACTTAACATAGCATTTAACACCATGAAGGTGTTTGATCCCATCATACTAGGGCATGGACCGTTTCTCCTCTACTGCAATCTGTGTCAATCAGGAATAAATGAGAAAGAAAAGCACGATGTCAGTAATGAATCCTGTTTGTATGGAAGATGGCAGCAACATACAGCTGGATCTCAAAATGCCTATCTGCTGAGGATGGAAGAGTGATGAGTTGCTCTCACACACACTGCTCACTAAGCTGCAAGCCCTACTTAACACACATTCAGTTTCATGAAGACACATCAGCAGATTTCTTCTGATGCAATGATGTGATAGATAAGCAGCAATAAAAAAGCTGTATGAGTGTTATCACCACAGCTCTGACATTGGATCACGCAGTGTAAAAAATATATTTGCTTCTATGTTTATATTCAGATACATAGACACATTCAGATACATTTCTACTGATGCTTGTATTTCACCCTCAAGCAGTTCAAGAATTTTCTTTTTCATTGAATAAACCCAGCTACCATGAAATGTAGCTTTTCCCTCAAACTCAGCAGTTTAATATGGAATAATTATACAACTGTGTAGGAAATGGTCAGGTATGGTCAGGAAAAATTTTGGAAAGCTTAAGGGGCACTATTATGGTTGAGCGGGTTGGTCTTCTTCTGGGTGTTGCCTTAAGTGTAACCTATCCCTACACATTCTCTGACAGCTTCATCCTTGTGAACTCAGGGGACAGTAATTCCTACTGTGTGCATCTGCAGCAACAGTGGAAATAAGAACACGGTACTCAACTAACCTGTAATCATTATGGGGAGCTGGAATACTCAACTCAACACTTCTCCATTAAATGTCATGGCCTATTGTACGATTTTCTGAGTGAAATCTCAGGAAGTTCATAGCCTGAAGGTCTGCCCTAAGGTCCACCTACAGAAATGCGTTAACTGCATGCCAACATATGAACTTCAACACAGTTGTACCAGAACAAAATCACTTGAAACAGCTGAGAATAAGTTCTGTCTTCTGCAATACTTACCTACAGTCACTGTCATCCCCACAAACTGTACCTTTTAAGCAACTTGCTAAGAGATTAAGCAACTCCGGGCTAATCTTCAAAAATAATTACCACATCAGAAAAAAGACTGATATTAATAGGTTATGAAGTATATTATACTTTATCCTATATGGAGTATAAAGATGCATACTAGGAAGCTTAGCTTCCCTTTTTTAGATGACCACAGCAGCAGTACATCAGATGTTTTCAGCAGATGTAGATAAACACGTCTTACCCTGCTTGCTGTTCACATAAGTGGTTTCTAGAAATCCCTAACACTGGTCTCATTAATGAGGCATCTCATACAAATCAGACATACAAATAAGATGAAACAGTCAAAGAGGAACGACTCAGCTGTGGGACATAATTGTGATATGCCACTTGAAAAATTAAAAACCCTTGAAAGCTAAGTTTTTTCATGTTTCATTTTGTGCCATACAATCCTAGTGAGTTTAAATACCACTTAAACAGGGAAAAATGGCTCCTAGACAGTACAGCAGTACAAAGGGCATACTTCAGGGAAGTTAGAGAACACGGTTGGGAGATGATAACCAAAGTAGGGAGAGGGATGAAAGCAGGGATTGTGCTCAAAAAACTCTTTAGAATGAATCTAAACAGACTGTATGGGGGGCAGGAGCGAAGGTAAAGCACAGAAACCAAGTGATGCCTGCTGCCTGT
This sequence comes from Lagopus muta, assembly GCF_023343835.1. NCBI lineage: Eukaryota > Metazoa > Chordata > Aves > Galliformes > Phasianidae > Lagopus > Lagopus muta. The sequence goes on along the minus strand of NC_064433.1, from coordinate 19,762,357 downwards.
TAATACACACTCTGAGAAATGCTTGGGAACTTTCCTCAGGTGCAGGCTACCACTTCTACCGTTGCCTCCTTCAAATGGTTCCCCAGCCTCCCCATACCTCAGCACACCCTCAGCAGTCCCTGAACTATATACTTTGTCAGGCTGCAAGGACTAAACATGTTAAGCATTAAGCATGAAGTGCTTAATTTCCCCCTGGAGATTCAACACTGTATGCTCTGCAGTTCCTCAAATGAGGGGCTGAGATCTGGGGCTGGAACCCCTGTGCAACTTCCCACTGCAAAAATCAATCTCAGATTTGAAAACAGAGTTACCAACAAAAAATCTGGTTAATTGCTGTTCTAGAAGTTCCATCTGAAGATATACCTCAATGCAGAATCACAGAAAAGCTGAAAGGAACCTTTAAAGTTACTGAATCCCATCTTGTTCTAAAAGCAGAGACAACACTGAGTTCAGAGCAACTTGCTTAAGGCTTTGTCCAGTCTAAAAACCTCCGAAGGTATGGGCTGCACAGCTATCCCATGCAACCTGCCCCAATGCTTGGTTTTCCTCACGTGATATTTCCCCTCTCCCCCTTGTTCACTTTTGAGAAACAGCCATGCCCAAGAACAAACACAAAAGAGAGAACTACAGTGCAAGTGCCCAGAGTTCAGGCCACAGCGTTACATCTCAGTCCTAGGAAAAGATATCAATGGCACAGTCCACCAAGAAGCTGTGTGCGTGTATTGCCTGTGTGCATTTACATATTAAAATAATCATTAAAAAAACCTGCAAAAAATGTGATGTGTGAGGTGGTGTGTGAACATGGAGACAACAGTCAAGAAGACATGGTCAAACTGGTTGTTACACATCATTCTCCTCTATCTCCTCAAGTTCATTTTGTACAAGTCTTCCTGGTCAACTGAGCGAATTGATCTAACATAAACATTCGTTTCTGTTATTCAAAAAAAGATAACAATACCAACCTCTGAGTATTCAACACAGTAAAAAACCCTGCTCCTAAAAAGACTCAACCGACTTCATGCATTGGGCAGTTTCTTTGAAGCCAATGAGATTACTCACGGTGCATAAAAGTAGGCATGTGCATCTCTTTGAAGAGCCGACGCTGCAGGGGATTCAATTTCAAGCTTAAAAAGCAGTGTTACATGCAATAGTCAAAATACGTTTAAATATGGACAAAGCATTTACAGTGCTTTTGGTAAACACTGAAAAGTAATAAAGGAAAATATTAGTGATACACAGTGTATGTCCATATATAAAGGGGCAAATGACCCTTTACACCTACCCACTAAAACAAAGTATATTCACCAAAAGCAAACTGCAAAGTATAATTAATTGTGTATGAATCTTGTGACTTCTTTTAGAATTTAGATTGAGAAAGAAATCACACCTCATTAATCCCCCAACTAAACTGCACGATTTCAGCGTTCTAGACCAACAATTCAATAATGGAGGTGGAACAGAACCATTTCCTAACAGCAGACAAAAGAAAAAAAAATGCATGAAAAATGAAATAGACAAAATTCTCGTACTTGCTACACCAAGACGAAGGTAAGCATGTCTCTTGTCCAAATAATTATTTGATACTCAAGAAATAAACATGCAAGCAGGCCAAACAGGCAGTCTTGTTAACTCATGCTCTGACTGACAGACAGGCTAAGAGGGAATGCCAACGGGGAGGACATACCAACTCTGGACACCTGTGGTTAAGTTATAGGTAAGCATATTGTTAAGTTTATTATTTAACAAGTATAATAAATTGCAGATTCACCCTGGGCCTTAGAACTTTCTACCAGTCGGCTTTTCATCCTCTTGAAGAGGACTGTTAAATCATCCTTATGCAGATGCTCAACCTGCATACACAGAAGAGGTGACACGTCAGTCAAGTTTTCCAAAGAGCTCTTTGTAAAGTCCTCTCCTCTTGTCTGTAAGAAGAAATTCAGTGTTTGATGTAGGCTCTCTTGATTAATAGCCAAGATAAATGAGATGTTCCCTGAATTCAGCCATAGATGCTAATATTTGACAAATGCATCCTATCGTGATGTTCATCCCTCCATTGTATCATGTGTAAGCAGTCAGGCATACGTGCCTCATTCATCTTGTGTACTAAAAGGAATGCACAAGCAAGCAGGTAGAAAACTGTTTATTAATGAAACTGAAATAATTTATTTTTTAGCTTTTAATATATTTTAAAAGGCAAGGAAGAAACGTCCTGAGTCCTCTTCTTCCTGGAAAAACAGAACAAAAAATATTCGTATTACTAAGGCTGAAAATGTAGTCTAAGGAAGTATTATGTCATCTAAACAGTAAACAGATTTTACATGCCAGCCAGAAGCTTCCAAAAGGAAGATCAAACTCTCTGCTTTGGATGCGATTTTAATAAATGATGGCTAGTATCCAAATCAGCTCACAGCCAAATGAAAAACTCCCTTAATTTAACAGCTTTATGTCAACTACTTTATTTAAAGGGTACTTAAATGTTAGATATTAGTACAACATGAGAATGGATTCCTGAAATTACATTTGTGTATCAACTGTAGTCATGCAATCCTATTTAACTCACTGAATACGAATATAAAGCGTTCCTAGAACTAAGCCTTAACTTAACAAGCTAGCCATTAAGAATTACTAATTCATCGAAACAAAAAGACAACACCTTTACCTTTGTTAGGGAATATTCTTTCCAAAGAATATAGGTTCCCATGGAGTCTTCCTATGGTACAAATTTCTCCATGACCAACAAGGTAAGGTACAGCCTTTTTTGATCACTCTCTGAAACCACTTGTCCTGTTTAAGAAAAAAATCTTAAAAAGAAAGTCCCTAAAGAAATGAGACAGGAAACCACTGCTGCTAATCCACTTATCCATATTCTACAAGTATTAGTATATTACAAGTATATTCCTGTGCAGCCAACTCTAGGGAACCTGCTTTAGTAGGAGAGTTGGACTAGATGATCTCTAGAGCTCCTTTTCAACCTCTACAGTTCTGTGACTTTGTGCAGTGCTAGTCAGAATGGATGAGATGTAGCCAAGCAGTTCCAAAGACTGCTAGGTAACTGGTTACCCGCAGGGGTGCCTCCCTGCTTGGAATATGGGACCTTTCTTCTTCCAAGACTGCCGCTTGAACAGCCTGTATTTGGTTATCCAGTCACTAAAATGATAATGCACACTTGCAGCAGATACATAAATTTGCAGGACTACACTCCCTGTATGTTAGAGACATGAGCTGTTCTACCATTAGCTGGTATGCTGAAGTTCACTTCTAGCAATGGAAAGCTTAACAACCCGTAATACCTGCCCAGCATACTCCAGGAGGGAAAGATTCCTGCTTGGTTCATATGTTGAAGTCTGTTAGAGTGTTCCAGAAATGGCAACTGTTACACGGCAGGTGCAGAAACACCTAAAGGAAATCCCTTGGGTTGTTGCTATGGAGAAATATTCCCTCAATGATGAGCAACCATCACTGTGTGGTGGCCATGCAGTATGGTGGTAACGTCATTAGAAAGGAGCTCATCTACAGTCACTGTACTGTTCACCAACACCACGAGCATTTCTTCCTACATTCAGCAGCTCTGTGAGAAAACAGAAGATATTTGGAAGGAAATTACAGTCCTTATATTTGCAGCTAGAGCTGTGTTTCTGTATTATAATGTTGTTTCATATTAGGTTAAGATCTGAGGAGAGGTTTGATCTTCGGAAGGTTGCATTCATCAAAACACAGTTAATGAAATTCAGCCACACAAAAAGGCCTACAAGAGAGATTGGAATAACCTTTACTTCTACAATTACCCTTAATGTGAGGAGGTAAGTGGGATTTGGTGACATACAGGTCTGCACAGCAGTGGAGATAATTTGTAAAAATGAATGTCTCAATGTTATCCAAAGATCAAAAAATATTTTCAGGCAATTCAAAAATCGCCCTCTAGAGATGAAACCCTCAAAGCAGCTACACAGACACTGAGTCACCACCACGATGTGAACCAGAGCAACACCTACAGCAAACTGCAAGAACACACAGATGCCAATGTGAAATGAATTTTGAATGTCCTGTGCAACTGATGATAGACAGAGGTGATTTCTGAAATCAAGGGTGAAGTACAAAAAACACAGACTGGAAACAACAGGAAACAGCAGTTTTGTTCTATTGCATCACTGCATTTTTAATGATCAGAAATGAAAAAGGTGGCTTGTTTTAAACACCTATGGCCATAAACCCAGCAGCTGGGAAACTTACTAAAAAGTAAATTGCAAGTAGTTAGCTCATTAGGTACTTATGTTATCTTAACACCATAGTATTTGGAGGCAGAGATGACTTGCCTACTGCATTATGGAAAAGTGATTCCTCCGTGGCAGGGGAGTTGGAACTAGATGATCTTTAAGGAGTTCTCCAACGTAAGCCATTCTGTGATTCCATTCTATGATTCTATGTACAGAGATACTGAGTTTTATGAAGTGTCACAACTGTGTTGGTCTATCATGACAGAGCAATGAGAATCTGACCCCAAATGCTCCCGGGGACTCCACAACTTCCAGTGTGGAGGTTTCCTGCCCTCCTGCAGGCTGTGGATCCCACAGAGGACAAGGCACCTCAACCTCAAAAACGATTACTTCAGCAAATGGCTGAGATGCCCCAGAAATAATCAGCTCCAAACTGCAAAAATGCTCCATGCATCTCAGCAACTGTCTGCACTGCTGCTCTGGTAACTTCTTCAAATCTGCACGACAGGCACGGTGCCAGAAAAGAAAAGCAAATGAATCCCAAACCTTGCTATGGTAAGAAGTACTACCATACTGCCAAATTCAAGAGTATAATATACTAAGTCCTTCATGATGGAAATACCTGCACTGCTTTCACTGTTATCTTAGAATAAATCCTGCACCATGTGAAACGAAAGAAACCTCTACAAGAATGTTGCCAGCCTGCTGTGACATAATTCAGCTTTTGTAATTCAATGTGTAGATCTACCTTGCTTAGTGAGAAAAAAGCTCTGCGGTAAACCCAAGAACAGCCTCAGTGTTACTCATTTATTAAAAATTATTTCCCTCTTGAGAAAGATGAATTAATTAATTAGCTCTTAAAAATAGTTTTGACCATCTACCTGTTCAGATTGTTGAAGTTATCTCCAAGCACACATTAAGCTAAATCTCGTCCCCGTTTTGGACCTCTTCACATAAGTGACATAAGAAAATGAAGGGGTCAGTAGTGCAGAAAAGGTCAAGTCAGTATGAAAACAAGATGGCATGTGAGTGTCAGTGAAGATGGAGAGATTGAATTCAGGATATAAAAAAGTCTGTGGCCTCTGGAAATCACAGCAGAATTATTACCTATGTGAGGCTCATGCATTTCCTCAAGATTACTTTTATACTCAACATTCCACTGCATAACTGCAAATCTTTGTGATCAAAACGCATGGAACACCAGCTTGTGTATGTCATGGATGCCTCCTCTGCACCCGTGTGTGTGAGAGAGAAGTGCCCTTACCCTTTGAGAGGAGTTCCAGCAGCAGTGCCAACAGTCAGTGGCTGAAGCACAGTTGGCCTGTGGTTGCTTGTAGTACTCCAGTTCTTTTTAAAAACATAATCAGAAAGCACTGAAACACAGGTGATACTGAGACACTGCCTAAATTCTCTTCTTGCTGCTACTACTACTGCCTCACAACCAATTTCTGCATCCACGTTCTCATATATATATATATATATATATATATATATATAAAACAATTTTGCCTTACACTTTTTTTTTTAATTATTATTTTGCATGGCTTTATGTGCACTTAAATAGTAAACATGGAAAATAAGCTCAAAAGCCAGCTAACACTCAAGTCAGGGAAGTGAGTGTGTAAATATGTTGCCCACAGTCTGTAACAGAAATACAAAGTAGAGAAGTTGACCAGAAATACAAATTAAAATTCCATCTTTTAATACAGAAATCCTCAACACATACTATTTCAAACAGGTGAAATGCATAACAACACTGAGCTGACACATACACTGTATGCCACGGTGAAGTAGGCACTGATAATGCAGAATTATTACAAATCAGAAAATACAACGTAGAACTTGAAGTGACCCTTCATTTAACTTACTGTCTTCCTCCATGACTTCCTTGTGAGAATTTTCTAAGAGGGCTATGTAACTGAGCTAAGTAACTGCTAAGACACATAGAAATACTCATAAGCAACTTGCTGGGATTTGGCAGGCTCTGATTTACAAACCTAGCAAGAAAATCAATGCCACTGCTTGGCTTCTGACTGCAGTGTAGCAATCAACTGGATGACTGTTTTGCTTTATTTTAATAAAGAATTGGTATTGAAGAACTTCTGAGGAAAAGCAAACATGACTGCAATAATAGAATGATTCACTGTGTATGGGAAGCACAAGGCACTATACATGAGGGATATGACTTAGCCATCACTAAGCTGTAGTTGACAACATGAATCCTAAAGCTTGGAAACCAAAATATTTCAATATTGTGAAGATAACACACAACAATACCAGCAATGTATCCTCTTTTGGGGCCCATCTCTCACGGGTCCCTTATAGAGCAAACGTCCCACAGACATTACTGATGGTGTTGCTGCGCAACACAGCACAACATTTAATCAGTGTTTAAACACAAAGCAGCTCATAATGAGAGCCAAGTATCTCTTCCTCTACTGTACAGAAGAGTGCCTCAGGACCTTTCACTGTAGAAGGCTGCCATTCACTGCCAGCACCATCACTGCCAGCCAAAGGACACAGCATGGCACAAGTTGACGAAGAGTAGCTTTGAATGCCCAACAGCTTCCCTGCTTGTGGCTCTGGACCGTGTATGCTAGTTCCATGTGGTTCATGTGAATTAGTTCCATGGTAAAACCAGGGAGAGTAGAGGATGAAAAAGACCATGGACCAACTGATTCCCATCAAACAGATACTGCACATTGCAGTCTATCTAGTACTATGTATTCTCCACATTTTAAGAAGTGACAGCCTACACTTACAGGCTTACAACTTGCTCTTCTGCTGCCAGGTACCTGGCATGATTATCTATTCCTGCACTGGGGCACTGTGGGACTACCAAATCAGAACTCTCCACTCAGAGGTTATAAGCTGTATTTTACTTTCAGTTTGCACAGGGACAACTAATTGTTCAAGATGCTGGGGAATTAAAAAAAAAAAAAAAAAAAATTAGGCTTCTGAATCATCAGGTATGAGAAATCAAACTTCTAAGGAATAAAACTCAAGCACTATGTGTGCAGGAGTGTTGTAACCAGTATTAGAAATACACACAATATAATGGGGGTCACATCACTGTTCTGACAGAAACCATAACACGTCAGTATTCAGATTTGTATAAAGGAATAAATTGATCTTTAAAACCGTAGTTTCTGAAAGAAAACAGAAAAACAGGTAAATTCCCTTGGGACTATTACCTGTATTCACCGCTGCTCTCAACAAGAAAAACATTACCAGAGAGGTTTCCCTCAGCCAACCCTGCCAGCTGCAGGCACCCTTCTGAGCAGGGCTCAGAGCCCTGTTTCTCTGGAACACAAGTTCCACTGACAGACCAATCCATCCACTGCTCAGAGATACAGGCCTCCAAAACTTTCCTTGGGTGTCCTTGAGGTCAACACATGCTAGGCCATAAATATCATGTGCCCTGGTTGTATATGAAGCCTGTCCTTTGGTATGTTTTAAGAAGGGAGACAATTCTTACTCCTATTTCGTAGGTGCTTGTTTGGGCTTTCTTTGTGTCAGGTAGCTCACTACTTTCCTGGATGACCTTATGATGCCCAGTACAAATCCTGCACATGCATTTATTGTAACTATTTTTCTCAGAGCTTCCTTTCTAGAATCACAGTAGCTTGTTGAAAAAACAGTAACGGAGGATTTAGAGACTCAGAAACGATAATGTAAGTGGTTGGCTGAGGGACTTCCTTTTATCTTACAAAAGAAAGTTTGGGCAGCGCAAAGAAAGGCTATATTTGTTTCTTTTTCAGGACAGCCTGTGCATGCATTACAGAATTTGTGATTTAATTTCTAAAAAGTGATGTAAAGATTAGATTAGTTTTTTATTTCCCATTCTGAGGCCATAACTGAGGCCCAGAAGGGCATCAAGAAAGATTTGGAAAGCTGCTATGATCTTAACAACCAAAGAGGAACCTTTAGACAGCATTTCTCTCAGTGATTTTTGCACTTCTAGTATGTATTAAATAAACTGCAATATCCAAAGCAAGGAAACAAAGTTCCACTTTCTTTTTTTTGTTTTGTTTTAAAGATCAGAGGCTGTGCACGTGTGAAACATAACACTAACAGCAGAATGAGGAACAAGCACACAGTCAGAGGGCTACTGCTATGATCACATTCAACATCTCCAGACAAGCTTAACTCAGAAAACACTGAGTAAATAAATACTGTTCTGGTAACAGAGTTGAAACACCTGATTCAGGTCACACTACAGTTAGCAAGAGTTTTGCTTCTGAACTCAGAAGAAGCAGAATTGAATCCACTAATCCTGAGCTCTTAGACTACAGCCCAAAAAAGCAACCTAGTTTCACCAGCCCCCTGCAGCTTGTACAACTTGCTCTCGTATCTTTTTCTCATATTCTTCTGACTGTAGATCAAATGAACAAACAAATGGCATCACATGAGGTAAGAGCACTGTCCCAGTGACATAAAGGAGATTTCTGCGCTGCCTTGTACATCTTTGTCTGGGCAAGACACAACAGGTTTCTGCTCTTAAGAAGCAGATGCTTTTATAGGGTCAAGTGAGCACACAAGGTCTGTGACTAGAAACAAATGACATTGCTTTTAGCACTTCTGAAACAAAAATCAACTGAAACATTCAAGACCATGACTATCATCTTAGAAAGAAGTCTTCCACAGCATAAAACAAACACAACCGCAGAAACTTGGGCAGATGTGAGCAATGAGTGAAGTCAGTAGATGTCTTCTCTTCCAAAAACTTGCATGGACCACGGTGTGGACATGCAGAGGAGCACGTGCTGTACAAACCTCAGAGTCCTTTAGACTTGCAGCTCCCTCTACAATCTGCAGCCTGAGAGGATTTGTTCAAAGAGAGCAAGCTGTTGCTGTCTGCACAAGCAGTGATTCATCAACAGATTTCTGTCAGAGAACTCACACAACAGTAAGGGCACATATGGGAATGTGCATGACCTTTCTTGCTCCCAAGGTCAAATCAAGGCCTACTCACATCCAGAACAGTAAATCTCCAGCACTACGAAGGCAGGTACAAAGCAGGCACTCTAAATGCCTTTTACAAACACCTTTTTATTACTGTCTCCTTTCTACAAACTAAACAGAGGAAGGGATCCGAGTACTTCTGCATTCTACACTAAGGATCCACAAAAGCAGCAGTTCCCTGCCTCTCAGTCACTGCAGAAGGACAGTTCTCAGGTGTTCAGCAAGCTCACAGTTTCCTGAAAACATGGTCTCATGAAGAGGCCTCCCGATGACCATGCAAAAACATGAGGCTATCATCAACTGTGGCTGAAGGACTTCAGAAATTTAGATGTATGTTCAAAATATGAAGTAAATTCAAAACGCTTAAGCTATAATCTAGAAAAATCTCCACCTAAGATGCTTTTCACAAGCAGTTACTCTTCTAAGTAGCGTTATAATGAAAGCAAGTATTAAGGATGTGTGTGTTGGAGGTCAACCCCAAAGCAGCATGTAAAGGACTGCATTCAGATGAGTTTGGATAGACTGCACCTAGCTAAGTCCTGCTAACCATACGAGCTTCAGACTGCCAGTCTGTGTATTAAAGCACTGGTAATTTCACATGGATCTCCATGTGAAGCTCCAGGGGACCAAACAAGCCATGTGCTGCCAAGCACGCTCTTCAGGCAGATGCATGAGGAAGGCAGCGATGGCTCCCTACATTGCTAACAGCCCGAGAGGCGCACAGCAATGTGCTGGGTCACTACTTTTCAAGGCTCATCAACACCTGAGCCAGCTTCCAGGCAGGAAGGACTGTGCTCTGTGTGTGGTGGGCAGCCAAACTGGGCTTCCTGAACTGCGAGAATCTGTGTGTGAAGTGTAGGCCCTTAAAAAAGCCAAGCACGCTGGAGATTTCTGCCATCACCATTCAGCACAGCAAGGGACCGTTAAGTCTCCATAGGACCTCTGCCCTCCGGCCGCAGCACGCCGCTCCCCGCAACCGTTCGGGCGCGGCCTCTCAGCGCCGTCGAGGAGCAGCGGCCGTTCGGGCGGGAAGCGCGCGCCCCGCCCCACACCCCGCAGCCGCGAGGGCGCGGCCGCCCCGTCCCGCCGCCCTTACCGGCGAAGTTCTTGGTGAAGACGAGGGTGACGAGCAGGATGGGGATGAGGACGGTGCCGATGGTGACCACGCGGTCGAAGGGCAGCTCCAGCTTCAGCTGCAGGAGCAGCGCCGCCAGCGCGCCCGCCTTGTCATCCTGCTGGCCCGGCAGAATGAGCTCCTTCAGCTTCTCGCCCGCCAGCAGCGCGGTGGCCATGTCGGGGTGGTTATCGATGATGTGTTGCATAAGCGGCGGCGGCGGGCGGCCTCACACCGCCGGGCCTCCCCGGGGCGGGCGGCGCGCTGCGGTGCTGCGCTGCGGGCGGCTCCCGGCCTGCGGGGACAACGGCGGCAGCGGTAACGGCGGCGCGGCCGGGCCTCGCCATCCCCGCCGCCCCTCGGCGCCGAGAGCGGTGCCGGCGGGTCGGGCGGCGCCGCGCGGTAGCGCAGTCCCGGCGGGGAGCACGGCGCGGCACGAGGCGGGAGCGCCGGAGCTGCCCTCTGACGGCACGGTGGCCGAGCGCTGCCCCGCACCGCGCCCCGAGCCGCACCGCGCCCCGAACCGCACAGCAGCCCCGTGCCGCACAGCAGCCCCGTGCCGCACAGCAGCCCCCGCGCTGCGGGCGGTGATGGAGCATTCGTTACCTGGCGGCTGCGGCTCTCTCGGCTGCCGGGGGCCGGCGAGCAGAACCGGCGGCTCAGAAACAGCGGCGGAAGCTGCAAATCAATTCACGCCGGACCTTCCTGCCGGAAAAGGGTCCCCGCACCTCCAGCGGCGACACGGTCGCTCCGGGCGCGGGGCCGACACTCGATGCTGCAGCGGGCGGCTGGCGCCTGCATGGGAGCGCCCGTCCGCGCCGAGCGGCGTGCGAGAGGGGCTGTGGGGAGGAGCGGAGCGGAGCGGATGGCGGGAGCGCGGAGGTCCTTTGGGGTTTTAAAGGGAACGGCCGCAGCCGCCGAGCGGGAGGCAGCGGCGCGCAACACGTTGCGGGGCCCCGGGCAGCGCCGCGACCGCGTCCCCGCGGGAGGCACCGCGCGGCGGCACCGCGCATGCGCCGGAGGCGCTCCGGGGGCGCGCGGGGCGCTGAGGCGGGCGGGGGGCGAGGGGCGAGGGGCGAGGGGCGAGGGGCGAGGCGGAGGGGAACGGGCAGGGGCCGCGGGGCTGCGGCTCGGCCGACCGCATCGCGCCTGGCAGCCCAGAGCCGCCGCCGGCCGTGGCAGCGCGGTAGCGGTCGGAAGGTCGGGCGGTGAAAGCTGGAGCTTCAGCCGAGCAGACGCGGCTCTGGAGGTTCCCGACTTGGTGCGTGTCAGGATAAGGCGCTCCCGTTAGAAGCCCCGCCAGCTGCTCGCCTGGTGAAGCTCACGCGGGTTACTCACGGCTGATGGAGCAGCCTGAGGGGTAGAGAGCCTGCCCCGGACTCGGGAGGACGGCTTTCAGCTCTGCCTCACGGGAATCAGGCCCGCGCCTTCACACCGTGCCCAGAGCTCCCGCTGCCCCCGGGCCGGGTGGGCACTGAAGCACATCTCGTGGCCCCGGGCAGAACCCGGACCGCGCTGCCCCACAGAAGGCAGCCGGCAGCGATGGCATCTTGACAAACGCTGCAGGTCACGGCTCCTTCTTGGGTTGTTCTGGGTGCTTATATTTAGCAGTGCTCAGATGAAAGGCAGAGATACGCTTTAACAAATATTGGTGACGTTTTTTCCCCCTCGAAGATTTGCAGTTGTCATCTGCAGCCCTGCGTGATGAGGAGAGATTTTCATCTTTGCCTTGAAATTTCCCCACTCGCTGTGAACAATAGTGAGATCCTGTTTGTTATTCAAGTTTAATTACTCAAGTTTAAGTAATGGATGCAAACTTAAAATAATGCTTCCATGCAGGGGTCCTTCCATCCAAGCGGGGATAAAATAAGCGTGGCAAGAGGGATGACCTGATGGTGACAGCCCTGATGAACGAGCCCAGACAGCAGTGAAGAGCTCTGAGGGTGAGAAGGGAGGAGAACATTTTCCTATTCCTCACCCTCCACCTGCTCTGTGGCAGCAGAGGCAGCCTGAGGACCAAACTCATTATCTGCCTTGTGGGCAGAAGACAGGGAAAACATACCACTCTTCTCCCCCCTTGTCCAGGTACAGCAGGTACTCGCTCAGCAGAGTTCTTGGTCACCAACAGCGTCCTTGACAGCAGTGTGGGCAGGGCAAGGTGGGAAGCAGAGCAGTGAGGAGCTGCAGTGAACTCCAGAGGGGAGTTTCCTACCTGAGATGCAGGGTGGATGTGCTAGACTCTCTTGCCATATTTGGGCTGTGCATGCATTTTATAAGCCTCTGAAGTACAGGTTTTACATTTTAACAACAAAGAACTTAAAACTTGTGTGTCTTTTGCATCTGTTGCTGTGCTGTCAGTGGGACCATACTGAGCAAGGAGGACTGACAGCCTGAGCTGGTATGGTGAAACGGCAGAATTTTGCTCAGACTTTCAGCACTGTGATTGTTTCATCATACTTTTCTCTTCTGTTGACAGTCTTGTCCTGCTTGTTGAAGTGTTGCTGAAAGACTACTTTCCTAATCCTTGCTTTGTAATCTCCTTTTCAAATCCTCTCTTTTCCTTGTCCAATTACTTAAAACAAGCTGCTTACTTCTTGTTTTCCAATCTCTATTGTTTCTCCTTATTTCTTCCCCTGCCTAAGCCCTTTCTCCTTGTCTGCTATTGAGATATTGACTCTGGATACTTCCTCATGTTTTTGCCTGAGGAAGTAGTACCAGCCTCAAGATGCACCTCTGAGGAAGCCCAATGTAGACATCTGTACAATAGGAGCAGCAGTACGGGGTCCACCTAGTCCCATATTGTGTCTCCTAGAGCGGCCATAACAGGGCAATGTGAAAATGAGGCAGCGTGTGTTGATGCCTTTTCCTTAGCACATCTCAGCCTCCAGCTGTGCTCGGGGAATGTTTGTGATGTTGTAATAACTTCCAAAGAGCCCATTCTCAGAGTATTTCTTTTCTCCCCTTGGGACTGTGCAAAATTCTGGCATCCACAGAATCTTTATTAAGGAATTCCACAGGTTTATAACCTGCTATATGAGAAACAAATTCTTTTGTTTGTTTTGAGCACTGTTTAAGTGGATGGCCCTTAGTTATGGAAAAGCATTTGGCTCAGCTCCCATCCATCTTTTCCATAGCACAGATGCTTTTGTAGACATGTTATATCTTTCCCCCAAATCATATCTAGTTCCACGTTTAATATGCATGGAGTCCTGCTCCTGTAGAAAAATAGCTGTAAATCAGTCACTCCCTTTTTAAAATAAACATGATGTCCATGAATAATGTAATTTTCTCTTCTGAAGCTTTCCTCATGATAATAACGTTATTTGATTTAATCAGATCGATTCTGTAATCTTGCTTGGCAAGGTAAAGTCTCTATCGCAAGCTAAAGAGGTAGTCAAGATGGGACAGCACTGTCAAACCAAAACATGAGGGTAAACAGAAACCCACAGTGGGGCAGAGAATGAGATGTAGAAAAAATTACCATTATGTTTCTTGACAGACAGCGTGGCCAAGTTTCTCAGCGATAACATGCTGGTTTGTGTGCTGCTGGATAATCCAGACAATGATCAGGCTGTGATAATAATCTCATGCTAATAAATATTTCACAGGCTGCTGGCAGGGTCACAATTTGATTTACAGATCAAAGGGGAAAGCCTTGTGAATGAATTCTAATTAATTCTAACAAAAGATCAAAAAAGGATTATTATTTTGTAGACACAGTTGGAATAAATCGCTTGGTATTATCATTCAGAATTGCTTCTTGAAGCTGAAGTGTGTGACCTTTTATAATCTTGACTTTTTAAGTTCTGAAAGTTCAGAAGTTTAAAAGAGAACGAGTAACAGTGGGAGATTGATGGCAAATTCTGACAGGGAGACCTGCAGCCTCCAGAAGCACTCATCCTCTCAGGAGAGGTTACACTACCTCTGAATGCAGCATGAGATATATCTGTTCAAACTTGAAGGCATCAGCTAGATATTGCAGAGTGTGTTCTGAATCAGTAGAAGGAAGAGAAATAAGTAATGTAGCAATGCAGTTAATGTGACCAAATGCAGATGTCTTCTTCAAGACGAGATGAATCGCTTCCACACTGTAGATGTCTGCAGTTTACACATAAATCCCCCTCACTATTACAGTTCAGCTTGGCCCAGCTCAGCCATTTCCTCAGCCCTTGTCAGTTCCTAATCACTTGGGAATTTCTGTCTTTTTATTGGTAGTTTTAACATCACTCATGCTGCCAGGACTCTCACTCATTCCCTCAGGGTATCTTCACGGAAGGGTTGAGTGTTGGTAGCACTGGAAAGGAGCGATAGGACTGGGAGGGAACTGTGGGGCATTTCTTCAGCCACAGCCCCATCAGCCCACCTCAGGAATAGCACAGCTAACCTCGCAGCAGCACGGGACCAGCTGCTCCTGTGGTGCAGAGATGTTTGCGCTGGGGTTGCAGGTTGTGCTACCACAGCTCTGCGTGGGTACCGGTCATTGTGTGATTGCAGTGCAGATGCACCCAGCGAGATGAGGCAGTGTAGAGTGGCCAGGGGGGACTGGCAGTTGGCAGTGGCTTGCGACAGTGGGTCTTAGCACAGAGGTGAGATTTTTGGCAGTAAAGTAAAGCGAAAGGCCAGATGATAGTGAAGAGTGGCAACCGGCAGTGCAGCCTGGCTGTGGCTGCTGGCACTGAATGAGGCTTTGGCAGTAAGAGGAGGCTGTGTGCTTCCTGTCAATAAGAAGTGACTTAACAGTAAGATGTAATGCCTTTGCTGACACTGGTGAAGTATTTTTTGCAGCAATGCACATCTCCTTGCTAATGGGTCTCACTCAACTGGACCTTAAAAGTTTGTGCTCTCTGTGCTGTACTGTATTTCTCAAGCAGAAGTGCGTGATCAAAAAGCAAATTTAGCTCCTTTTCATTTAGGTCTGAAGAGCTTATACAGCCAGACTTGTTAAAATGTTTGGAGAAGCACTGCTGAATCCGGGTCCCCTTCCTGATTGTTGAGCAGTGGTCACACATTAAGGAGAAGAGGATGGTGAAGGTGACGGGAGCTCATGCTGGCTTGGCAGCTAACAGCAGTGTGAGGCTGGCTGGCTGCTCACCCCTCTGCTGAAGCTGCTGCTTCAGCTTCTTTCTGTGCAGAAGTGCTTGGTGCAGGAGGTTGTTCTATCTGGCCTGGGTTCTTTCTGCCTGCTACCTGCCTTGTTCTGCCTGCTGGCCCATCAAGCAAACACCAGTTTCTGCTTTCTTTGTATCTGTCCTTTTTTGTGTCCCTTTGTGCTAAGAAAGACCTGTAATGAGGCTTTAAAGTAGAGAGACATTCTCTTAGCTGTGTGTGCGCTGTCTGCTTGTCCTGTTCAGGGATTCTCTGGTGTAGAAACCCTGGCATGAGCAGGGGCATGCTGTGAGCAAGAGGCCCTGCTCAAACCCTGGGATTTAACATCAGCTTAAGCCTTCCATGGGAGCCAGAGTGCTGACTGCAACTAACCATTCAAGGGCAGAGATACTGTGTGAGCACAAAATGGGTTTGCTGTGATGTGCAGACTGTCTCTGCATGAAGTGAGAAACTGCTTGGCTTAATCAGAGTTATTCGGGGAAGTCAAGGCTAAAGAAAAAACAGTTTGGGTAGCACGTTTAGAAATACATTTCAGTATTGATGCAGTAAAATTGGGACCGATAAAGAAAACTTAGGAGCTGGTTATTAAGTAGGTCCCATTTTTCCGGGAGATGAGAGGCTGGTGAACAGCCCTACAGACAGGGATCTGAGGGTTCCAGTTGGCATCAAGCTGATGAAGCCAAAGGGCCAACCGTGCTATGGTGCGCCCCAGGGCCAGTGCTGCCAGCTGGGCGGAGGAGGGGATGTCCCACTGCTCTGTGCTGTGCAGCCTCGCTCTGAGCACTGGGTGCAGTTAGCCAGAGGAGGGCTATGAAGGTAGTGATGAGTCTAGAGGGAAGATGTTTGAGGAGCAGCTGACCTGTGGCCCCAGGCTGCCCAGGATGCTGGAGGTTGTGCTGCCTGGGACAGCTCACTGGACCCTTGTCACATCTGCTTCCAAAAGACTTTGCATGGAAGGATGGGGTGAAAAGGGATGCGTTTGTAGCCTAATACTGAGTTGGGAAACGAAAGCAGTTGTAATGTAATAGAGCTTGTGTATGATTTGTGTATGGTTTATATACGATTTATATATACATCTGTGTATATATATACATCTATGTATATATACATATATATACATCTGTGAATGAATGCTACTAAAATAAGTTGTGTTTTTCATTAGCCAATAAAGGTACTATCAGTCTCTGCTGATGCGTTGCTCAGTCAGTAAGCACCCTATCAGCCATGTCTCAAGTCTCCAATCTAAAGGGGAAGAGTCAGACACATAATATGCTTTAGTCCTTATTTCAAAAGCTATTTTACGTGCCCCAAGCTAAAAAGGTTTTCTTTTCCAAATCCTTCCCAACAACTTGTTATTTACAACAAACAAGAAGATGCAACAAGTTGTACTTCTGTGTCCTGCAGCATTGCCTTCACGCTTCTGTTGTAATATCATTATGGTGTTGTGGAATCAAGAGAGCTTACAGTAGTGCAAGCCAAAAGGCTGCACGGGGTCCAGATATGGAAGTTTTGTGGTGGCTCAATACTGCAGATGAAGACATTGGAAAACCCAGAGGTTTTCTTGCCTCTTACAAGGTGCTGGAATGCTTCTGTAGCAGAGACCACAGCTACATGCAGGTTGCTTATTGCAGGTAGTGCATAGGGTGCTAGAAAGGCTGGGCATGGCAGTGCCTGTGACCTGGCGGTGAGACTAAGGATACGTTTAGACAAAGCCCACTGAAATAGAGAAACTAAGACCAAGGAAAAAAACATGTCAAAAATCTATTTGAATTTAATTCTGACAGTTTATGTGACTTCAGAGGAGACTAGAGATGTAAGTGTATTGCTTATTCAGTTGATGCTGTCTTTCTGCTTGCTTCTTTTGGTGTTGTTTCTTGTTTTATTCTCTTCCTTCACATTTTCACGTTCTGACAACAGAAAGCAAAGCACAGGCTTACCTGCTTTGCTCAATACAGACTGCAATCAGCAACATTCTTTCAAACTCGGGTATGAAGCTTGCAAAGCAAATGCTTCATCCTGCCAGGCAGCAGTATTATTTATCACATGGAAGGCTGTTATAATTCCAGTTCAGCGTAGCCAGGAGCTTTTAAAGTTGAAGTAAACTCATAATGCAAATTAACAAGGAAGTACAGATGAGATGATGGGGCTTTTTTGTTTTTTTTTTTTTTTGTTTTGTTTTTTAATTAAACTTGATTGTAGGTGTAAGAGCTGATTCCTGCTGCTAGTCCTGCGTGTTCAAGCATCACAAACTAAAATACATGAATATCATTTGGAGGAAGGAGCAAAAATCTCCAGGACTCATCTCACTGTGCTGCACACAGCACAGGTTGCTGGTTGCAGGTTGCTGATTGCCTCTCTCTGATCCCATTAATCTTGCCCTCTGCTGCACATTGGCTCTGCTACAGCAGGACGGATGGAGAACAACACTGCTGTAGCTGATTCTGTGGCATGATTAGGCATTTTACTGAGAAGCACATATTCAAATTCTTCAGGCTGAAGAGGGCCTAAAACACAGATTTCTCACTTCCCAGGGAAGTGTTCTAGCCCCTGTGATACCATGTTGTGTGCTATAGTGTATTGGAACGGCATTAAAGAAAAACAAAGGAAAACACAAATGCTGTGAACTTACAGTTGCTCCAAGCATTCAATTATGCTCAGTTATTAACTTGCTATTTCCATACCTTCAAACAGATGGTGCATTAAGAATAAGGAAGGTTTTAACCCCGCATCTTGGCATACAGAAACAGTACAGCAGAGATTCCTTTTCTTGCACGCTTGTTAAGGAATCCTAGCTGGATGGGGTCTGCAGGGAGCTCTGAGATCTGCAGGATAAGCTGTGCTGCCAGCAACCTGAACATACTGCTGCTCCCCTGGAGAAGGAGTAGGGAGGGCTGTGGAAGATGCTGCCGCAGAGGCAAAAGGCTGAGGCTGTGTTCAGGGAGGTGGAGGAATGCAGAAGGAACACTGCAGAGAATTTTGCACAGGGATAATAAAAATAAAAGTTGCGGTAATCTCCGGTCATCCCTAAATCACGTGTCCAAGGAAAGACGCGAGGGAGAAAGGAAATTAGGAGAGGCAAGGAAAGAAGTGGAATTCCTGCATTGTTCATCAGTTTTTGTGTTCGTGCAGGTTGCAGTCCTTTTGATGCAGACCATTCACTTACTATCAATCAGCCACTCTATCTACATGACTATTTTAGCCCCCTCAGGTAAATTAGTAAGATTAATAGTGAGCACTTGATTTAAATTAAAATTAATATCAGGATACTTGATATTGCCCATTTAATTGTATGCAAACGAGAAGGAGAAGCTGTGACAACACAGTTTTATTAATGCAGTTGAAAATAGAGAATAAGCTACAGAGTCCAATGATACAGATCCCCATGTCTCCAAGCCAGCAATTGCACAGATTCACATTCTAATTGATATTTTGTTCTGAAAGGAAAATGGAAGCCCTCAGTTACCTAAGTCCTTACAATTAATCAGGCACTGAATAATCTATAAAGATTAACAGTACCACCAGCCCAGTAGCATTGAAAAAAAAAACCCACCCAACCCTAAACAAAAAAAAATCAACCCCCAGAGGCAGAAGAAACTCTTCAAAATCTGTAAGCTATCAGGGTAACACGTCTAACAAGAGTTCACAATCCACAAAGCAGTGCATGCATCTGCACTGAGTAATAACTCATCAGAATTGTTAGGCATGGCATGGGTTTGAGCACATATGGTTTCCCTAATTTCCCTTGCCTGCTTGAACCTTAATTCTATAGTACTACTGAAGGAGCACTGGTTAAGGGATGCATCAGTATGTAGGCTCTGCTTTAAACAAAAATACTTGCCTCTGGTTTTCCAAGTTGCAGACCACGACACAGCGAGTCATGGATGTATCTACATGCTTTTGCAAGCTTGACATGCAGGTGATTTTCAGGTTGGTGCTGTTTTGTTTGTGTTCCACATGCACTGGCCAGCCCTGCTCGGAATCTTCCAAACAAGCTAGAACTGCAAAGTCAAATTGCTGAGGGCCTCTTTCATTAGTGGAATGAATTTCTTCAGCCATGTACCACGGCTCTGGAAGACTGGGGGACTTCCCTTACAGTCATGACATCCTTCAGACATTGTGGAGCCATCGCTGGTCATTCCATGTCAGCAGGACTGTATAATCCCACCTACCATGCTGTCTGTTTTGTTCAGCTGCTCCTTAAGTGTTGACGGATGAGAAAGCAGTCACAGCATTCATCTTCTTTGCCAGATTTATGATACATGCCGTGTTCAGTCTCCATACTAAATGCCTTCACATAATTAGGAATGGTCTCTCTGATCTAGTGTCCCAAACCACAGCTGCCAGCAAACAGTATGCAGGCCAGCAAAGACATATGCCTTGGCAGGCTAACACGACTTCTGCCCTTGAGCCTGCTAAGAAAAAGCAAGTCTCACAATGCACCACAGGGAAGAGCCCTCCTGGGAACAGCTCTGCATTCTCGTGGAAAGGACAGATCTGCCCCTACCAGCTATCACAAGGACTCAGGCACTGCGTGGAACCTGTGAGGCATGACAGCATGGGTGGGAGCAAGGGGTTTGTGCCTGCCTCAAGTATGGCATCCAGATGTACAAATGCGTGCACACTTCCCAATTATGGGCCTGCCTTGTAAGGTCAGTTACTTCCTGTGTACCTACACAGGTCAGACAGCCTTTGTCACATCTTGGGGTGGATGTTGCTGGGTATGAGTTACTTTGGGCATCAGGTTATCCTCTGATATGTTCCAGCATGAACAGGACTGGATACTGGAAGGACTCGGTGTCCTGAAGATTTTAGCTGATGGCACCTTCTCTGTTAGAACAAAATAGCACAGAAAGGATAATGCAGAACCAGAATATAATCTTCAGTGGCTTTGGCTGTCTGATGTTTGTCAGTTGGCACGTACAAATGGAGACTCTGGCATTTCTTTCCAGACATGGGCATATTTTCTTATGGATGCCAAAACTTGTTTCTGGAACAAGAAGACTGGAAGAAAACTACTCATAAAACCAGTGCTTTTTTAATAGTAATATGGCAATAAATGTAATAAGAATGATTTAACATAGAAAATAATACGCTATCACCGTTGAAGAACTTGTGGTCATCCTTCTGGTTTTGAATGTAGCATAGGCACAAATATTTTGGCCTAATTTCAGCTTCGAGAACTAGCAGTGGCTGAACAGAAGAGATGAGAAGGGAAACATTCTTGCGGCACTGCTGAAAAGCAAAACAAATATTTGTGAGAAATAGAAACAACTCTCAACATCAGTGATCAATACAGGTGCTTCTCTCTGTACTGCAGTGAAAAACTGTTTTACCCCCTCTCACAACCAGCTCACGTCCGAAAGCACCTGCACTGCATCCTGCAGTAGGATGAACTGCTGTGTGAACTGCTGAAACTACAACTCAAAACCTGAATCTCACTTCTCTCATGTATATTCTCTGAGTATTTTGACTTGATGTGAAAAAAGATACACAAACAACTCCAACATCTAAAATTATCACAAAACAAAGCTGAAAAAGGTTTGAATTAATACTGTCTTGTTCCAGAGAAAATTAGTAATTGCAAGTCCTACAGGAAAGGATAACATCGCAAACAAATCTTCCTAGATACACTGTGAAGGATTTCCATTTGGTTGAAACAGTTTAGATGAATTTCACATTTGTTTTTGACTTTAGTCTTGAAAAGATGACAGAAAACACATTCTTCTCTCCATTTTCTGAGTGGGAGGGTACAGAGAAGAGGCAAAGGACACGAGTTTGATGAAATTCTGATTAGGTGTGTATAATTGCTAAAAACAAAAGATGATGGTAATGCGGGGAAGCTGTGGCCTGCCCTTGCAGCTATCCAAAAGCTGACTGCACATGGCCCAAGCTGACCTTGTGGGATCTGCTCTGAGCAGCAGGGAGTAGACTAGATCTCCAGATGCCCCTTCCAAGCTAAACCTGCTCTATAAACTTCTGTTACAGTGGTTTCAGGTCTTGTTACAAACTGGAAGGATGCCCAAACCCAGGAAGCAAATACTCCTTTGAGTGCAATGCACAGCGCTGTATGGCTGCTGCAAATCATGCCCTTCCCTTCCTGGCTGTAAACATTTTGCTTTGTAAGTTATGTCACCCCGAAGATCTATTAGGGTAAGATTACATGCACCATATCTCCCAGAGAGTCAGATTCTCATCTGTCAACAAAGCTTACTGGTTTTCCTGTAATCTTGTGAATGTACTTTTGTAGCCTTGGGCAAAACATTTCTAGCTCATCTGCTGTTGGTTTTGGCAAATCTGCACATGCTGCTGGTTGTGTCCCCGGTCCTGTAAACTCTGACACATCTTCCTAATTTGATGGCCGTACACAGCCAGTCGTACTGAAGTGCAGATATGAGTAAGGCCAAGGCATTGCATGTGAGATTGCACATGGCCTGCATTGTCCATCACTTAGCATTGCTGGCTATTAGCTTGGCTGTACTGAGCTGCTTACCCCTGACTAGAGAACATCACCAGCTGAATCATGTCTGATTATGCTGAACGTGTATTATAAAACGCTGGTTTTGACATAAGCCCTAACTGCTGAATTTAAAGAGCGTGCCTAACGCTAGCAGTGGTTATTGACCAAAACCCTTTTGTCTGTGGGGACAACTGAAGAAATCTGTGTGCAGACTTGGAACAAATGAACCCCTCGTGGCCAAGGAACCAATTAATTTGCAGATGATTTATTATGAAGTTATTTAAAAATATCCAGAATAATTCTGAATTTAAACAACTTCTTGAACCCTGAAGAAGTTTAGAACTTCTTTTTATCCATCATTACAGTGGGTGAGCACCATGACACAGGCAATGTATTCTTCCCTGAGGAGCAATGGTAGAGAATAGAACATAACATATCATAACATCAGTCACTGAGACAAGGGCAGACCTGCCCTGGTGTGAAGGCTGTGCAGTGGATATGATCTCTTCCTGTCCTTCCTTTGCCACTGCACCTTGCAGTCCTTTCTGCAGGCAGGAAGGAGAGGCCTGCCAGCTCAGCACAGGGGCAGAGCTCCTCTATTTCATAATTGATGTATTTTGCAGAGAAGCTGAAGAGAAGACCAGGTGTCACACCAAGATTCCAGAAATGCAACTAATTTTATCTAATATATTGGGGCAAAACTGGATGATAAACTCTGAAAAACTGACTTGACGTAGTAGTATTTTTAAAGGCATCTTTAACATTAAATATGTACTCATGCAACTCTGATGTGGAAAATTAAAGCATACGAATAGCCTCATGCAGATTCATGAGCTGCAAAGATATTTGATGGAAAAGGCTTATGGGTTTAGGTTATTCAATAAAGCTTCGGCTGGAACAGAATTAAATTAGGATATAATGACATTTTCTTGTTAAAATTAAGTAAGTTTAAAAAAAGAAGTGAGAAAAAAAGTTAAGTCCAAGGCAAGGCGGGTAATGTCTGCAAAGTCAGATGCTGCCCACGGGGCACCTGGCTGTTCATTGTCTTCCCAAAGCCATGGAAGGGAAATCAGTTGCTGCAATATTAGATCATAATATAATTTCTTAACTACATTTATGAGAAATACCGGTCTTTAATTAGCAACATAAATGAATCCGGAAGAAATTATTAAAGGAATGCTGCAGAGGTAAGAATGTGTACCAGTTATCCTGATGAAATCTGGGAAAAGCTGACATGTGCGCTGCAGAAGAAGACGTCTGCGCAAACCTCCCCCTCCACCAGCTAAGAGACAGCAGAACTAATTCTACCAAAGTCTCATACGCACAGCAGGACAGCGGTGGCAGCGGGAGTTAAAGGGGCTGTGCAGTTTCTTTCTGCAGGGGATGCGATGGCTGTGATGCACTGCAGAGGGCATGCAGCAATTTCTGGCGTGGCTGCAGAGGGAGGTGCGCATTCCCAGGCACTGCTGACGCAGACGCTGTCAGTGAGGTAGAAGAACTGCTGGTCTCATTCTGTCAGTGGGTCTGCTCAGGTGCTGATGGATTATTACAGCACATACCTCTGCCGCAGTGCACGCAGGCAGCTGTTAAACAATTTGCATTAAAGCGGTGATTTTCTGATCACAAGGGGAGAGACTCACGAGTACCTGACAAAACATCAGCACTTAAAGGTTTTCAGCCTAAAGCACACGGATTTATACTGATGTGGAGACAATCCACTTCCTGAAACCTGTACTTGGGTGTTTAAATTCCGTCACTTCCTGATCCAAACCCTATAGTGGGATTCCTTCTGCTGTCTGTGGAGAGCAGACATTGCCATTATACACAGCCTGTACCTGCGTTGTGTAAAGGAGGTTTTCAAAACGTGATTTCAGAACATCAAAAACATCCACTTAGAACATGACTTCCAATGAAAACGATGCACAGGTACCAACACTTCTAAAAGTTTATGTTCAGGGTAAACTTCAACTTAAATTTCTTGTGTTATTAACCAGTTCTGTGGGCCCCAGATTAATACTGAACACAGAACAACCGCTCTGCCCCCAGTGATTGGTAAAAACCCAGATTGTGAGAACACAGAAATAGCAAATCCCCTTTGCAGTAGGAGCCCAAGGAGAAACTGAAGTAGATGCTTTGGAGCACACTTGCTCCGGGATCACAAGCATAATGTTCCTTTGTAGGAAATGATGACCTTGGTGCACAGGAAGAGAAGCTTAGCTTACTTTTGAAGCACTTTCAGTACATTCAGAGATTTTAAAAAGGCACCTAGCATGTTGAAATTCAGCTGGTTCTTTGAATAATTTGTTATAAAATGCCTGAGGACTCATTTGTACACGGAACGCGTTTGACAGCACTTCCCTGTGCACTGCTGAACTCTGTCACCAGGCTGCTGGCTGCCGTGTCTTCAGGGATGCCGTAAGCAGGCCGCTCCCTGCTGCCCGTGTGTTCGCTCCACCAGCACGCCGTGGCTCTTGCACAGCCATGAAGTGACACGAGCACCAGGAGGCAAATGTGAAAAGCAGAATGAAAAGCCACCCTGAACATCTAAGACTTCTTTTTCACACTGAGAAATGTGTCATTTCATTTTATTTCAGGGTATCTCTGCAAGTAGGACAACTGAAGTTGACCTCTGATTCCAGACCTAAGCTTGCTGACTTTGATCCCAGACAGATCTGCAGTTTTATCTGGATTATGATTACAGAGCAATTTACAATTAGCAACAACGATCTGCCTGTAATGAATATACTTTTATTTATGCTATTAATAAATTTGGTAAAAATTAATTGTGCTCTTCCGCAATCTGTTTCTTCTCATGCCTATTTCTACAGTAAGTCAATTTAAAAAAAATCTGTTGCTTGGATTTTTCCCTTGCTAGGTTTTTCTGTGCAGGTAGCACTGACTGACCACACAAGTGAGGCTGATGTGCAGAGAGTGTTACCATGAAGGCCACCTATATTCATAGCACACAATCATTTTTAAGATAACTTGAGAGCATTCAGAACCTTAAAGGAATATCACAGTTGCTGCTTTCAGTGCAAATGGAACAATAATATTCACCTGCAATGTATGTGAGAACTCACTGCCTCGGTAGTGGTACTTGGTACAATGCACAAAAAAAAACTTGATAGTGGTACAATGGATGAAACAATCTACATGAAGAATCTGGCAAGCAGGTTTGTATGGGAACTGTTGAGTTACGGCCTGAACCAGTGATTGATCGCCTGAGGAAAGGACTGGGTCATCCGTGGGAGCACAGGTGAAGGCAATTCAGCTGTGTGACCAAGGGGTGGAACCTGGCTGCACCTCTCCTAGACTGCACTTAAGCACTGACTGCCCCTCAGGAAGGATCTCTTTCTGGAGATCGCTCCTCTGTGGAGTCTTCCCTGCAAACCTAGATCTTTGGACACAGGTGAGCATTCCTTCTCTGTTTCTCTTCCCATTTTCACCACGATAATCTTTCCAGCTGTAGCACCAACTGTAACAGGGTGGTTGTTAAAAATCAGTGGTGGCTTAAGTAAAATTAAATAAGAGTGTAAGAAGGTCACTTGGTCTCTGCTTACTAACCTTTCAGCAATCCCATCATACTTATGCTTTGGGACATCTGGTGAACATCAAGCATTAAACCAGGCAATGCCAGCATAACCTCAAGGGCACTCTCCAAAACAGGAATTACAATAGAGCTTTAAATGCCTTTTGGTCATCACTGTCCTCTGTTCAATGCAAAGAATGCCTGCATTTTAATCACTCTGCAGGAAATGTTTATGCTGGATTTCTTCTTCCACCTCACTTATCCCATCTGTGCTGTGTGCTCGTTAATTTAAGGGAAGCCAAAAGGGAAATTTTCACTATTTTTCAGTCTCTGCTATGCTGTTCTCCTCACTGCCCCAGGGCACAGCTGTTAGCAGCAGAAGGGAAACCACCACAAGCCCCATGACTTCCCGCACAGTGCTTCCAGCACATCACAACCTGCCCACGTGCCTCCCGTTGTGCATCCACCCAGCTCACTGCTGCAGCTTCGTGCAGGGGCTGCTCTGCTCGGCCCCCACCAGCCCTGTGCTGACGGCACCCGGCCACCTTCCCTTGGCCCACATGTGCCCACTTCACCGCATGGCTGTGCTGCTGAAGAGGGCCAGCTGGAATCACTGAAGTTGCAGGGTTAGGGCTTCTCCTCTCAAGTCCGTGTCTTATAGTACGTGATACATGGGGGGATATGTCAGAGTTGTGGCACTAAGGATGATTCTACACCCTTTTCAACCTGCACCCAACAGGACAGCTCCTCTGGCTGCTGTGGCCCCTCTAAATACACACCATCACGATAGCAATGCCCAGCCAGGCTGACAGTGACCAGGCTCCTCTTCCTGCTAGTCACATACAGATGCATTTTGTTACTCTTCACGTTGTTTGGAACACACTGATCTGTTATGGAAATGAACACTTCTGCTAAGCATTACGGCACTAGGAAGCCCACTGAAGCATTAACTTTTGTATTTTCATCTTGTACGGAGAGGTAAATCTACTTCTGCATCAGTGACCTCTACTTCTTCAGCAGGAGCGAGAACCGCAGAATTCCAATGTTTTAATTTCCCCAAATGCTGTCCTTCATCTCTTACTTACATACTTTTCATTAACCAGGCACAAAATGGTCTCTTGTGCTTGTAGGGAGAGATGACACAGGCAGCTAAGGCAGGTTTTAGAGCACCTAGCTTCACTTGTTCAGAACTCAGCTCATTTCAGCTTCTGACCTCACTCTGCGGTGTCAACAGAGAGAGGCACCTCTGGGGATTTATTCAAATATTCTAGACACGTTGTAGGATGAAGCAAACGATTGTATGTAGTTCTGTTAGGTAGGAAGGGAGCATGGACAATCTAGCTGGAACACAGCTCTCAGGCATTTGCACTTGCAGCTATCAGAAAGAATCAGAAAGAATCTCTTGTTCAGTTTCAGCACTTCCATGTTGTCTACATGACTACACATTCCAGCTATATCAGAGGAAGAGAAGTCATACATGGAAATCAGAGTGAAGCGAGTAATGGTTAGGAAAAGCAAAATACTGGGGGTGTATTTTATTTTAAACTTTCTTTTTTTTCTATTATGCCTTTGTTGACTGTACTCTTTCCTTACTTACAGTCTCTTCTGTCTCCTCGGTTTTTCCTTCTTGATGTTACAGTTCCTCTGAAGAACCTTCCAATTTGTTTGTGCCCTTCAGTCAAATTCCAAGCCCTTCCAAATGGAGCATTTTGGCAGCACTTCATCCTCTGCTTATGGACAGTTGTTCACTCCACGGTCTGCAGTTTGCCTTCTACAGCTCATCACTTCCTCACTGCACTTCAGTGGGACACAGCAGTTCAAGTGTTTCCTTGTGTTGCACAGAGCAATTCTCAACAGGCTGGTACCAAAATATCATTTAAGAAGTACTGAAATGCAACAACACCTAATGCTGTAAGGAGATGTAAGCAATTTAGAAGGATTATTTTACACTCCCATTATTCACTGTCCTAGAACACCCTTCTCCCAGCTTGCATGTTCACTACCATTGCTATTAGAATAAAGCCAATTGTTTAAATAATCAGAATGTATGAATTTTAGCAAGCCTGCTAAAACTGAGACAAATTGTTTCTGATTCTGTGATTGTTCTTTTTGTTAGCTGCAAAAAACCAGTAACACATTTTAAGAGTCTGTTTCTTATTAAGATTTAGAATACTCAATTCTTCTGATATCCGAGCTTCAAAATACGCAGCCCAATGTTCCCTTACACCTCAAAGCTGATTTATTTGAAGAAGAAAATTGCATTAAAGTTTCCTGACATCATAAACAGCAGGTGCAGTTGTCTATGTACTGTGAATTCTATTTCTTGCCCCGCTGATCTAGTGTCCTTACTGGAACGTAGGCCCTGGAAACAAAGGCAGGCACACAAGGTGTAGAGTACAGATTGCAACTACAACTTGATTTTTTATTTTAATTTTTTATTTGTGTATAGATTGACCACTCTTTGGGAGGATGAAGAGTAGAAAAAAGGAACAGGGCTCCAACCCCCCATTATCTGTTACAGTACACCCACTGTGCCTGTGAAGCCCGTTCAGCACGGCAGGGGCAGCAGCTCGCCACGCGTGTTTCTTGGACTGCGTGAGCTGGCACGACTTACATCATTTGGCTGATGTCGGAGGCACCCAGTTTGACCTTCAGTATGTTGCTATGTAGTTGCTAGGGATGCAGGTTCTATTAGATAAAGCACAGTTAAACATCTGTTATGACAAAATACAGAACTAGAAGAAATAATGGCGTATTTACCCAGCAACTCATGCATCAGTCATTTAACCTGATCTGACATATCCATGCCACTGTGAATAGAGCAACGGCAGCAATTTCATTAATATAGAGCTAAAAGTAGAATGAACAGGAGGGACTGCTCCTCCAATAAAGACTTCATATTCTAGAACACTCTTAGAAGAGCATACCTTCTCCTGTGCTTGTGTTCTAAGTGCAGCCAATTATAGGATGTTTCTTTTCATAAGTAAAGACACCTGTTCCTCATTGCCATGGCACAGAAATTAGCTGCTGGCCTACTAATAAAGCTGCAACACAGAACATACTTCTCACACATCTGCTTTCTGAAATGCAGTGAGAAAACAAGAAGCTGCTGTTGTTAAACACTTGAGTACTACCTGCTTTGATTCCATTTGGAAAACCTCTAGTATTTCCCAATGTCTTTAGTGGTCTTCTGGAGGTATTTTTTACATTTCAACTCTTAATTGCTTATGTTAACTGGCGCAGGAATTATTTACAGACTGTACTCGCTTTTCATAGATCAGCAGTATCTAACTCAATATATTAGGCACGGGGAGCTGAGGAGGTAGATTTGTGGTCCTGGGCTCTCTGACTTCATGTACCTTTAGCTTGCTGTTTGAGACACGGTAGAACCACTCTTGTGGCCTCTGTAATTTCCTAGTAAGGCAGTGACTTAATAAAAACCAGAAACAATCACTATATATATGTATGTGTTTTAACTTAGGGGGAAAAGATTGTTCATGTCTGAAATAAGTAACTGGATCATGGTTTTCATGAAAACTAAGATTTGCTTAGATCATAGACTCGCTCACTGCTACTTCTGCAGGAGGCTCAGGGGAGACCTCATTGCACTCTACAACTTCCTGAAGGGAGGCTGTGATGAAGAGGGACTTGGCCTCTTCTCCCAGGCAATGAGCAGGACAAGGGGTCATGGCTGCAAGTTGTATCAGAGGAGTTTAGGTTAGACATGAGGAAGAACTTTTTCTCTCAGAGAGTGGTCAGGCACTGGAATGGCTGCCCAAGGAAGTGGTGGAGTTGCCGTCCCTGGCAGTGTGCAAGAAGCATCTGGACAACATGCTGTGTGATATGGTTTAGTGCTTGTGGTGGCAATGGTGATGAGGAGACAGTTGGACTGGATGATCTTATAGGTCATTTCCAACCTTGTGATTCTATGATTCTAAGTGTCACAGAATCATAGAACGCCTTGGAGTGGAAGGGAACTCAAAGATCATTTAACAGGACTACGTAGTTGCTGCGAGATCTGGTCCATCATAATCCTCAAAGGAAGACATTCAATAAATCCTTCAACGGGGAACAGATCCTTTATTGGACAGATGCCAAAGTTTTATGTAGAATACTGGAATGGCATTACAGCCACTGACATTTTCAGTATAATACTGCAACAAACTGTCTACTATGACTTTTTCAGGAGTAAAAACAATTAAGCTGGCAAAATAACATACCAAAGAGACAAGGCTGATGAGGCTGCAGTGCTGCTCAAATACAGCTGAGACTCAGACTGGATAAACACACTAAGTATATTCTAGGTTCTACATGGTGCGTGTCACTGCACTGTGTATCTGGCTTTGATGTTTCACCAAGCTATAAGCTGCCCTATCTATACATAAAGCATGGCAGAAGGAAGTACACTGACCACCAGAAGTGAAAGCAATATGAACTGACTGCAAACCAAATCTTGTTTTCACCCCTCTCTTTGTTTCTCTGTAGGTTACCTACAATATTTGTCTGTTGCAGAAAACCACTGGGTTACAACCCAGACTCTGAAAGACCACAGCTAACTGTGCAACTTACTTTAGAAATGCTGTATGGCAATAGTTAGTCAACTTGGAGAGAACACCACGTTCAAGTTTAAAGTAACAGCACAGTACTCAATGAAGCTACAGTTGACATTCATTGCTTACAATTTTGCCAAAGTTGAATACAACACTTCTGTACAGGATCTTTGTAGAAACACAGCAGTTTTCACTGTCTCCCCCCACCTTTTCAACCCATTTGAGGCATTCTGACATACACCACAGCAGACAGCTGGACTGCAGCTGAGAAACAGAATTCTGTGTCATCTCAGACACGTATACAAAGGCTTTAAACAAAAAAGCAGGGCTTGAAGTTTGGTTGGCTTAAGATACTCAACATCAGCCAAACGGAGATATTCGTGCATCATTCCAGTTCAATCCAGTGTGGATTATAAATGTCACACTCCATAACCAAATAACAAGACAAACACATATTCTTGGGACAGAAGAGTTTCAGGAGGCACTACAGAAGTCTGAGGAAAAACTGAAATGTCAAAAAAAAGTTAAATTAATATACAAGTTCAGCAATAACTTTCTTCTGGAGCTTGGAGGACTCACACATACCCGCTCTATGCAGAAGCAAAATCATACACTTTCTAAACAAAAAAAGCAAACTGGTTGCCAGTACCGCTTTATACTGATAACTTTCAACTTTTTCACCTCTCGAAAGGAAGCATTAAGAAGCCTTTCTTGGATAAACTTCAAGGAATTTCAGAATGCGTGTCTTTCCCTGAGGCCAAAAGGTGCTGGATTCCTATTAAGTATTCTTAGCTTCAAAAACAGAAGAGGACTGAATGCATCTTGAATACTGAAAAACTAGTCACACCTGTCTATTAAAGAGATAAGATAAAAATGGATTTTGATTACCTTTCCATGAACAAGAACAAACACTTTGATAGTTAATTTCATCTAGAAGATAATAATATTATATAATAACAATATAATAATATAGTATAATATTATCTAGAAGACAATATAGCAACATATTATATGACCCTAGAAGGGATGTGTTTAAATCAATCAAGAAAATTCTTTCAGTACAGCTAGTGTAAATGCTTCTCCCTACAGCATGCTCCCCTCAAATCCTTCTGTTCCCCAAACACATGCTGCAATGTTAGAGGTATGCAAAATACCAAGTCCAAAACATCCTTTATTTAATACTTAATGCTAAGACTGCTCTTATGGGATGGAGGAATTATGGCTACCCGCTATGCTTACAGTATTTATGACCGCAAAAATCAAATCTTAATTTGTAGCACACGTTTTTCTATGTATCATCCTTCAAATAACATAAGCTTGAAACATGTCTGAAATTGCTCTGTCTAGCATGGTTACAGAGAAGCCTAGATACTCACTGCTGCAGGCTTCTCAGCTCAGAAGGCAGGTCACAACCCACATAAGCGTTATTCATTAAGCTGTACTCTAACAGTGCACAAAAACAGGGATCCTACAAGAAAAGATTGATGTTTAACATAGACATGTTACTCTGTGTAATGAACCTGCCAACAAATTAACGTGGCATGCCAATGCAGAAGATTTAATAGGACCTTTTCTATAA
The DNA here is from genome assembly GCF_023343835.1 of Lagopus muta. NCBI lineage: Eukaryota > Metazoa > Chordata > Aves > Galliformes > Phasianidae > Lagopus > Lagopus muta. Next base: position 19,730,843 of record NC_064433.1, on the reverse strand, counting down.
ACAGAACAGCACAAACAGTGCAAGCATGGAACAACATAGCAGGAAGACACCTTCAGATGGATTCAGTGTGTTGCACGTAGGTGTGGGGAGACCACACCTCTCATTCAGTTCATTTCATGAATACTGAAGCTCAGAAAGAACCATGCACAAGCTCAAAAAGGAGACCTCTTTAGCAGGTGGTTAATTGGGAGTAATCACTTCTACCTCTCTCCATTAAAAAATGAAAACAATGGCATCAGGTAATGCCCTCCAAGTTAGCCATTTACCATGGCAAATACCATGCATGATTCAAAGATATAAGAAGAAAAAAAAAAAACAACCTTACTTTCATAAGAAGATGAGGATTTCCTACGACTATCAGCAAAGCTTTTGCTCTAGTAATTGCTACATTGAATCTCTTTGGGTTAGAGAGAAAGCCCAAACAGTATTCCTCGTCAGCAAGTGTGTCTTCATAAGATCGCACCTGAAAATTGATTAGAGATACAGATTCAAAACTGGAATAATGAGAAACCAACTTACTTTGTCACAGCACAACTTCAATCTATTAGAAAGCTTAATTTGCTCACTACAGCAAACCACAGCTCAATATGAGCAATACACAGATTAGCTGAATTTTGGATTTTGAAGCTATCTAACTTATATTCCACCATTGGTTTTCCCAGAGAAGGTCTATTATCTAACAGTACACTACTATGACTTCAGCAATTTCAAGAGAATGGTATATTAGCTTTATTTGAGCATCAGGAATATCCACTGCAAGCTGAAACACAAGATACCAACACAAAATCAGTTTTACAAGATGTAATCTTTCAGTAGAAGAAATGCTAGAGTTGCTGGATTTTTTTATGTCCTAAAAATCAACAACATTTCAGAGTGTCCTGTCAGTCATCTTGGCCTTAGCTTAGAAGAAAATGCCACTGAAACACTGCTAGAGCAAACTCAGTTTTCCATTACATTTTCAGCTTTATCTCATCAATATTTGAATTAATCTTTGATAAAACAATTTCCCATCACAAATGGGTTTTATGAATATACCTAAAACTATAGTTACAATGCTGGATTCTAAAGCTATGATACAATCAAGAACAACTAAGTTAAGCATGGTTCCACTACCATTGGGGAAAAACAAGGAAGCAAATCCCCAAATGGTTTCTTCAAGCCATAAACCACCACCTCACCCAAACCAACTGCTTCCTTCCTCATCGCACCCAAGTCAAACTATTTTCAGGGCTTTGACTGTTTTCATAGCTGTTTTGTCCTTCTCTCTCCTGGAAATTGTGTGTGCCTGTTACAGGTAGTCTAGTGCTGCTCTTACCTTGAGCCTCAAAGCCCAGGGTTTTATTTCTGCCTTTGATCAGTTTGTCCTCTATGCCATTGCCCAGACTTACAGGAGCTCAGTCTGTAATGCATATTCCTGAACAGCTCTGAAGGACCACAAGTCACAAACACTGCAAGAACTCCACATTCCAGACACATCTCTTCTACTTCACTGAGACTTACTGCACCAAAAACATACTATCATTTGGAAAAAAAGCAAGCACAGATTTTTTTTTTTTTTTTTGTGTATTCTAAACTCAATTTTATATCAGTTATACTGATAGCTTCAGCAAAGTTTACAAAGCTATGGTGAAAGGCAAGGGCTACCACCTTCCTAATAACAACAGAAACTCCCAACTTAGTGATGCATTCTTCTCCTCTTGCCTCCTCGCCAAATGCAATGGTTGGACTGAATACAATTCAAAACATCTTCCCAAACTTCCATCTCCCTGTATTTCCTCAACACCCCCTTCTATCAAGCTTGAGGAATGAAACCAGGTGAACTTAAATGAGATTCAAGGTGTTGCACTGGGGTCAGGGCCATTCCAGATGTGCATATAGAGTGGAAGAACTCCTTGAGAACAGCCCTGCAGGGAAGGACGTGGTGGTTCTGATGGACAAGAAGCTTGATATGAACCAGCAGTGTGCATCTGCAGCCTGGAAAGCCAACAATATCCTAGGCTGCATCAAAAGAGGGGTGGCCAGCAGGGAGAGGGAGGTGATTGTTCCACTCTACTCTGCCCCTGTGAAGCTCTGTCTAGAGTACTGTGTCCAGGCCTGGGGCATCCAGCAAAGAAAAAGATGTGGAATTCTCAAACCGGTCCCAGAGGAAGGCCATGAAGATGATCAAAGGGCTGGAACATCTCTCCTATGAAGAAAGGCTGAGGGAACTGGGCTTGTTCAGTCTGGAGAAGAGAAGGCTCTGGGAAGACTTCACTGCAGCCTTCCAGTACTTAAAGGGAGCTTATAAACAGGAGGACAAGCATCATACTACATAATCTGTTAGTGACAGGATAAAGGAGAATGGTTTTAATCTAAAAGAGGAGAGACTTAGATTAAATGCAGGCACAAGCTGCCCAGAGAAGCTGTGGATGCCTCATCTCTGAAGGCATTCAAGGCCAGGTTGGATGGGGCCCTGGGCAGTCTCACCTGGTGGGTGGCAACCTGCCCACGGCAGAGAGATTGAAACCAGATGACTGTTAAGGTCCTTCCAACACGAGCCATTTTATGATTCTGTGATCACAGAATCAGAAATTTTCTGAAAGATTTATTTATTGCAAAGAGTGAAAACAAACAGCTCTGCATTCTCATGTTTATATAAAAATTTCTAGCGATGCAATTGTGTCTCTGTACTGCCATATTTACATAGATGTAGTCTACCAACACCAACACTGAATCAAGGAAGTGAATTACTGTGAAAATAATGTCCTGTGACCAGTGTACTGCTGAAGTACAACCACAGCGCAGACTTCTTTTCCCTGTCCCTTTTTTGCAAGGCATTTACAGCTTCAGATTCAATTAGTCAGAAGCTAGAAAAGACATTTACCAACATCCCAATACTTAAGCAGCAGAACACTCCAACAGCACATCATGAAAATGACCATGGAAGACTGTCAAGTGTTCTCCTAATAGTAAAAAAGGGTACTGGATTCTACAGTCAGCACTGATGTCTGGGTAATCATCAGTGCTGACTGCAGAATCCAGTACCCTTTTTTACTGTTAGGAGAACACTTGACATACTTGACAACTGTATACAATTATGTGGTAATTCTCAAACAGAAAATGAAAAGAACCTACATCAACATTCATAAGCTAAACAGTGACTTTGGATGCTGTGATTTATACTGTTCTCTCTACTATTTATACTGCATCCAGTTTCCATCGTTGCTCAGCATGCTTAAGCAAAGATATATTACCTATATGAAACTCTATGAACTCATTTTGAATTAGCTTGAAGGGTTTGAAGTCTACCTCAAAAGCACAGATACCATCCTGTTTGCACACATTTCAATTATTTTTCCCAAATACTATGACAGACTAGTGACAAAATCACAGCTCCCTTGGTTTTCTCATCCTCATTCCCCACAGCTCTATCTCAAAAAGGAAAAAGCTACAGAGAATTAAGAACAAATATTCTAGACAAGCCCACAAGTATACATACTGTTGATAAGATGGTAACCATGCACTCTTGTCCTTGAAACTCTTCTACTGTGCCAACTTTAATATCTGACAAATCAATGCTTCTCAGAAGAAATTTAATTTTTTCTACCTAGAAAAAAATGTTTGAAGAAATTTATTTTTATATTTTAGAATGGATTATTTTGAAACCAAAGACATGAGACATGTAAAGTAATTTAACACAGATGGGTTGTAGGGAATGCCTACACCAAGCTTAGCTATCATCCATTATTAAGGTTTTAAAACAAAACAGAGCTTTTCCTGCTATGTACAACACTTCTTATGTGACTCAATAGGGGGAATGTTTGCTACCTACACATAAACAGAAATTAACAGGTTTTTTGATAGATTTTAATGACACAAACAACTTAGATCTTAGGAGTTTATCCACGCAAGCTCTTCTTCTGTAATGGAGTATGTGCCAACCCAAGACTTACCACAGGTATGGCAGGGCAAACAGCTTCCCCCACCCCTGCAAGAGGGCTGTGCAGAGATTCCTTGCTACTTTCACCTGAGTAAAAAACTGAGGTTTTTCACTCTAAACTCTAGATTTAATGGGAACATCATTAGTGAATGACAATACACTGTGAAACAAAACACAGTGAAGCTCTGAGATATGCCTTCCCATTTTACCAAACCAGAGCAGCAAGGCAAAACTACAACTTCAAATACAGTAACTCTGAAGTTTTAAATACTAGCTGTACCTGCTTACGATACGGTGTAATCACTCCAATATCAGCCACTGACACTGCAATGCTTTCGTTTTTAGCCAGGTGGCAACAATACTGCATTACTTGAACTGCTTCAGTTGGATTAAACCATGAAGGACTGTGACCTTCACGAGTTTCCTTGCCCTGTATTAGGAAAAGCAAAGTGAGCAGATGAAGGCCATGTGCAAAAACTAACTACATATTTAACTGATTGTCTTACACATCTAAATGCAAAACAAACAAACAAAAAATATCTAAAGAACAGAAATTGTAACGTAACATTATACACAAACATCCTTATTTGCTATAAATCCTTTTCAATGAGCAACCATCACCTGTATTTTATGATGATGGTGCTTCATATATGTGCAAAGAATATACATCTCAGCTCAGAATAATAGGTGTTTGCAAGCTGTTATTCTGCTTTTGAGCAAAGCAGAAGAGGTCAGACACAAGCACCTCCGAACAGTGGACACACCACTGATCACTTCACTAACTTCTTGGAAGACCCACAAGGACTTTTCTTCCTGAAGTACCAGTTTTATCTTTGACTTTTAATCTCCAACAAACTTTTAGTTTTAGAGGCTTGCATTCATTCTAATGCAGCAGACTCTTACTCGAATTAATCTAAATCTAATGGAGTTGCCTGCTACATTTGCCAATTTAAATTTTTATGAAAATGTCTTCACAATACCCTGCAATCTGCAGCTGCATAAGTTTTTAGAAATCTATTTGTCTTCAGTAGTTGTTTTGAAAACCAGATTGTCAAGAAGCCAGCCTTTTTGCAAACAACTTGTTCTTTTCCTATATTCTTTCTGAAATTCATTCTAATGAATAAAACCTTTGTCTACAACATTAGCAAACATTGTCTACAACATTAGCAAAAAAAATGAAGCTTCTTTATTTTTACTTAGACTACATGAGCATTTTACATACCCTTACTCCATGAAAAATTAACGGAAACCCTTTCCTGGGCAATTTCTCCCAGTGTAACAAAGAAGTCACTACTGCAGCATCTGCACAAACTTCAAGCTCTTTATTATAAAACAGTTTAGATGGTAAGGCAAGCAATGCAGAATGTGACCTGTAGTTGTTTACGAGTTTTGTGATCTGCAGAGACAAAAAATAAAACCTGTAACCAAAACGGGCAGTTAGAACCACAGAATATCCTGAGTTGGAAGGGCTTTACAAAGATAATTGAGTTACTCATCAGACTTGAAGGTATGCAGCTCCCAAGAAGACCACTTACCATCTTGCAATGTTAGCTTTCCTAAAGCTGCCAAAAAATTGTATTAAATGCAAAAAAATGCAGCCTTGATGCTAAGTAAACACTAAATAAAAAAAAAGTCTCTTCCTCCCCTAAATGGGAAGGAAATGGACCATCTCCTCTCCTTCTAAAGGGAGAAAGGTAAAAAAAAAAATAAGGAACAGAAAGGAACAAAAAATACATGAAAGATGAAGGAAGAATTCTTTGGTTTGATCTATAGATACATTATGTCTCCTTTTTTTAATTCAGTTCAGGTTGTTTCCAAGGGATTTCCATGGATATAATTTATTTTTCGGAGGGGAAGACTTGAAAGGCAGAGAGAGCATCAGAAGAGCCAGTTACCGTACCATCTGACAGAGGCAGGCCTTGGAAACCAGAACTGCCTGCCTTCAAATGAAAGAATGCCCTTGAAGAAATATTCCAGTGATTCCAATTATGTATTGTAAGAAGACTGACATATACCTGAAGACCTGTGAGATCCTTCAAGCCCTCATCTCCTGTTGTCATACAATGCCAACTCTCCTTGAACATTGTATTAAAAAAAAAAATACAAGAACAGAAATTTTGGGGGTTTCAGAAAACTTTTCCTTAGGAAGCTGAACACAACCTAACGCGTAGAATTAAGCAGCACATAATACCCAACCTCCCTCGAGCAACTTAAGTTTGCCATCAGATTTCTTCCTCTGGCCATGCTGTTATCAGTTTTTTTGTTAGTTTGTTTTCTGTACCTAAAAAACTAAATCATTTTCAATATGCACGTGCAGAGCTGTCTTCATTCAAGAACTGATTACCCAAAACAGTGCTCTTGCCCCATGGTTTTCACTCTCTTCTTTTCAACAGGGTTGGACAGAGCTATGTAGGACCAAAAGGATATAGAACTGTTCGGAGGGCTGGATTCAGAGTGGTGGTGAATAGAGTCACATCCAGCTGGTGTCTGGTCATGAGTGGTGTTCCCCAGTGGTTGCTACTGGGGCCTGTCCTGTTCAATATCGTTACAGATGATCTGGATCATGGGATTGACCACACCCCCAGTAAGGTTGCAGTTAACACCAAGCTGGCAGGAAGTATCAATTTGTCTAGGGTTAGGAAGGCCCTGCAGAGGGATCTGTATAGGCTAGACAAGTGGGCTGAGGCCAACTGTACAATCCTGAACAAGATCAACACTACGTCCTATACTTTGGTCACAACCACCCCATGCAACGCTACAGGCTTGGGGCTGAGTGGCTGGAAGACTGTGTGGAGGAAATGGACCTGGGAGTGTTGGCTGATGTTCAGCTGAACACGAGCCAGCAGTGCCCAGGTCACCAAGAAGGCCAATGGCATCCTGGCTTGTATCAGAAGTAATGCAGTCAGCAGAAGCAGGGAGGCAGACATCCCCCTGTACTCAGCTCTGTTTTACAGAGTAAATTCTCAGCTACAGAATACTCTTTTACAACAGTTACTGTATTAGCTTTAAGTTCTTGCCAGCTATGAGCAAAAGCCTATATGCAACGCTTGTAAAAACTTGCACCAGAGTAGGTGGCCCACTGTAACCACTGCTGAAATGCACAACCCATTGTCTCACTGTACTCATATCCACTGTTTGGGTTACATAAATGTTCAGAAAGCACTGATCAATGTCAATTTTTTTCTGTATGGAGGAATCCAATAACACACCTTTGCTTCATATGCACTTCCATTTCAGACACCATTTTGTCAGGACTGCCTCTCTGTTCTCATTTGTCAAATGGCAACAGAATGCAGTGGACTATTGGTGGGAAGGTTCAACCTCTACTGCCATATCACCAATATCTGCCTCTGTCGCTGTAGGCCAACATGATAAAATAGGAGGCATTACTTTCTGAGCAGCCCTCATAGTTCCAGCACAAAGGTGAAAGGAACAATACTTCTCTATGCCATGAAATAATATGAAGTACTCCCATAAACTGTAAAAACTGTTTTCTGATGCTTATATGAGAAAAATCCAGAAGATTATCCTTCAGAGACCTTTTTTTTCCCCTCACTTCCTGAAGTAAGATGTTCAAAAAATCTTTGCATTTAAAGAGGCAGCTTTACTTGTCTTTTCATGTTAAAAGCTTAAATTATGCTTGCGAATTTGTGGAGAATTATGTTATAAAGTTACTTTAAGTTGGACAATGAAACCCTTATTGAGAATTCTGACACATGCGCCGTGTTTACCAACTCTGAAGAAATTTTGTTTTTAAGCATAGAAAGGTTTTAAAAAGTTACAGCATCCTTGCTATTTGGCATACATATTCAAAATAATAAAGACTTACTAGTAAGCTAATGTCCAATCCAGACTTAAACCTCAGCATGGGGATTAAAAGACAAAAAAAAAAAAAGAAAAAAAAGAAAAAAAGTGTTAAGTAAACATAGTTTATCATTCTTTATCTGAAAAAAAGTGAAACAATTTAACTTTACTCACCAACAAAGGGTTATATGATCCATCAGCACTAAAAGCATCCTCATCTCTCAGGTACATATCTCTTGATATCAGTCTTTCCAGCAAGGATATATTTAATCCAAATGCCACTGCAATTCTAGATTTTATTAGAGGCCCTAACTGCTTTGGATCTCCGACCAGAACTATCTGTGTAGTAAAAAAACCAACATCTATTAAAACTGTTATAAAATGCTGTCTCAATAACACGCACACTTCAGAATTCCAAGATGAACGTACATCAAGCTCTCTGCTTTCCCCCCAAACACCTAATTTGTTTGCAAAGGGTTAGACCCAGAAGAGAAGTAAACCGCTGCCGTAAAATAAATATTTTCGACATATTTCATATTCTGAACTCTGTCCTTCTGATGCAGACTAGCTTCAGACATAAAACAATTCTGTTAAAGTGTGGAAAATGAAAACTGTGTTCAAAAGCTAAAACTGACTTAATTGTACATTCGTGAGGTTTATTACATGTACTCACAACTTCATACTCATTATCAGGAACAGCAGCTTGCATCTTGCATCATTCACACTGCTAATAATCTTTTGATGATGCTGAGACAACTACCTGACCGTTAACTTCTGAAATTAATCCAATAGGAATCAGGCTTTCTGGTTCACTTGCTTGCCCAGCCTCATCCAAAATCACATGTGTGAAGTGTCCAAGCCTAGAATTAAATAACATGAACTCAGAACAGGGCATTTTCCCCCTCTCCCCCCCGAGATAAGTTAATTCTGCCACCCCGTGGCTGATCTGAGCAATTCTGTAAACATCCCTGTCAAGTGTGCTAGGCACCTCCACACACACAACAGCAAAGGCTGAAAGTACATCAAAAGGCAGAAGGCAGTAGGCAGTCTGCCTTGTGTTTTTCCTTCTAATTCTTCATCTGTTAGTTCTCCTACATGCTCTCATATATACAACCACTGCTTATCTTAATTATAGCTTTATTTATAGTAAGGTTAAGACATTTGGAAAAATTTCCTTGTTCTCAAAGATCTCCAACTATTTCAGTTGAATAATGCACTTGGTTTAGCAAAGACAACTGCTAGCCTTTATTTCTATAAAACAACTCTTAAATCAGTTAGACACTTAAGAGTGTCCTTTCAGAAAGCTGAAAGCAAAACCAGAAGAATCTTTACTTAACAGCACTTCACATGGTGGCTCTTTACAGCTAATGAAGATTTTATTTAAAAGACTAATTACAATGTGATTTTTAGTGGAACTCCTAGATGCTTTTAAGACAACATGATTGTAAACAGCAACGTCGCAGCTAAGGTTCCCACTGCCTGTGGTGGAAAAACAACCGTGTCAAGACGCTTTCTTACATTTACTCTGAAGAAATTCTCCGCTGAAACATTATTAAGAACAAGAGGTTTGCCAGGAAGCCAGATGTCTCAACAATACTCCTGTTTGCAGTACTGTACCTTGTTCCTGTTTGATAAAACATTCCTGCGCTACAGCAAGTGGTAATTACTATCCTGAACCACACTGCCTTCCAAATATCATCACCGTCCTTGCAGTAAGGTTTCACCATGTCATCAACATGCTGCAGAAACAAAACAGTGTGCTTAGCAAAATACCACTCCAGATGTTTTTATGTGAATAATTTAAAAAATTCACCAAAAAAACTATTTTGGAAGTGGAACAAAATCCTTAGACATAGACCCATGCACTGAAATGGATTCTTGGTTGAATGTGACTGAAGAAGACATATGCATTCTCTTCACCTATCAAGACTGTAGATATGTTTCATACACACATATTTTTCAGTTCATCTTCTGGAAAAGCTAGATCAGTTATTACTTTCCTAGCCAAGTCTCAGCAGCCTAATAAATACTGACAGTTGCATTAATAAATCAGCATTTGAAGATTAAAATATTAAAAAGGAAATACTACTGGTTATCTGTAGCATTTACCTCTATAGATCTGTAAGTAGCATTGACTCGGACCATAGCTCCTGGTTTTAATAGATTGCTTTGATGCAGCCTCAAGCAAATCAGATCTGTTGCAGCATTTGATGGTGCGCAAACCAAGATTCGACTATCTGGTAAAGTAAAATGTATCTGTATTCAAAAAGATGGACATCACAAAAAGAAAAGGTTATTTGGAAAAGTAGCAATAGCTGAAACACATCCGTTTTATTTCACTGAATACAGAATCCAGATTATAATCATCCATGCTTTTGCAGTTCAAGAACACTACTCTCGACATCTATGATTTAAGGGTTCTCAAGCTGAGTGCACTCAGAGCAGAACTACTGCATGGTTATTACATTAATGCATACTGTGCTTCAAGAATCTATTATGCAGTACTAGACTCACGAGTTAGATAATATTCACTAAAGCCTTAAGATATAAAAATAAGCCATTCAGGATTTTTTTCCAAAGTCACATTGATTTCATCATTCTGAATAGCTCAGTGAAAAGGCTTACGAAGAATATTTCCAAATCTTGCCTAGGAAAATAAAGAAGTGATGGTACTCACAGATTCACCTTAAGTGTTCTAACATTGAAAAGATTAGAGTCTATCCATTTATCATTCACCATTACCTGTAAAATAGCTTCAACTACTGTTATTGTTTTTCCAGTTCCTGGTGGTCCAAAGAGAATATAAGGTGTTGGACGACATTCACCACTCAGTATCCTTTTCACTGCCAATTTCTGCTGCTTGTTAAGCATAGGATTGAAAAATTCACCACCTCTCCATTTAATTGTCTCAGTTTCCTCAACTATGATCAAGATAAGTACATATTAAAATTGCAAAAATATTTTTAAGCATACACAGATTAAAGCAACCGCAATTCATATTACGCCTTAATTTATTTTTTTCCATTTCAGAGACAGTACCAGTACTAAATGACAAATGATAGTCATACTGACCACAGGAATTCCCCTACACCTCATTCAGTTTAGCTGCAGCTTACCACAACAGAATCTTATTAACTCCTGGACAGAAGTGCCATCTAAGTAATCTGCTTCCCAATTCAGGTATGTTATTGTTACAAAGGGATAAAATCCCTCTCTTTCAGTGTCAGTGCACTTAACTGTTGAAGTCACACTTCCCAGATAAGCACAGACATGATAGGCACTTTCTGAAACCTTTCAAAAATAGTTACCATTTTCAGCAAGGTAGACATTCCAGCAACAAAGTGGAAACTCTGAACGTGACCAGAAATATTCCAGTTGCGATTAGGAACAGTTAATTTACTGAGTACAAACTATATCACTGGAAGTCTGCTTAACTGAAGATGTTTAAACAATCCACACAAGGGCTCTAATGAAACTTCCTGCTGCAAAGTTTCTCCTTAAGCCAGCATGAGGACATCTCAAAGACACTGTACTCTGCCTGTCTGTCTGAAGTGACAGCAATCTTGAACTGGCTATACTTCAATACTGAAGAAAGTAGTAGAATATACCAAGCTGGCTTGTTTCCGCAGAAGCAGTCGCTGCACCTGCAATGTTTATCTGCCTCGATGGCGTGCATTTTGCCCGCTTGTTCTGCAGCTTTCTGACCTGGAAATATCAAACAAAGGTAAACACATTTATAACTTTACAGAAACAAGCAACCATCTTCACTAATACTTGAAATTGCTTAGTTTTATTTTTTCCCCGTTAAATGGGTTTACTTCAATAAATAGAATATCTGTGAAGAAGAGATTCTGCAAACAGTTGTGGTGGAAAGAGGCATTGTGTGGGTTCAGAAACAGATGACAGAACTTAATGATGATACAAGAAGATGGGGCAAATATTATTATCTTCAGCAACTACGATGTGAACAAATACACACTCAGTAAATTAGCAAACAACACAATATCAACAGCCTTAGCTGAAATGCCTGATGGCTCATCTTCATTTGAAGAAATTTTGCAGTAAGATAAAAAAAACCTCATGAAAATCTAAATTGAAAGCTCTGCACCTGGGAATGAGTAACTGTATGAATCAGGACAGGCTATGAGAACACTAACTGAACAGTGATCCCCAGGCCCTGTTCAGGAAACTGAGTTACTATGGATGCTTCATGTATAGAAACATCATGTTACTAAGAACTAGAGAGGCTGAAACAACTTATCCTTTCCAGCTTGATAACGAAGAGGTAAATAGGCAGCCTAATGTCTATCATGGCTTAAAACAGAGTTAGGAAAAGGAAAAAAATAAATAAGAGACCAACGCTTCTCAATTCTTTGTAGTAGCATATAATGTAACAAGGGGCCACATCTGAAGTTGCAGATAGAAGATTCACACTGTGAACTGGGGGTTGAAATCATTCAGTGGAAATGTTGTAAAACATTGAGAAAGGTTATACAGATGTTGTGGAACCTCTGAACAAAATTAAATAAACCTAACCCCAAAGCTGACTTGATTCAGTGCTGGTGACAATCTACTCCAAAATAGGAAAGAGGACTAAATATCATTCTAAAGGTTGTTTTAAGAAAGACCTCTACAATTTCTTCCTATAATTTAACAAGCAATAAAAAAGCCTAGGTAACTTTGCACAGATCGGGATGTTACCTGGCACAGGGAGAGAACTTCACATATCTCAGAAGTTGCTATGAAAACTAGTTTAAGGGAAATCTGACAGTTCATATTATTATAATACAGGTTGTTACGAGAACTTTCCATTCTAGATGAGAGGATTAGCTTAATAGCATCATTTGTCATAAAATTTCCTGTCTTCGGGTAAGCAAACAAACTTCTGTCATCAGAAAGTAGCAGAATGTGACTTCAATTATTTGATGCTAAAACAAATACTTGCTAACAACAGCCATGAAGTACATATCTGTTACAAATTTGGATGCTGCTGAGTTAGAACAAACATTTACAGACAGTTACCTCACTCTTCTGCTGGAAACACAGCTCAAGGCCATCATCAGCTCCACAATACTCAGTGATATTCTGGGTCTTGACATCTTGTGGTGACTGCAAGAGAAGCTTTTCTGGAAATAACACTTCAAGTTCAGAAGAGAAAGTAGAAAAAATTGAGAACCACATGAACACACATTTTGCTGATATATCACCCTGCTCTATGTTTTTATAGCTGGTTTATAATCCTAACACAAAAGTGGAAAAGATCTGTGCAAAGATCACCTGGACCGTTCTGCTCAAACACAGAACAGGGTATCTGTGCTTTTTAGTTAAGTTCTGAGGTAACACAAAACACTGCCATTTCACATACCATTGCTACAACTGTATGATTTATACAGATCTTATCTGTTCAAACTATTTACAAAAGCTTAAGTTTTCATTCATGTTCTTTTTGATGGCCAATAAGACCCCCTCTACATTTAGAGAGCTGTTTTTCAATTAAATGAACAGAAAATTCCTGTAAAAAGAGACTATAATGCATCCATCTAAGTATGCCTTGATGTGAAAGCAATAAAAAACACAAGACTCCCCACAATCCTCTCCAGACAGCTTAAATCAACTGAAGTGTACCTTTTTCACCCAGACACTTAGCTTGCTCAACTGCCATCTGGCACCGCCTGCTAGGAATCCTGTTATTAGAACAGCAGATCAACAGTTTGTGGATTAAAGTAAAATCCCAGATTTTCATCAACTACAGAAGCATTAAGGTAACCAGTACATTTTCTGTGTAGCAGAGCTTATAAAAACAGTTCTACACAGAAATACTGCAGGGTATTTATTGGAAAATATACTGTAGACATGTCAGTCAACAGCTTTGCTATGAGCATTAATACATCTCCAGCTCTTCAATGAGAAATATGACCTTTTGTCTCAGAGTTGGATAGTTTTTCATGCAAGCTTTCTGCAAAAACTGATCTTAAATGGAAGATTAAGCACCTATATACAAATAATACACCAAAAATAAAGTGTGAGTAGTTAACATCAGCAATTTATAAACAGTCCTCCAGTCATAATGGTGGAATTTTTTCTTAAGAAATAAAAAACACTCACAAAGAATCAAAATTTATACAACGAAAAAGAAAATTTATACAACCCCAGTGACGGCTTCAATGCCAGGTGGTGGAATAATCACTTCCACATAAAACAGAGACACAAGACAAGAATGCTTTGTACACAATGACTACCACTGCAGTCTTTTATCAAGCAGGATAGTGGGAAAGAGGTGAAAGAGTTGGCTCCTAATAGCTTAATTGTGCCCTTCCTGTAACCACCAAAACCACAGTGAGACAGTCTCATGCGTTTTCAAAATTTACTTTGCTAGAGGAATCATGTATCTTGTAGTTCATCAATGCTGATTTTTGGAAGGGCATAAAAATACCTGCAGTAAACAAATTCCACATCCATGGGTTCTGAGTTGTAAGCCCGTTCAAAATCAGCATTACATTTAAGAGTAACATCTTCATTACATATCTGTAGGAAAAAAGCAAAGATCAGTGTACTGATGAGGAGTTCAGTCATTCATACACAAAAGCATATTTGAAATTACTGGGAAACTGAACACCTTAGCCACCTAGATTTATTAACAACCAACATATTACAGTTCTAGATTACTTTATGAGTGCCTTCAGGGCAGGTAAGGATTATAATCTAGAGAAAAGTAAGTCCCTGGAAAAACTAAATTCACAATAAAAATACATCACTTAGTACATTAAAAAAAATAACCTGTTTTGAGGAAGGCAGATTAAGCTAGTCTCTAATCTTGTTAATTAATTGCCAGCTTCCCCTTTGAATCCTGTGGGTTACAGTATTTTCAACAGAAGACAGACCTTACTTACCTCAGTAACATAGGCAATGTACTCTATTATATGCTCAGAATAGACCTGACTTTTCAGTATCACCTTATCACCTAATTAGAAACAAAAGATAACACACAGTTACAAGAAATACAAGCGAAGCACTGCAGTGAGAGTTTTACTTTCTCTGTGGTATGGTTACAAGAGATTCGCATGATAACACATCCTACAGCAAACTTGCTGTATCCATGCATAGCTCATTAGGCACTAGTTCTGAACTGCTATATACAAGTATACATTACATTTTAAAAGGTATCAGATATTGATGCCATCAGACCTTCAACATCTCCTCTGAACAGTACCTTGCATACCACAGTATTAGATATTAGTAGTTTTTTGATTTTGATATACCTGTTGCTCTTTAGATCCTACCACATTGCAGTGTTTATTTTTGTGGAAAAAATCATCCAGAAGCCTGAAAATAACAGATCACTTGTAATGGCAGACCTATGTAATGCCACTTCAGACAGCAGCCACAGCATGATTGTGAGACACAAGCAGTGCAGTTCACTTGTCCAGTAGCCTAGATTACTGATTTTGTGTTCAAACTTGTTGAAGACTTCCTTAAGTAAATGACAATGCAACTGAGTTTGTACTGCAGTGAGAATACTCAACACAGTATTCAGCTTTATCTTGCATTAATCACTACCTGCAGCCAGGTGAGGTCTGCCTTCTTCCACTCCTGGCACTTCCAACACTAACAAATTCCCATTCCTTTTCAAAGTAACCCCACACATGTCAAAATTTTTTATTTCTGTTTCCTGATAGATCTCTTCAAGCCACAAGAGAGTAGAAAACTTTGCTTCATAATTTTCCAGATTAAGATGCTGAAAAGAAGAACAGTATACATTACATTTGTAACCTCTACACTGAAGTGCATTCATCCCATCAATCTTTATTATACTAAACATCTCTAAAATTACACTGCACAGCAACCAGGTTGCCAAATAAGGTGCACAAATACAGCACCTAAATAAACTAATCCTTTAAAGTCCCTTAACAGACAGCACAGAATTTGTATAGTCCCTGGAGCTAAGATAAAGCAGCCAGTCAGCTAAAGAGCTAATGATGTCTTGCCTAACTACAAAGACAGTTTCAACACCTGAATTCAGGGGCAGTTTAGAAACAGAATTCTACTTATCACCAATCCCAGAAAGCATAAAAAAATCTTTGTACATTGCACAAAGACAGAGTCACATCAGCCCACCCTGTTTGGTTATTACACGGCTTGTGACAAGCTGAAAGAACCTGAACTTTCCCCCTCAGAGCTTAACACATCTCTCTGAAGAGGTTTTTCCAGCAGCACAAAACTCTCTAAACAATCAACAGCAAAGAATGCTTTCACTTAGAATACATTCTCACTTAAATGTGAGTCTAATCAGCAGTGCTGATCTTTCGCCACCTTTTGTAACATCCCTCCCCAGCATCAACAACTTCTCCAATCTTGCAGTTTTCCATTTTTCTTTCTTACAAAGCTTGGATTCTGTGACCCACAAAAACCTATTCAAATTAAAGGATACAGACAGTCAGTCTACTTGCTAATGGTATCTTATCATCTTCTATTACACTAAGAGCTACAAATTTTTGCCAAATAAAAGCCAGTTTGAAAAGACAAATAAAATAAATTTCCTTATACAAATCTACACTTGCATACCTCTGCAAGGAGAGGCTGAAAGCTCAGAATATCTAACTTCTGCTCCACGCATCTTCTTAACTCGTTTGGTACGGTGTAATGTGGGAGGAAGCTTGGAAATTTTCTGCTACTTCTAAAACAGAAACATACCATATCATTAACTGGTTTTAAATTTTATGGGAAGGAAAGCTAATTAACATGCCACATCATTGAAGCTACTAAAAAACATACGCATGAAATGAATCCAATGATTGCTTCAAGATTGTAATTCTAAGTTTGCTATTCTGACATGAAAGGTGTTTCAGCTACTGATTGTACAAAAACATTATGAACCTACTTTTATCCTCTTTCCTTTTGTCATATTTTTATAACTAAGCAAACAGTGTAAGTTAATATTTAGATTTTTTGAATTATTTGCAATTATTTGCAAAATGAAAAATTCTAAATCAAAGATGAACATCTACAAATTTATCTGATAGAGGTGCCAAACTGCTGGAGGATTTAATAATTCCAAACGTGATTAAGAGACGAAAAATATGAAATAACTCATTTGTAGGACACAGCTGCACAGTAATCTGATTTGTAAGTTACATTTGTACGTACATAGAAGAGCGTTTCTGTCTGAACAGATTGCAAGGAAATCAAGCAGCTCATTACTAGAAAAACTCTTCTGTCAGTAAAGTCTGAAATTAATTAACATGCTTATAATACTTATGAAAATATGCACAAATTCTTTCAGTTTCACATTTAGCAAATGATATACAACAGCACTACACAAGTAGTATTTTTTCCCCTCTCCAATTCACCATACCTTCTGTATTTGGGGGCAGCAACCGTTGTCTTCTTTTGCTGAGGTACTGAAGAAATGTCAACCTTTCTTGCAGAAAATGGCTCCACAGGTGCTATTAGTAATTCCGCTTCATTTGTTACAGTAGTTTCAATACAGTGTCCAATAGTAAAATCAGAAAAACCAAGCAACAAGAGCTCTTTATTGTATCCAGGATTTCTTCAAATAAGAAAAAGTTACGTTCTTAAAATCATCATGTACACATTTTGTTTTCTCCAGTCATAAGTACTACTTTTTTCCCCAGTGAAAATGTAGTTCTCGTGCCAATTCAGTAGCAATACAACAGCTGCTAACGTGGGGCAACTCCCCACTTCACTTCCTTCCCTAGTCCCTTCAGTCCAAGTATCACCTTGCATAATGAAAAAAATAAAGTACTTAAAAACTTCTGTTTCATCAAAAGCTTGGCTAAAGAGCAAAATCCCTCTCCTTAACTAGATACAGAATAACAAGATGACAGGAGTATTACTGTACCTGAACAAGATGAGACGAACATTTCCCTTAGAGGAACCTACAGAGTATCCCTTCTGTGCGTACAGCAGCAGCTTAGCTTTGCCTTGCTTAAAGGGACTCAGAACTGAGTCTTAACTACAAGTGGAAAAAGCACAAACTATCCTTTATCTTCTCAAAAACTGTACTTTGTATGTGTAAGTGGGGTTGGGGAATGACTCATTAAAAAATAAATAAATAAAAGAAAACAAAACATAGGGAATGTTTTCTTCAGATCCAGTTCTAAGGAACTAAAGACCAAAGCCCCTGGCATACACCTTGTGCTCCAAAACACCTTAATGAGCTCTTCCTACAACTATCCTGAGACAGATTCTCTCACTGGCACTAATGACACAGTTCAATACTGTTACTGTGTGTCTGAAATAGGAGCATCCCAGAAGGATTCCATCTCACTTTTGCTTTGGCAGGATTACCGCTTTTTCATGCCAACTAATGCTACCTATTCAGGTTAAAGCTGTGGCCTGTTTTCTCTCTGATATGCACTCAGTGCAGACAATGAACGATGCAGACTCAAAGTCTAGAATTTCAGTCTCTGTGATCTTTCAAAGTGGCCAGCAAACATTTGTTATCTTCATGCTTCTGTCTCCCATGGAGCGTTGAGCAGACTGTTCTGTATTCTTAGAAGATTTTCAGGCTTTGTGGCATTCACAGTGAAGTACAGATTGCTCCTTCTACACCTGCCTTTCTCCATAAAGGCAGGGCAAACACTCAGGTTACTTTTCAAACTACACCAAAATCATTTTCCCATGAAAATTCCCCCCCCCCGCCACAACACTGAAAGTGTTAACATAAGTGGTCTGCAAGTTAATGCGCTGTTACTTCAACGAGTGTGACAAAGAAATCTGCAAGCCTCCATGAATTATTACTTTAAGGAAGAAAGCCTTTTTTCTCCAGCCCAGATAACTTGCATTTAATGTCACTGACCAGGAAAGTTTGAGATTAGGATATGCAACAATGTGAATATGATTTCAGAGTACTCAGACTGAAGGAAACACATCAGCCAAAAAAAAACAACAAACCCTAGAAATGTTAGCTCTAGTGCTCATGGAACTACTGACTTCTAAATGAAAATATAACCAACTGTAAAAGTTACCTTCGCTTTACTGCCTTTCTCCATAAAATATCTAGTCTGACTATATTTCATCATTAACTACTAACTTTTCATTTGACAAAAAATCAGAACTAAGTGTTGAATGTTCAATCTCCAGTACAGATGTCTAAACCCTTTGCTAATGCATACCAGCTTACTTTACACCAAAAAAACTTCACAACATTCTATGATCGGGTGACTCATCTAATGGATGAGAGAAAGACCGTGGATGTAATGTACCTAGTAAAGCCAAAGGCTTTATGACTGCCTCATTTGTATTCTCCTGGAGAAGCTGGAAGCCCATGGCTTGTACAGCTGTAATCTTTGCTGGGTAAAAAACTGGCTGGACGGCTGGGCCCAGAGAGCAGTGGTGAATGGAATTAAATGCAGCTGGCAAAGGGTCAATAGCGGTGTTTCTCAGGGTATCAGCATTAGGACCAGCCCTGTATATATCTTTATTGATAATCTGGATAAGGGGATTGAATGCACCCTCAGCAAGCCTGCAGATGATGCCAAGCTGGGTGGAAGTATTGATCTGCCTGGGAGCTAGGAAGCCCCTACAGAGGGATCTGCATAGGACAGACCAGCAGGCTGAGGCCAACTGTATAATCTTCAACAATACCAACTTCTGGGTCCTGTACTTTGGTCACAACAATACCGTGCAATGCTATCAGCATGGGACAGAGTAGCTAACAAGCAGCATAGAAGGAAAAGGATTTGGGGCGTTATTTGACAGCTCAACACGAGCCAGCAGTGAGCCTAGGCGGCCAAGAAGGACGATGGCATTCTGGTTTGTATCAGAAACAGCGTAATCAGCAGGAGAGGAAGGTGAACATCCTTCAGTACTTGCAACTGGTGAGGTTGCACCTTGAGTACTGTGCTCACTTTTGGACCACTTACTACAAGAAAGACACTGAGGCCCAAAGAAAGGCAATGAAGCTGAGAAAGGGTCTGAAGCACAAGAACAGCTGAACGAACTGGGACTGTTCAGTCAGGAGAAGAGGAAGCTCATAAGAGTTTATCTTATCGCTCCCTACAGCCTCCTAAGAGGAAGCTGTGGCAAGCTGGAGGTTGGCCTCTTCTCAGATAATTAGTGATGAGAAGTAAATAACAGTCCTAAGTTGTGCCAGAGGAGGTTCAGTTTTAGGAAGAATTTCTTATAAGAAAGAGCAGTTAGGCACTGGAACAAGTTACACAGGGAGGTGGTAGAGTCACTGCCTCTGAAGTTCAAGAAATGGGTAGATGTTGCACTGAGTGACATGGTTTAGTGGGCATGCTGGTGATGAGCTGATGGTTGGACTGGATGATCTTAGAATCATTAAGATTGACAACTACCACTATGATCTGTTTCTGTTACATCAATCAGTACAAAGAAATACTTACACAGCTGTGCATATGATCACTATGAATGTTTTTCCACCTGGTGGGATGACAATTTCTTTGGTTATATCAGCATCATCTCTTGGTTGCTGTACATCTCTCTGCTCTTCTCTATGACACAGATTCTGATCTTTAACCAGGGAAAAGTTTTCTTCTGTCTTTGATAAATTTATTTCCTGAGGATTTACTCCTTCTGCAGAAAACAGATAATAATAAATTCTATTGTCAGAATTGTTATGGCTAGCATAGACAAGCCTTTTCAAACAAACTTATGGGTCTTCTGTGGAGTCTGCACACACAGTTTAAAATGGTAACATTTGACTGTACCTGAAATGATTCCATTCTTCATAATGGATGTATTAGTCAATGACTGTGATGCTGCTCCACAGGAACTCACTGCAGCTTTTGCAATGCTTTCTTGATTTGCTGGAGAAGATGACAGATATGCTGCTGGACTATTCTGGTATTTTTGAGGAATCTGAAAACTGAATTGCTTGTCTTTCACCCATCCAGCTAATCTGCAGCTTATTAAGGACTGTGGTACACTCCCTTTATTCCTAGAAGTAGTTATGAGATTAATCATATAATTAAACTCACTGACAGCATTGATAACGGGAAGCTTAATCCTACATAAAATCGTAATTGTTCGTGGGGTTAATTCACCGCTGTTTCATAACCACTATCAGCAAGAAACTGCTCTGCTTCTTCTAATTCACAAGGACTAGAATTCTGCCAGATGTTAGTACTTCTAGGTCATATCAAGTACCGTATGAAATGCAGCAGAAGAATCAGCAATATACATACAGAAATACTGTCTGTAAACTGTAAGTAACAGTAAACCCTTCTCCCCAGTAATAGGGAAATGAACCTTAGGAAATAAGAAGACATCATAACAAACAGAACATTCAGTTTTGACTCCATTTCTGCATCCATACCCAAAAAACTAGGATTTAAAAGAGACTTATGATTGGAAAGTTGCAGAACACTTTCTGAAAATTGCAGGCTCTTTAAAAAGATCATCCTAATGTCATTAATTCTAACAAGAAAAACTTCTCCAAAATCCCTGTATTCATGAGTTATTTGAAAACCATAAATGACAACACTTAACAATGAGAGACTTCTGTACAAAATAGAGGTTTACAGACTACAGAGTAGTGGAATGGAAAAAAGATCAGAACAAGCAGAAGGGCTTACTCTATCCAAACGATCATGCTTCTAGATTCCCCCTGCTTCATAGTTCCAAAATCAGTTATTTTTGATACCTCCAGCCCTCCTTTGTTTCTCATTAAGTTTTCATAAGGTTCATCTGTATCATGTCCATTTGACTGAGACTCTCTGTAAGAAGATTGAATTTTATAATAGTAGTCTTGAAACAAATAGACTTCAAAAGTATTTTTTAACTCAGCACACTCAGGAAGTATCTTGGATTAAGAGCTATCATACCAAAGAAGAGTGACAATGTTTATGCAGAAGCAGCTGAGAGAATTGACCTCCTCAGCTACTTACACTTCCTGAACCTTTAGGTTACCTTTATTAGTTTAAGCAAAAAAATAAAAACAGCAAGCCTTTCATCAACACCACTACAAACCAGGGTAAAAACTTGAATACGAGATTAAAATGATTAAGAAGCTAGCTCTTTCTTGAAGAGCTGAAGCAAATGGTGATTGAAGCTACTGTGGAACTCCTTGGGAGCTGAAGCAAGAAACATCAGAGACCAGGTCCTTAGCAACAGTCCTACTCAGCACTGGAGCTTGAAAGAGAAAATGAACAGACTGTTTAAAGGTTTTTGAAGATGTAAATGCTTGGGGTGCATCTTCTGCCTACTGCAACAATCTGAAAGAAGTACAAAACGGAAAAAAGTTAAAAAAAAAAAAAGCTGGAAACCAAAAAGCAACCTTAAGCACTACTGTTACACTACTGAAGAAAGCCTACAAGGCCAAAGTCACAAACTTCTTGTCGCTCTCAATGATCTGACTGGCTACTTGTAAAAGACATCTTAAAAACTGTTTCTACTCCTTCACTAGAAAGACTATTCAGTTAGTTAAAAAGGCATTTCAAAAGAGTTTAATAACGTCTCCAATATTTGTATACTCTAAGTACTCCTTAGTTACCCAATGCAGCAAAGTAGAAAATTAACACAGCTGTTCTTCATTAGCTACATCAGAGCTGACCCTCAAAGCCCACTCCTGTACCTGTGTCACGGCAACCCCCACTGTAAGTACAAGCTGGGGGATGTAAGGATGAAGCACAGCCCTGCTGAAGAAGATGTGAAGTGTACTAGTGCACAGTAAGCTGGATATGAGCCAGCAATGTGTCCTCACAGCCCACCATATCCTGGGCTGCATCAAATGATTCATTGCCAGCAGCTCGAGAGAGGGGATCCTGCCCCTCTATTCTGCACTGGTGTAGATCTCAACTGGAGTAATCCAGATGTGGAGAACTCAGCACAGGAGAGACCCAGACTTGCTGGAGCACATCTAGAGTAAAGCCACAAAAATGGTGCAAGGGATGGAACACCTTCCCTGTGAGGACAGGCTGAGAGAGCTGAGGCTGTTCAGTCTGGAGAAGAGAATGCTCCAGGGAGATCTAAAAGCAGCCTTTCAGTACCTAACGAGGGATCTCTATGAAAGAAGGGCACAGATTCTTTAGCAGGGTCTTTTGTGATAGGACAAGGGGAAATAGTTTCAAAACTAAAGATTTAGACTGCGTGTATGGAAATTCTGATTTATTTATTTTTACAATAAAAGTAGTAAAGCACAGGAATGAGTTGTCCAGGGAGGTGGCAAATACCTCATCCCTGGAAACATTCAAGGACAGACTGGACGGAGCTCTGAGCTGCAGATGCCCCTGTTCATTGCAGGTGAGATGAACTACATGATCTCCAAAGGTCCCTTCATACACAAAAGATTCTATGATCTTCTGTAGAGACAGAACAAAGTAAATTATCCCACAGACAATATTTTTGAGGCTTACAGAGATCTGTGGTGCTCTCCTTTGGACTATCTGATTGGTTCACTGCTTATCTTCTGCCAGAAGAATCAGCCCACCAAGAACTGCTTGCACCAAGAATGCTAGCTTGAATTTGTGAGCCCAGCTCCAGATCTCTCCTGCAGAAGTGCTATTGACTTGACTTTATATTCTGCACTTGTGTAGTGGACTACTTCACGAAACTGTGCTTCTTCCCATATTTAACTATTTTATTTAATACCAGTTTTATTAAGGTTTCTAACAGACCAATCCTCAGTAAAAGAGCAATGCAGACTACAGATGAAATAAAAGCATGAGCTTGGCATTTATTAAACTCAGTAAAATTCAATCCTTGCCCAGCTATATCTCTGAGCTCAACCTGTTTTACTTCTTCAATAGGTGCAGATCCTCCACCTTCTGGAAAGGAAGGAGAAAAAGCTAGGGCTTATATCACTCTCATCTTCCCAACAGACACAAGAAAAATTAAACTGCAATTTATCTCTACTTGTTAGCAAGTGGAAGGAGAACAAAAGAATAAATGTTACCCATTCTGGTCGACTGGAGTCAAGCAGAGAGCTCTCCAAACATAAAATGACTGACTGCTCTCCACCACAACCACATTCACTAGATCATTTATACGTGGTGAATAGCCATAAGGAAGTCTCAGTGAATCCAGAGTGAAAAATATACTCTCGTCTACTGTACCAGTTCTTCCACACATGCTGGTAATGTGGACCTGCAACAGTTGTTATTCAGTGTTATTTGGTATTATTTGCTTAAGCTAAGAGACATGGAACCAATGCTTAGTTTTCTCTGCCCTAGTCATACTAGTTTTAACAGTACAGAATAATCAGAGATCCAGAATACATGAAAGACAAATATACAACTCTAACCTTGAATAATTATTTGTCTTTAGCTCTCAAAGTGTAGGAAACAGAAGCACTTAGCTAAGTATTAGGCCCCACGGGAGAGTGCTATGTGTACATTTGACTGAACTGCACCACCTGTCTTGCAGCTTAGCAACTTACCTAATTTATACTTCAGTATTAGCAGTCAAAACGGAAGGAAATTTCTTTCCTCATAGTCAACAAAAAAATATTTTTCTATATAGAAATTTAAGTAAAATACGGTAATCCATAAAATCAATATAAGTTTTCCTAGAAGGCACAAATATTTTCAGGAAAATAAAGAAGGGAGCATTACTATTTTAAAAACACAATAGTTGGACAATTTAAACACTAAAAGAAGTAATGACTAAGAAGTAAAGTGGAATTTATCAAGAGTCTGAAAATCCATGCATCCTTATTACAATCAGTGTAACCAGACCAACATTATGCACCCAAATTCAGAATTGATAGCCAGTACATACATTAATCACCCTGTACTAACTAGAATGTGTACACAATTTCAAAAAGCTTAGTTATAAATAAGCTATAATCATTATAATCCCTTGTGGAGTTGATATCTTGTAATATACTGTGTTACATACGATCTAGCAATACTTGCAAGTCCAGAAGCACCCACAAAACCCCCACTTCACACAAGATTCCTCTTGTCAAAATAAATTTACAGTAATTTACCTTGTCCACTCGCTTGTATCTCAAAGGCTTCACAGCAACTGCTCTACTGTTCCATGTTCCTGGATTAATGAAATACTTTGCTTGCACACAGTCACCCACACAAGGTCTAAAACCTACATAAAATAGAACATTTCTCAAGTTCAATTGCTATCTATTACATTTATATTATCCCCATGCAGAACTGGTTTAAGTTAAATAACGTGATCAGCCAAAGCAACAAGTTGTTCAGATTCACTGAGTGTGAGCTTTTCTTTTCAGCTCTTCCTGTCTCCAGTAGGTTCTGACAAACTCCTTAATCGAAGCCAGTGGAAAGCATGCTTGTGTACACCATGACTGCTTGTACATTATGCTCTGTGAAAATGATCACGTTGCTTCCTTTGCGCAAACAGGTTGCTTCCTTTTCTTTGTTTCACTACACACACTTCCACTCAGAACTGCTCTGGGATGTGGACTGTGTGCTTACCAGATAAGCAGAAATTAAGAAAGAAAAACAAGAAAGCTCCTACATACCTTCACAGACATCTTCCATCATGAAAAGAGTATTGTGACTAATATAGCCACCATCCTTAGAGAGAGAGGTGATATTACCAACTAATATTTTCATATGTAGTTCAGTAGCACTACAAGCAGTACCGTAGTCTCCCCATGTACTCTGGACTGCATCTACCTGTTTTTATCATAAAAAACAAAAAACAAAACACAACAGAAACATTCGCAGAGCTGACACTTACAAACATGTATATTTAAAAGGGCTCTTATTATAAATCTCAGAATTCCAACTGCTGCTGGAAGTCAATCTCCTTACCAGATCATTATGTACTCATAGCAGTTGTTCATTTTTGTATATATGTTTAAAAAAACAAGTACTAAACAGCAAGTACCTTCCCCTTTAAGAGTCTGTTGCATTATGCTTCATAGTTGTCAGTGCTATAATTACAAATTAATCTGCAAAGTCCTTTTGATGCTCTTGTTTAAGTCTACTGGAAGTTTTCTTAACATTATACTGACAACAAAAACTGTATCTTCAGGCCTGCTGAATTAGAACATCAAGCAAGAAACATAAATGTTTTCAAAATGCTGCTTATGAACACATTATGCATTTTACTCTGCCTCTCAATCATTCTTTCATCACTGAAAGTAGAAAAATCCAAACATCTGCTTCTTAAGTGCTCTCCCTATTACCACCTCATACATAACTTTATTTACTTAAGCAGGCCTTTGTGGAGCACAGACCACAAACTGTCAATGTATACAAACCCTTTTTTCCCCTAGCTGCACTGGGGCAAAGATAACAGCATCTCTGGGCACACTTACTCCAGAAGCATTCTAACAATTCTTAGAAATTTCTCTTCCTTGCTATTGAAGTGCCAGTACCAGGAGGGCTTCCGAAGTCCCTGCTCTACAGTTGAAACACTTGCTCTTTAGAGTTTCTTTGCTCTCTGCAAGGACTGGTAGAACCATTAACAACATCAATACCACTGGACAGAAGCACTTACTGATGGTTCAGCAAGAACTGCTGACTCAGATGGTATGTAGAGAAACTGCACTGTGCAAGAAAGGAGACCTCAAATTCTTTTATGAGGCTAATGGGCATGAGGATTGAGGAAAGCATAAAGAAAACATGCAAGGCATGTCTGCAGTGATTAAACAAACTCAATGAAATGCCTAGAGACAACCTTTTCAATGAATAATATACATACAGTACAAGCCAGAGCATTAAGTTAACACAGTCAATTATATTCTACTCTTTTTAAGACAGAGTTCCATAAAAAATTAATTCAGAAAGCAACTGTTCACAAATTCAAAACCAAAATAAAGAAGCTGAACAGTAAGCTAGAACAATGTAAGTAACTAAAACAATAAAAATAACTGAATGGAAAAGGGAACAAATATAGCTGCAGTGTTTTCATTTCCACAGGAAGATTAGAAACTCAGAATGTATTTTCTTAATATATAAGGAAAAAAAAGTCACCAGTGACAAAAGTCCATACCTTGCTGTCTATCCTTTGCAGATCAGCATTTATGCACAGATGGAAAACAGTTCTACACCCAAGCTTCTCACAAACACTACAAATAATTTTACACTGGTTAAATGCTATTACTATATTTTTCACAGGACATTTTTTGAGGCACGATTTTCACCCAGAACATTACAAAGCAAGATATTAATTGGTTATTCTTGATCATGCATTGGTGTAGGGAACCTGCTTTGGCAGGGGGGTTGGACTCGATGATCTCTGGAGGTCCCTTCCAACCCCTACAATTCTGTGATTCTGTGATACAGATCTTGATGCAGATCCTGATGTGTTGCCTCAAAACAAGAGCAAGGCACTGAAGCTCCCTGAACCAGCCTTTGAGTTGGCTCTTCTTACAATGGAGCCTTGCTTAGCAAAGGAATTGACAAAGAACTCTAAGAGAATATATAGTGTCCACGTAAGACTTACACAGTGAGTCTGCAGGAAGACTTGTCCAAAGGACACCTCGCACGTACCTCCTGTGGTATCACGCATGGTAACTGCTGAGCTAACAGCACGACTGATCAGATCTCAGTACACTCCATTACAGCAGCTCTTACACCGTTTACTGTAAACAACACCACACTGTTTGCACAAGTGAGATGCAGTCACAAAGCTGTTCCAGCCTGGAGTAATTACAAGTCTAAATCAATTTATTCCCAAAAGCTTACAAAATATGCTATGATATAAAAAGCCATTACATCAAGGGAAACAATTACCCCATTTATCCATTATTGTATATAATACTGCATGCAGTTTTGTGTCAGTATGATAACATTTTCAGGAAGTTATTTGTTTTCTCCTGCCTGAGGGATTAAAGAATCTTATTTCCCTACGCTCAGAAGCTGTGACTGAATCGCTATTGACTGTTTCAAGCAATGCTCTCAATACATCTCAACTTTGTGCTGCTACGTAGAAAGTGATCCACAGTTTAAATGAAGAGTATAGAACAAATTCAATTTGTTTTTATTCAAGTATTTAGAACACGTCTTTGGAGAAGGGACAACAGTGCTGTTCTACTGCAACCCTACAGGTTTGGGGAGGAGTGGCTGGAAAGCTGCCTGATAGAAAGGGACTTTGGTGTTCTGATGGACAGTTGGCTGATGATGAGCCAGCTGTGTGCCCTGGTGGCCAAGAAGGCCAATGGCATCCTGCCTTGTATCAGGAATGGTGTGCGAGTAATCCTGCCCCTGTACTCAGCATTGGTGAGGCCTCACCTCAAGTACTGTGTTTTGGGCACCTCAGTACAGAAAGGACGTGGAGGTGCTGGAGCAGGTCCAGAAAAGGGCAACAAGGCTTGTGAAGGGCTTGGAGAGTGTGCCCTACAAGTAGAAACTGAATCTGAGAGGGCACTGGGGATGGTCAGTCTGGGGAAAAGGAGGCTGAGGGGAGACCTTATTGCTCCCTTCCAATACCTGAAATGTGCTTACAGTGAGAGTGGGGTTGGTCTCTTCTCACTGGTGACAGGACAAGGGGAAATGGCCTCAAGTTGCTCCATGGTAAGTGTAGGTTGGATATCAGGAAACACTTCTTTACAGAAAGGGTTGTTAAGCACTGCAATGGGCTCCCCAGGGGGTGGTTGAGTCACCATCCCTGGGTGTTTAAAATTTGGATGTGGCCTCAGGGACATGATTTAGCAGAGGGTTGTTAGGGTAGTATGGTTAGATTGTGGTTGAACTCCCTCCATCTTTAAGGTCTTTTCCAAACTGAGTGATTCTATGATTCTAACCAAAGATGAAAATCCATGACTTCTAATGTAGAAAACAGTATAATTATGATTACTCGTTTAAAAGTAATCTCAGATGCACTTCTTTTTCTAATCTGAGAAGAACAGTTAAATAATTTTCCTTTATTTGCAAGACCTTACAGACTACCACATCCTTTGAAGACAGGCTTCGTCTCCTTGCTTATTGGATTCTACTAAAAATAAAATAAGAGCAAGACTTCTCTTTCACTAGATTACCTTCCATGTTTTGTTTTAGCCATATACTCTGACTCTCTTCCTACTGCTTTTTTTTTTTTTTTTTTCCTTAATCTCACTTAAACAATGGAACTGCACTGTCTTCAAAATGAAGTGGTTTCACTGAAGAAAAGCTCCCCCATCATTTTACTGCTTGGAGTTATCCGATATATTTCTAAGAGCAAAAAGAGATTTTATTTACTTCAGAAACATGAACAATTACTAAAGTATATATTGGATAAAAGGAGGGAAAAAAACAGAGAAAAATGGAAGTATGCAACCTTTGAAGTTTTCCTGGAATCAAGTATTAAAAAGATGTCTTAAATCCAGGTAAAAAAATAAAAACATAAAAAAAAATCATCACCATGACCCAAACTCATTCTTATGAACTACTAACAACTCAGAAATAGTTTGAGCTCATTAGTCATTAGCGAAGTAGTTACAGAGCTTCAAGTTTGTTGAATTTCAGATACCTGGAATGTTATAATAAATGGATCAAATCCTTGATTTTTACGGGAGGGGTCTGATCTTACTTTGGTTTGTTAGCAACCAAATTGCTGCACATGTCAAGACAGTATTAACTTGCTTCCATCATGCAGCTGGTTATTGCTGGATGCTGCTGGCAACTGACAAAAATGTCTCAAACAAGAAACAAAATCAGGATAAAAAAAAAAACAAATCAGAATATGTATGGCATAAAAGAAAGGCAGGAGGCTTCAGAAATCCCAAATCAATTCAAGTTTTTTTTTTTACCTCCTTTCTCTAGTTTACAGGCACATCGTCTGTTGATTTAGTTTAGTAAAGGTAAGTGAACAGCAATTATTAAGTTTTTAAATCTGGTAACTGGCTGTTAAACTCACACTTCATAACTTCTGTTAATAACTTACACTTCCTCCTAACTGAAACACAATGCCTGAAGTCACTGTGATGACTGTGTTCCTTATAATAGCACGACCTCTTAAGTTCCTTAACTACAAAATAACAATTTAAAGACAACTACATTAACTTTGAAATCACAATCACATTGAGATTGGCTCCGCATAGGCAGCTTGTGTCCAGCTGGACTCACTCATTTTAGCTTGCACTGCTGTTCAGATGAGTTTGGTAGACGAAATACAATAGTTCACTGCTGTACTTAAAGTAAATGCAGCTAAGCCGAGTAGATACAAGCCAAAAAGTTGGGTTTTGTACCACCCAGCTACCAACTGCTCCTCCTGTCAGCCTTTCAAGCACCAGTCATGTTAATGTACAAAAGGCCACTCGACACAGCTTTTCTGTGTGAGAGCTCAATTTTCACAGGCACCTTAGAGTTAAGCCTATACGATTAAAGAACTACAGCAGGTAAAAGTTGGAAGGAATGGATAATCAAGCCTTAAGTGAGTTCACAGATGAAGTGTCAAGAAAAATGATAAAATAACTCTGAAGTTTAGAAAAAAAAAAAAAAAATCAATAAGCAAATTTGTCACGAGTGTAATTAAATATTGACACAATTACTTCAACGTTAGTATTTACTGCATGCAGACCGATTGTCAGAGAATGAGAACAAAAGGATAATATTCTAAAGGAAATTGAATAAAATAAAAACAAGTCCAAACTCACACGTTCCCAGTAGGTGAAGTGCTGGCAGATTCGTACTGTTCAGGAGACTAAGTACAAGGGACTTAGTTTAGGGACTTCTAAAGTCTCAAATAACTTACAGAGAGAGTGAGACTCTGAGAGACTACTGTTGATATTCATCTCTTACCTTGATAGCCCTCAAGCCATTTGATATTTTGTCCTCTTCAACAGTAGCAATAACTTCCTGTCCTACAGCCAGCGGCATATTGTTTACAACAGCATGTTCTGTGAAGACTATCAGGTCATTTATCATTCCATAATCGTTGCAAAATCTTGTCACCACTCCTCGAACAGCTTTTAGTTCTTTGTCACCTGCATTCACAGGAAAAGGTTTGAGGTAAAAGCAAACCACTTGTTCACATAACCATTCAACAAGTAATGAATGAATGCCACCAAGAGTGCTATCATTTTAATTAAAAAAAATAATCATCCCCTTGTCCAACTTCAATATGAAATTGTTTAGTTTGCAACTGTTGATATTTTTAAAACTTGAAGCCTTACAGTGAGTTATGGTTTCAATTAATGAAAAATGCTACTTAAGCAAAAATAATGTTTGTCTTGAAACTGTATGAAAGAAATACATTATGAAGAGCTTGAGATTAAAACAACAGCCACAACAACAAAAAGGAAACTGCAAGCTAAACAACTTTTCTCAAGGGCTCTAGTCCAACAACTATCTTCAATACTCTCCACACTAAAAGAAAACAGTTCTCAACATCGTTTGCATGGAGAATCTAACACATCTGAGATTTCTATACTGCAGGAAGAGGTAAAGTGAATAAGCATGCTGTTATATAAATCAATTATTCACAGCTGTTTATGTTATAGTTAATATGCCCATGAACTGAGATGTACTGTTCATCTGGAAAGCCATAGTTTCAAATCTTTTGAATTAGATGTAGTATATACCTACTAATTACAGAAACTTCTACACAACAGCACTGCACTACACTTTCAGGCTTAAACTAACACACTTCAGCCCACTTCTCATTTCCAACATATGATTAGCTACGCTAACAACCAAGATTGTTAACGCAGTAGCGTATTTTGCTTTCTGTCTTCATACATACACAAAAAGTACCTCTTACTAGTTTCAGTAAACTGTTATTTTTAAGACCCCTTTACATTTATTATAGTTGGTGTTTATCTTACAGCTGACCTAGATCCTCTACTGAAGCCATCTGGAGCACTCCACCATGTTAAGCCTCCCTACATACTTGGTCCAACCTCAAGCACTCAGTACTATCTTACAATCCAGGCATAGCATTACCACACGTGGAAAAAAACCAATACATTTCTACAGTAAAAAATAATAAAAAAATACACATATGTTTTCAAACCTAAAGACAACATTCTGTTTAAAAGCTGTAATGTTGTAAATAGCACCTGTGAGGCTCCACATGCAAGAGAGACAGCTCTCTCCATTGTGATGCACTCAGCTCACAGAGGCAGTGGATTAGAAACAAACATTCCAGTGGGAGCTCATGTAAAAACCCTCAGGACATGTTGATGTCTCAAGCACACTTGAGAACACGCAGCAGGACGAGCACATGATGGACTGCACTTGTACAGTTATGCAATGCAATGTACAGCACTTACATTCCCAACTAAGTTTAAGCTACCTGAGTAAGAAGGCAACCTTTAATACCTCTTTTCATTGCTTGTCCTAGATTTAGACAGAAGTGTCTCTTGGCTTCTCATGTGTGTAACTGTGGAGCTGCCCCTTCCTCCTGCACAATACCTCTGTGCAAATCCACTGAAAGCACCCTAAACACGAACCATTCTGAAGCCTCCAAACATTGAGGTTATGCTATCACCTCCATCAACAGCCCAACAGAAATTAGTTTATTCACAGAAACAGCGTCACATGGGAAGGCTGAAGGCACCCACTGCCCACCATCACAACGGGCCTTCACACCCTGCTCTGTATCATAGAATCACAGAATCACAGAATCACAGAATCACAGAATGGTCTGGGTTGAAAAGAACCACAACGATCATCTGGTCGCAAACCACCAGACGAGGCTGCCCAGAGCCACGTCCAGCCTGGTCCTGAAAGCCTCCAGGGATGGGACATCCACAACCTCCTTGGGCAACCTGTTCCAGTGTCACCAACCTCTGTGTGAAAAACTTCCTCCTAATATCTAACCTAAGCTTCCCCTGTCTCAGTTTAAAACCATTCCTCTCAGTACTCTCACCACAGACCAACACACTCGGGGAGATGCTGTGAGAAACAGCTGCCAGGCACAGCACTGCATGGCTCGGAAACTAAAAGCCAGCCCTTTCCCCGTTGTTTCCTTCCTGAAGCAGGCCGCTCCCAGCCAGCCCCTTCACCTGGGACAAGACCACCGCGGCCCTCACCACCAGCCTGGTGCGAGCTCCACACCCAGCTGCACAGTCGAACTGGAACTTCTACCTGAGTCCGTCCACCTCGCACCTCCTCCTTCCTCGCCATCCGCAGGTCTCCAGAAGTAGGAGAACACCCTGGAGAGAAAGCCGAGCATCGCGCACAGCCTCACCACCCCAAACACAGCGCCCGCTCACACACCACTGCGGCCTCCCTGCCGCGCCGCCGGCCAATCACGGCGCTGGCTCGGAGTCACGTGACGGGCCATTCGGCCGCAGCTGCCTGCTGTGCCTTCCCGCCGCGGGCGCGTGGTAGGGGCTGGCTCTGTACGGTGACTGTTGTTTGTGCTCGTGTTGTGCCTTCGGGTGCTAAGCGCGGCCCGCTGATGTGGAGAAGCAGAGTACAGGGGAGAGTGCATGCATGCAAGCGATTATATGATGACTCTATGATTCTGTGAATCACGTTGTTGAGTTACTGTAATAACAATAGAAGCATGCTTCAAAGCACTAGAACTCTAGAATGTTATAAATTTGGTAAACAGCAGAACCAAAGAATTTGGTCTCCTTCCTTCCCACCCCACCCCCCCCCTTTAGATGCTGAAAGTCAGCTTTCAGGTCTCCTTGGAGCCTTCTCTTCTCCAGGCTGAACAGCCCCAGCTCCTAGCCTGTCCTCATAGAGGGGTGCTCCATCCCTCGGATCATTTCTGTGTCCCTCCTCTAGCTATGCTCCAACACGTCCATGTCTGTCCTGTACTGAGGACTCCACATCTGGATGCAGTACTCCAGATGAAGCCTCACCAGCACAGAGCAGAAGGGGAGGTTCACCTCCCTCACCCTGCTGATCACACTTACTGATGCCGCCCAGGATACCGCTGGCTTTCTGGGCTGCAGCGGACATTGCCGGTCTATTTACCAGTTCTCTTGCAGTGTGCTTTAGGTATTTGGTGTAAGCTCCTTTAAATGTCATATAGCAGAGGGCATTTTGCAAGTGAGTTTCTGATTTGGTGAGCTCAGTGTCCCAGTAGCATCACTGGGAGCAGCAGCACGAGGCCAGGGCGGGAGGGTCCAGAAGGTTTGGCAACGCAGCCTGTGCCTCTATGGCAAACTGCTGTACGGCTGTTTGTTATGGGAAGGTGGTGTGGTCTGTGAGCGGATTCCAAGGCTAGGGTAGCGGTTGTCTTCAGCAACCTTTTGTACTTGCACAGTTAGCTCAGCTCTGTTCAGGGAGGGAAGGGCTAGGAATGCATTGCAGACTGCGTGACGCTTTTTATAGAGTTCTGCACAGTTCCTAGACCAAGGAAATTCTGGCTGCCAGTAATTGCACATGGGTTCCCAGCTCTTGTTCTGGTGTAACTGGGGGGATGTGATGCATACTGGGAGGAGGGACCTCCCAGTGAGTATGAGTGCCTGTAGTCACTGATCTCTTTAGAAGGAGATAAATTCCTGTCTGAAGATCCTGCTCCTGACATTATTTATGAAAGCCTTCACAGGTTGTTTGTGCTGCTCAGCAATCTTACTGCAAGGTGGAAAAGGCAAGTATTTAATCTGGATGTCCTTTAAAATGTGTATGTGCTATGTTTGTTCATTACACCCATATATTTAGAAATATTTAATGTTTCAGTAGCATGAAGTGGATAGTATATATACTGGTCAGACTGGTTTGAACTCCTTAGATCATGATTAACGTGAAAGACAGTAAAAGCAAATAAAAATGTGTTGTAATGGGGGAGCAGTTTTGAAGCAACTGGGCCTGTACTTTGTTCTGTACATGCCCCATTACATAAGCTGGGAAACCAAACGCTTTGAGGAATTGGTTCCACAGAAACAAAGTACTTCAAAGAGCTGATTTTTAGAGCTGAAAATACCAAAGTAATACAGATACTGACATTGGCAAATGACCTAGCACCTGCTACAGCTGCTTTGGGAATTTGAACCCTTTCAGTTGTCATTAGTAGCTGTTAAGTTGTTCTTCACAGCCTTTTACAATTTGATTCAATCGTCATCTCTTGATATCATTTGACCTATCTTAGAATAAAAATGCGTAGTTTGTAAACCTTTTTGAGAGGTCTGTAATGTCCTGCTGGAGCTGTTACACTTTCTGCAGTCTTTGTGCAGGTTTCCTGTGCAGCTTTTAAAATTAGTAGGAATCTCTTCATACAACACCTTTGTACAGCACTTAGGATTGTAGGGTCATTTGGCCTCTGACTACCAGATTGTGCCTTGTGCCTTTTGTGTATACACAAAAAGGAGCCAGGATTTTGTACAAAATCTGAAACACAGAATTAAGGGAACTAAAATAAAGGACCCAAAAAACTCTGGGTAGAAGCTGAAATCGGAAGTTTTTGTTGACGTAGATGAAAAATCTGGAGAGTATCATGCAATGAACCTCTGTGCAAAAAGTAAAGCAACAAATACAAGGAAATGCTCAGGAGAGGGTGAAGAAGGAATCACAGTGTAACCAGAGGAAATGCTGTAGTGCCCTGCTTGAGAGAGATG
Source organism: Lagopus muta (assembly GCF_023343835.1). Lineage (NCBI taxonomy): Eukaryota > Metazoa > Chordata > Aves > Galliformes > Phasianidae > Lagopus > Lagopus muta. Next base: position 19,695,774 of record NC_064433.1, on the reverse strand, counting down.
GCCTTCAGGTTCCATTCTGGCTAAAATACTTGGAATTTTCAGTTATGATTCCTGGTGTTGTTGGGTGTTGCTCTGTTCGGTGACATAAAAGTTTCTAAATTCATTTTTACTCAAAGAGATTAAATCAAGTAAATATCTGAAGAGCTCCCCAGTTCTTTCTTTTTAACTTAAAAAATCTCCCTATATTGACTTAAATGGTCAAAAGGGAAAAAAAAAACATGATCCTATTTTAAATCTCTACTAATTTGTGTTAAACTCTTGCTCTTAGTACCTAGCAGTCTTTGAAAAGGATGTGAAGTCAGCGTTATCCATTTTCCATTAAAACACAGCCTTTGAAAGGGTGCAAAGAGTGGAAATACTTGCATAGCATGTTGTCTTCGAGCAGAAAGCCTTAATTACTCACGACAGTTTTGCTAGGCTACAGAGATTTTTCCCCTCTTCTCTAACACAGTACACAGCTGTGTACCGTGTGTGATTAATTTCCATGTTTCAGACTATTAAAACTGTACCTTTTAATATTTTTTTTAGTATTAGCTTTCACTTTGAGAAGAACACAAATCATGTCAGCCCAAAATGAAAAGTAGGGGTGCTCTGAAGTTTTTTTTAGCATGCTTTAAAAGGTGATGCTCTTGTCCAAAAGTGCTGAAAATCTAATTGTGTCTTCGTTACTTCATTGAAGTGTACACAAGAGCCCCTGTCATTGCTGTAGTTGTCAAGATGCCAACATATTCAAGATAAAAGCATTCTTTCTTTCTTTCTTTTTTTTTTTTTTAATTGCCTAATAAGCAGGAGAACTGGATCCAGTGTTTGCTGGCCATTGCATGTCACTGCTGCCTACTAGATTTTAAATAAGTTGTGTAGTCATCACGGTATAAGTGTGAATGTCAGTATGATGCCAATGTGCAGGTTTTATCTGTGCACTCTAGAAAGACAAGGTTAATAGAAAAAAGATAAAGAGTTCTACAGTGAAGATAAGGTTCTTGATAAGTTTTTAACTTATAACTTCCCAACTTTTTGTGATACTTGAATTTTTACTTGTAGGTTATCCTAGGAAAATGCTGTGTTTTAAGTAGCTCTTGCTCTTTTGAAACAAGGACTAGATTGTTGAATATCATAATCACAAGTTATGATAGTAACTAAAGCTGATAAACCACAAGTAAGATTTAATTTAGTATGCCGAGTAAAGAATAGTACAAAAAAAGATGTTTGAAACTTTTTTAATTTGCTGGTGTGATTTGGAAGCAGCTCTTAATGTGAGTAGTGCGGTCATTTTCTAGTGTATTCTGTTAATTAAAATTCAAGAAGCATTTTCCTGTTCCCTGGCTTAACTCAAGTTTTTGCTGTGCTTTTGTTCCGTATCTGAATAGATGTTGTTGAAAGCCAAAGTGTAAGGGAGAACTTTTCAAAGACGGCATGACTCACTGAGCGGTGAGGAGATCACAAAGTGGACGGGCATCTGTGTTCACAGGACTGCTTTAAACTGACAGTTAACTTTTCAGTCAGAGGTAAGCGTGAAGTTCTTTAACTGTTGAAAAATGTGCAGTAACTTTAATGTAAGGTACTGAAGGTATTTCAACAGATTGCAGGCAGTGAGATGAACAGAATGGGGCAAACAAGCAACATGGTTGCTATTGGACAAGTTAGAAAGAAATTGCTGTAGCCGAATTACTGTGATTTTGTGAGCTTATTGGTGTCATGGTGAAGTCTGTCATTTCAGATGTCTGGTAAGTTTTAAAATCAAATGCAATTTAACATCTAGACATGTTTTAAAATGTTTGTCAATCCCTCAGATTTTTTTTTCAAAAAAAAAAAAAAGAAAAGATAAAAAAGAAGGGAATTATTTGGTTGTAGGGTTACCCTCAAGTTACACGTCTCCAAAGATGTTTTTTAGATCTTCCCATAAAAGTCTGTTGAGTTTGTGTGTAGATACACAAACTTTCATTTTGTTGGTATTTATACTGTATTATGATGTATTATTGTGAACCATGGCTATATAATGTAATTTAGTTACTGAGTGCAATTAGTTGGCAAGCATATATACTTCAGAATATAAATGCAGCTCTGTGCTAATTTTTACTTGTTTATTCTTCTTAAATAGAAAAAAAAATAATTGGGCACTGATCTGAGTATATAAAGAAACTAAGTTAGATTTTTGATCTTTCTTTGTCCTCTGCATTGCCATTATTATTTAGTTGCCTTTACAAAGTGTTATGACTAGGGAAGAAGGTTACAGAGAAGAGTTCAGCTATGACAGAATGCCAACTTTGGAGCGGGGAAAGCAAGAGAATGGAAATTATATACCGGATATCAAATCCAGTGACCTTCAGCTATCAAAGAGGCTGCACCCCTGCTTTATTTACAGAACGTGGATCTTTTCTTTGCTGATGGGTGTAAGTAAATTATAAAGAGTAAAAATCAAAACTTCTTGGGGAGGTTCTCTAATCTGTCCTGTTTCAGATCATTTAGGGAGTCATAATTACACCCTTGATAGGACTGAATATAAATACTTGTATGGAAAGAAACATACTTAGCAAACTTAAAATGTAACTTTTAATTGACTAATAATATTCTTTGGAGCGTTTTGCAGTAACTAAATATGCTTCATGAAGGCTGATTTTTGTATTTAACATTAAATGAAGTACGTGTGGTAGTTGTGAATATCAACCTTTATTTATGAATTAGTAATGCCTCTTTGTGAAGTATGTAAATTATCCTAATCACGTGCCTACTTTAAATTTTTATTTAAACTATTGAGAGTACTTGCCTTCATGGCATTTTGACATTAAAAATGCATGCAGTATTTAGTCGTCAAATTTTACTTTAGGTTTTCATAAAGCTATGGACTTTTTTGATAGAATTCTCATGTAATGACTTAGGTTTCTTACATGAACATCATAGTGATATGAATTGTAGCACTGGTAGAATCACTGGACGCTGATCTTGCACAAGCATCATGTTACTCCATGTTCTAGCCAAGTTAATTAAAGCTCATTATAGCAATTACAATTAAGTCTTCTTAAGTCTTTTTTTTTCTTTTCTATGAGTTGGTATGTTTTGAAGACTAATTTTTGTAAGAGCTGAAATGTTTCACTGTTTATAGGGTAATAAATCATTTTTGCATAGTGAATAAAAGTAGTGCTTTACTTTCATGGAAACAACTGAATGCTTTTTTTCTTCTGACAGTCTGTGTAACGTGGCTTTCCTTTTGGATGTATGGTGACACAGAAAGAACAAAATAAGAACTGGCTTTCCTTGCATTAAATTTTCTCAGCGTATGTGTGCTAGGCAACAGAAGTTCCATGGTGAACAGAACTGTGTTCATGGGGTGGTTGCAAACTATAGAGTGACATCAGAGTGGCTAGCAATGGCTGTTCTTGTGCAGGAACACAGTGAGTTTTTTGATGAGGACTTTTTAAAGACATCAGAAATCTGCAGCTTGAAAAAAATGCCCAAATAATAAAGAACAGCAGTTCTGTCCCCCATCTTTCCCAACCTCTTTGAAGGAATGTCTACTCAGAGCAGAAAGAAAAATGGTTGGTAGAAGATACTAATCATTTGATGCTGAAAGTTTAGCCCTAATTGTGGGCTAATTCCTAACGAATGGAGTGATTAAAGAGGGAGCAGCAGAAGTTGAGTGTTTATGGTTGTGCCACTGAACCAAAGTGGGAAGGGAGTTTGGAGGGAGAAAGGAGTGCAGGTGGATGTACCTTAGTCAGTATATCCTAATACTATTTTTGTTATTATTTTCTTGTTGGTAGTTGCCCATGTGAACTGTGAATTTTGGTAAAGCCAAGCAGATTATGCAAAGTAGAGGCTTACTTATGTTTTCTGGAACTTTTTTTTTTTTAATGTTGAACCCTCTGCAATTACCTTGTGATAATTTCCTTAGGTGTTTGCCAAGTCAAGGCACAGTACCTGATTCAGACATGCTTTTTTGGTATTAAGTCTTGGTAACCAGTGAAATGTATTCCTCAGAACTCAGCATGCTTAGATATTTTGCTTCAAAATTATTCACACAAAGACTACATTATTGTCCATCAGTAGCTCAGCTTGAAAGGAATTACTGATTTTTATCTTTACAGTAGTTTTATTGTACTAATCCACGTTATTTGTTGCTTTGCAGGCTTGCCTCCTTATTACCTCTGGGTTTTCACTGTATCTGGGAAATATTTTTCCATCTGAAATGGATTATTTACGTTGCGCAGCAGGTTCAGTAAGCATTCTTAATTATTTGCTGTGGCTGTTTGACAGCAAAAACAGTAAATGTTGTGTGTTTATTTTCTTCTGTATTTCATCTTTTTATTATTAATTTACTTCATGGAAAAATTATTTTTCTTTAACACTTTAACTCTGTTAAAGTGGGTACTTTTCAGGCCACAACTAAGGGAATAGCAATTTTCACAAATGGTGTTGTGCTGCCATTTTTGTTTATCAGCTTACCATGGACAGCCATTAATTATCTGCTTGAGTGGTTTTTCTATGCCTTACTTGAAGAAAAATTTGTACTGTTATGCACTTGCAGAATTTGTTGCCTAAATGCTGTTGGAATGTATTTCAGTGTATTACATTTTTCATTATATTTTGCCATAATACCCAAGTACTGAGGCAGACTGAAGAAGTTCTCTGTATTATTATTGTTTTCTTAACAAAATGTGAATCAATCATATCTGACATTTTCAAAATCCACTAATTTTTACTGCACATCTAGGCCCTCACATTTGTCTTATGTAATTGTATCAAGCACTGCAATGGGCTGCCCAGGGAGGTGGTGGAGTCACCGACCCTGGAGGAATTCAAGGAACGTTTGGATTCTGTGTTGGGGGACATGGTTTAGTGAGTACTATTGGTGGTAGGTGTATGGTTGGATTGAGCGATCTTGAAGGTCTTTTCCAATCTTGGTGATTCTGTGATTAACTTATTCTTTAGGTCTTAGCTTATATGATGAGTCTGATGTACTTGTTTTGTTTGTGACAGGATTCTGTACTGTCATTACTATTTTGTCAACTTGACTTGTGGATTTATTTTAAGTTAGGCGCAAGGCTAATGCTTTACACAAGTAGCAGGAGTTCTGTGGGTGAGCTGTGACTTGTCTTTCTGTTAGAGAGATTAGAATAATGTTGAAGCAGTTTTTGAAGCCAGTGTCTTCGCTGAACTATTATACTATGCACCATTAATGTAGTTACTGAGATATATCCTTTTCTGCCTCAAATATGGTCTCTTTGAACGTTGTATTTACTGAGAATTTCTAAAGATACAGAAGGTTAAGTGACAAATCACTTTTATGTTGGGTTTGAATGGCTTGCTGTTGTTGAAGACGTGTATGTTTGGGTCTGTATATGGGCAACGTGTTTCAGCTCCTCCTGCAGATAATGGCAGTGTAGTTGGAAGAGTCTATAGAACTGTATAATCTACTGACTACTAAATGTCTGGCTTACCAAGAGCAGAATTGCTCTCTAGAATGTCTTGACCATCTTGACTAGGAGTAGAATTCAGCTGTCTAAATGCAGTCACATTGTGTTCTAGAGAACCTAGGGCGTTCAGGGTATAAATGTATCAATTCATGATGTTAAAGATGGGTCACTTAGGTGCTAAGGCAGTGCTGCCAAGAATTTTGAATTTCCATATTAATCTAATTATAGGGGTTTCATTGTTAAACTGTCAGTGCTCAGACTTGTTAGAAGATAATTAGTGAACAAATGCAACGGTTATTACATGATTCATCACTTAACCTGAAAATCTTATCCATAATTTTAGTTCAGTATATTCGTATTTTACTTATGAATATACTGTACAATTGCATACTGTGAAAAAGAGAGTTGGATCTGTAATAGTAATATATCTAATGTGGTGGGGAGCAACTGGGGCTTGAGAAATTGCTTTGTGAAACTTTTCCTTTTTGTGTGATTTTTCCATTTAGTTCTGCTCTTTTGTAGTGAAGTTTTCCTAGTGAAACTAACAGAGGTCCTAGGCATGATTCTTAAATTGTAATGTCTCAGCAGACTGGTTTTTATCAAGTTCTTCAGAAGAGTGTGGTTGAGATTTTAAACAACCATTATGTTGTATTTTTAAAAGAATATGGAGGCCCAGTGCAGGAGTAGCTGTGCTATTCTTTTCCTTCTTAAAGATGTTCTAGAGTTAATTTAGCTAACAAAGGCATGGAATGACTCATGAGACTTCCATGCTTTCCTTTATGCATCACATTGTGCTGGGTAGCTAGTCAAAAGTGAGGGTATGGAAACTTCTAGTAATCCTCCAGAACCAGTTGTAATTAATGAGCCCAGTGAAGGAGGATGGTCTTTCCTCAGAGTTTCTATTTTCAGTTTGTCTAATTATTAGCTGTAATATGTAATATTAAATCTGACTCAATTAAAAACACATATAGAAAAATATATTTAATATTCTTTGTGCAGAATATCCCACTAGTTTTCTCTCTTAATTTTCCCAGTGTATTCCTTCAGCAGTTGTGAGCTTTGCTATAGCAAGGAATAAAATTAATGTGGTAAGTGAAAGATTTTTTTTGGCAATTATATCAATTATATCTTTTTTTTTTTCCTCTTGTTTGTAAGATGAGAGCGAAACCCATTCTGAAATTTGTTTTACAGATACCCAATTTTCAGATTCTGTTTGTCTCTACATTTGCTGTTACAACAACATGTTTAATTTGGTTTGGATGCAAACTTGTCCTGAATCCGTCAGCTATAAATGTAAGTTCATAGAATAATTGCTAATTAAAGCAACATTTATCTTTGCTTTACAAAAAAAAAAAAAAAAAAAAAAAAAAAAGTAACAACATAGTTTTCAGTCTACAGAGATCATCTGCCAGTAACTTTACTTTCTGGGGTAAGACAAGACCTGAAAAATTGAATTCAGAAATAAAACCTCATGATACAGCTAACTTACTGGAGATGAGCATGAAAATGACTTTCTTGTATTTTAAGTTCAGGAGTATGAATGAGATGTTGAAGGGTAATCCACTTTTACCAACAGTCTTTTTATTTTTCTTTTGATCGAAGAAACTTCTTAAAAAAATATTGTTTAAATTATTTGATGTTTTTTTTTCTGAAAGAGCAGGATCAGAATAACAGTGAAAACAGTTTAGTACTTCAGTTACAGATAAGGCAATTTTCAGGGTCAAATTATATTGAAATGGAAGTGTCCCAAGCAGTGGTATTGTATGACATCTTCAGATTAAGTATAACTCTTTCTTGGATCTTCTACATTGTACAGTTTTGCTTCTGAAGTCACCAAGTAAAGAAAGTTTTGATGTTTCTCCCATATATTGTCAACAAAGAGAAGGCAGCTGTTAGTATTATTTAAAATGCACTTAGTTCATGCAGGGGAGAGTTCTTTGTTTTTGAATCACAGCCTTAACACTTGTCTTTGGTAGTCTAAGCCAAACAGTAACATTGTAGGGTTTTTTGGTTATGGTAAAATGTTTTGATTCCTCTATTCTATATAAGAATATGAAGTGTGAGAATAATTCTGTGAAGTAATATAGCAGTAGTAGGTATTATTGTTAGTGTTGATAAATGCTCAGACTATCACAGAACAGCTCAATACAACTATGTCAGACATTTTACATGAATGTTAATGACAGACACCAGTCTGTCCCTGTAATTATGGTGCTTCTGGACCCAAACTTGAATATCTACTTGACACTGCACGGTAAATGTGGCCTTGTCAGCATATCTTGGTACCAGTGCTACATGTCAAAACATTGTAGTTTGCAGGCTGGATTCTATACCCAAAAGAGCCTTTAAAATCTGCCAGCTATGACCTTTTTCAAAATAAATATGTATATATATGTAATGAAAGGTAATGTTGGAGAAAAACTTAGATTTGATCATCCCAGAAATAGGTCTACCATGAAGAAGCACTTAGTTCACTGAGCTGCGTTTTACTCAGCTTGTATAGATTTTTAATGGAGTTCTCCTTGAACTTTTGGTGCTTTACCCAATGGCCACATCTAGCCACCAAATTTTTTTTTTGGGCTGCTACTGGAAAAACATTGTGCTTCCAAAGACTTACAGAGGGAGATCTACTCTGCCTAACTTGCACACCTCTAGAAGATTATTAAACCCACGTAGAGTTGGAATTGTCTCATGAAAAGAGGTAGATAATGAACTGAAGAAAAATATTCCATTCGGTGTATTCTTGTCTTGAAGATGAACAATGGCAGAAGGGATGGCAGCATATATTTTTTTTTTACATGGTAATGTAGTCTGTTAGACCTGGAAGAGTTGCAAAATCACATCTACTAGCACTAGGCAGAACACAGAGCTAGGATTCTTGGCCCAGTTCTTTGGAATGTGTTTTCATTCAGTATTAGGCATTGTATCAGACAATTTGCATTGCAGCGTAGAGTTTGGAAGCCTGTGGCCCTCTTTCTCTCCCAGTGGATTTCCTTTGCCTCACAGGCTAGTCAGGCTCCCTCTTGTTTGTCTTCTTTCTTTTTCCATGAGTTTTTATGATTTGCTGCACTGTTCTGGTTTCATTTCTGCAAAATGCAGCAATACCCAGAACATCCCCCATGTTATTAACTGCTTTTTTGGGAGACAGTGGTGTACTGTTTTTCAGGCAGATCATTCTCGTAATTGAAATAAATATCTCCTTCTCAGATTAAGTATTCTCAATATTATGTAGATAACTAAGTGTTCTAGAAATTCATCAAAAATAAAAAGTTTTTAAAAGCATCCAATCAGCAGAGCATCTAAATATCACAGCATGTAGATAGCTGGATCCTGCCCCGTTTGTTACTTTTAATATCAAAGATATAACTTATTTATGTCTGGAATTCCACTGGCAGATAAATTTCAACTTGATTCTACTTATTCTGCTGGAAATCTTCATGGCAACTACTGTGATCATTTCAGCTAGATCTACTGAAGACTGCTGTATGAGAAAGAAAGTAGGTACCCTAAGGTTAGAGTTGATAAAGAGTTGATTGTTTTTTGATGTTTCTCTAAGTAACTGTAAAAAAGTGTTAGATTTTTCCTGTATTATGTGTGATACCTGGACAATGAATATTGGCTTCAGGTTTTTCCTTAAGTGCTTTTCCAAATCACACTCTTGTTTCTGTGTTACTTTTTTTACCTACTACTGAAGCCATTTCATGATTTGGTGGAAGCACTGTTTGCTAGACAAAGTCCTGCTGTAAATGTCTTCCTTCAGTTACCGTGTCAGCAAAATCAGAAGGATTTACATCAGATTTTCAAAAATCTTTCAGACTTTGAAAGGCTAAGGAAGAAAGTAGAAAAGAGAGATGGCTGTATTCCACTGTTGAGTGGTGGTAGTGTAACAGCTCATCTGGGACTACTTTGTTTATTTTCAGTGTGACTGATGCACTCTGACACTGTCAAGTATTGCCAAGTGTCGCTTTTGGTTCTGATGGGCCAACCAGACGTTACGTGCCACCTGTAACAGGATCTGTAACAAGTTTTACAAAATGTAAAAACAAATCTATTATTTGCATATTTTTCAGTCACAATTTTTAATTTCTTCTAGAATGCCACATACGATAGTACCATTGCTTTGAGTAATGTCAGCTTTCCTGCCCGAATTCTGAAGTCATACTCAGTAAGTACTTGTTTTCTGTCTTTATATCAATTTATTCTTGCATCATTATAAGTGCCAAAATCCTTTAAAGTCAGAAACAGATTGATGTAGGTAAGCACTGCAAGAATTAGAAATATGAGATGGATCCTAAAATGTTTCCTTTTAGAATATTATAAGATAAATAACTGCCATGTACATTGGGAAAAAGATTACTTAATGACCTAAGGATAAATATTGTAAACTGAACTGTTGTTTAGTGGAGCTAATAAATGAGAGTATAAACATGCATAATAAAGCTGAACTTGCTTTCATTTAAGCCAGCTGGAGTTTTGCCATATTTTACATCTGTGGAACATTGACTTTTTGTATATCTAATAGCATAAATGCTATTTTTTTTTTTCCCAGGGAGTTCTTTTCCACAGGCAAATAGGAATTTTGTTTTTTAAATGAACTATTTATAACTTGTGTGTTCTACTTTCTTTTAGGTAATTGAAGTGATAATTGGAATTTCATCAGTATTTGGTGGCATAATTGCTTTAAATATGGATGTTCTGGTGTCAGGTCCATATCTTTCAGTAACATTCTTTTGGATCTTGGTTGCTGTAAGTAGTTCAAAATGAATGTACTCTTTTAAAACAGCGTATTTGATTTTTCTTTCTCTTTTTCACTGTGCTGGAATGTTTATTTGACCCTAATATTAATTGGAAATTTCTGCATTGCAAATAAATACTTCAGTATATCTAGTCTATTATGTAATGATGGTTCTACTTTGATTTTCAAGACTTTGGTCCTTAAAACATATTGTGATACATTTTCAGTCCCCAGTAACATGGAAATGAGTAATAAGGGTTTTAAAGACGTCGTGTTTTGTGAAACAATTCCTAGATTTTAGAGTGTTTCAGGCTGCAAAATAAGAAGTTGTGTTAAATTTTAGGGTGATAGGTTCCTCAGGATATCACCTTTAGCTCATCAGAATTAACTGGATTAAAAGCCTGAGACTGTGTTTGCTAATGCTTGTCACTAATAACAGCCTGCACCTAGGAACAGTGCAGTCGTAAAGAATGATGTGTTACTCTGCTTGCCAAAAGCTGAACAAGCTGAGAAGCATGGCAATGAACACTAGATTTATATATGGCTCCTATGTCTGGAAAATCCCTCTCAGGAAATGGAAAAGGATTGTAAACAACTTCTTCAGCATGCAAAACTCACAGCGTTCTGTGGGGCTCATTAGATTTTAAGGCGGAAACGTCAACTTTTGTGGTTAATATTTCATTATGTGGAGGTTTAATGCATGATCCTCATTTAAATGTAAGCTAAATGAAGATTAGTTTTATCTCTGTTTAATTAATTGATTCACAGTACTGTCACTAAAGATATATGCAGTTTCATGTCTTCAATAAATTTAGGATGTGATCTATGACTAGTGGGAATCACTGTTACACAGTTGTAAACTGTGCAATTTTCAAGTAGGTAAATCCTTATTTGTTACACTTTCTTATCTTGTATTCTATTTAGTGCTTTCCTAGTGCTATCGCAAGTCATGTGGCTGCTGAATATCCAAGTAAATGTCTGGTAAGTGTGTAAAGTCCTTGAATTTTGCCATTAGAATATATAATAATATTCATATTTGCTTGTTTGTTTGTAGTTACGTGTACAAATGCAACAGATGTATTGTGTAACAAGAATGTAAGTTGATTTTTCTGAAAAGAAGTCCCGTCCATGAAATTCTAAGAACTGGTGGGTTTTTTTTTGTTTGTTTTGTTTGTTTTATTTTTACTGGTTTCTTAGAAATGGACACTGCTTTATGGAAAAAAAAAGCCTCGTATGGTACACAGAGAAATGCTTTCATGCTCCTGAGCTCCATTCCATTCCCTTTCCATTATGTGCTTTCTGAAGGAAGAAAATTAGGGGTGCAGTCCTTATAGGATCTAGAACCTGTTATAAACAAATTTCTAATCTATATGACTAGCAAGAAAACTGAAGAATGTTCTATAAAGCACATTTATTCCCTGAGTGTCCCAGATGTGTAGTTAAGTCTCCTTAAAACATCTGCTCTAAGTTACAGTCATTCAACCATACTTAAGTCAGTCATAATGCATGACCACAACAGAAGTCAGAATTTGATCCTTTAGGATGATATTTGAATGAAAACTAAGCTGCTATTTTATTGTAATAAATTTGCCTCAAAGCACTCAATTTGATTTGAATGGTTGTTTCAGATTTTAAGTCTGCAATATCTGCTGTTAATTCTCAGTATTTCATACAAACTGAAAAAGAAATGATACTTCTTTACTAGCTTTCTAAATTTCGTATTGTTTCCTCTATCTGCATTTGAAAGACACTTTTATAATTAGACAAAAGACCCATCACACTTCTTAAAAGGAAAATGAATTATAAAACAGGAGTATTTAGGCTAGGAAATTTAGTCAAAGCTTGCTTCTGTATCTCCATACAGTAAATGGCTGTTAAGATTTATCTTGTATGTGTAATCTTACACTTCTGTTATGCTTGCTTAAGGGAATACAGCTCACAAACAACATTTTTACTTGTTTTTTTCCCCTTTTAATATTTATAATCTTGTTTTATTTAGGTTGAGGTCCTGATTGCCATTAGCAGTGTCACATCCCCACTGTTGTTCACTGCTTCTGGATACTTATCCTTCAGTATCATGCAAGTTGTTGACATCTTTAAAAATTATCCACCTGCTGTTAAAGTACGTATTTTGATGCAATTGGAAAATTAACATTTACCAATTAATGTAGCAACAAAAGAATGAAGATATCTGTGTCTCTATTTTCAGCAGTCTTATGATGTACTACTGTTGCTTCTGATGTTGATGCTGCTAATTCAGGCATGCCTTACTATCGGAACTGTAATACAGTGTGTAAATTACAAGACAAAAATGAAACTGCAGGATTCGTCCTGGACAGAATCACAGGTTAAAAAACAGGAGTACAGAACTACAGAGGTAAGTATTTATAACCACAATGAAGTTTAAATAAGTAGCATAAATTTATAGCAAAAATGATATGCCTTGCATGACCCTTGCATGATCCTATGAGAAATCAATGAAATTAAATGTTTTAAATGCTGGCAGAAGTTTTGGACCATGAAATGAGTTGTCAGTATAGTTGTGTCTTTTCAACGGCTGTGAATTTCCAAGGGGAGTGAATTTGCTAAGCATAGTTAGTTCTAAGTTCCCTGAACTGCAAATGAGAAGTGTTAGGTACACTGAGCATAGCATCAACACTTGGAAAGCTGCATGAGTGGCTACCTGTGCTGGTCAGTTTGAAGTAGTGAACAGAGGAGAGGGTCTGGAATCCCAGGGCTCTCCATGTCCTAACTATTTTACTAAAGTTGGCAATGAAGATCAAAATTGACATCCTGTGTTTCCTTCCTGCACTTAAGTGTTTGAGCCATCCTTTCAGTTACAGATATATAAATACTTTCATAGAGCATGGTGATGCCAGTATTGCTGTTATTCATGTGACTTGAGTGGTCTTCCAGGGAATAGTGAAATCCAAATCATGTCAGATATGCACAGATTGACTACATGCATTTCCTAGCACAGCACAGCACATTTAGCCCGTAGGCTTTCCTCATCTCTTCTGAACAAAGCAAAGTGCTGTATTAAAGAGCTGGGAAAAGTAAGTCGTGTTAACTGGATGGTTTCTGTATGGCTCAGCATTGAAAAGGTTGAGTGCTGGATTCAGTCCTTTCTCTAAAAGGAGCACCCACAATGAATCAGCACACATAGAATGTGCAGGAAGTACACAGCAACAGTACAGCTGTTACACAATTGGTAATAGAAAATGGAAGCTGTGGATTTAAGTGCCCTTCAGGCTGCTGAAGGCATTCAGTAGAAGTCACTGATCTTTTGGTTCTGTGACCTGAGAGTTATGTTCTGCATAAAAGATGGAACTCAGCAGCATTTCACAGAATCACAGAATTGTAGGGGTTGGAAGGGACCTCCAGGGATCATCGAGTCCAACCCCCACAGCTGTAAGTTATATTTTTGAGCTTAAGTGATGGCATGGCTAAACCATTCTCTTCAGGTATCAGTTAAATGCCAAAAAGAAGCAATTTTTCTAGAAAAGCAACATCTTATTATTTGCCTTGTAGTGTTTAAACACAGGAATAATGTGACAGGTGAAGGTGTATGTCTCTGTGGCTTTTAAGCAGTCTGCATTCTTAGGCAAGATCTTAATTTACTTGCATGTGTGTAGATGAATCTTGCTTCAGTTGCATTGTTGGGACTACTGCTAGTTACTACTTTGAGTTCAGAGATTTAGGTTGTAGAGCTTTTAAATAATTTTTTGACAAAAAAAAATTGACGATATCTGAAGTTATGTGTTTAAAGTAGGATTTTGACCAAATTTCATTGGCCCAAATGTTTAAGTACTACACTGTTTACATTATTATATTTGTCTGTTGTAAATATGTACTATACAGTATACAAAGCTTTACAATTTACAGTATATACTGTATTCAGACTATAGCTGTGTTTATGTTCTCCCAGATTGTCTCATGTTTACTTGCTTTAAATTCTGTTTTTAACCAAAATGTTGTTTTGTGTTTCCATTTGTTTGAAATTTGTTTACTTCTAGGTTTCCAATAATACCTTAAAGGATTTTGACAAAGACAAAGCCTGGAAAGCAGTTGTGGTGCAGATGGCTCAGTAGTTTGGATTCTGCAAATACAGCCACTACAGTACAATCCAATCCTATAAATCTACTGTTTGAACTAAGGCTTAAAAACTTTCCAGTTTATAAACAGCAACATAGTTACAGCAGTAGGAGCCAATGAATAACACAATAAATATTGCCTTTCTAATCGTTTTTGAAATATGTTGATAACATTTTTAACAAATCTGTCTTTTCTGTTGGTATCTGCATCTTAGTCTTTCTTTTGAAGTTATCATTGGGGAAAAAAGTAATGACTCACACACTGACAGCGAAATAAAACATGACTGTATGCAGTAGGCTTCGTGTGTTTGCAAGAGATTGCAATAACTGCAGTTATGCAGTCAGTGTAACTGATAAATGCTTTTGTAAAGTTATGAATACAAATTACAATTGTTATTTCTGCTTATACTTCACTTTTGTAGGAGTTGTAAAGTTCTTTTTTGTTTCATTGCTTTTATATAAATAAAAGTCTGTTATCTGAAAGCTCAAGGATATGGATTGATATGCTACCTGTAGAGATGAAAATAGAATAATTTCTCAAATTCAGCTTCGTCTTCTGACTTTTAAGGGAGAAAGGGAGATTTGCTGTCAAAAATCCAAGTAAAAGTAAAACAAACAAACAAACAACAAACACATACAGTCAAATAACCAGAGATCCCACTGATAGGAGTTTTTTCACACTTGAAAATGTATGTTTGGCATGCTATTTTTCATTTATTTCTTTTCCTTACTATCTTTAAAACTTAAGGGACGTAGTTGCTCTTTAACTATATCCTCCATTCAGATTGCCTTTACTTCCTATGTGAATTAAGATTGAATAGGTTATGAACAATATAAATTTCCACATTGATAGACTTTTGAATTTACATTGGGTTAGCTGCAAAGTGGTGGGGGTTTTTTTGTCTTTTTTTTTTTTTCCTGTTTGTTTTTGAAAGATAGAATGCAGAAGTTCATTCTTTCTCTTTGAATGTGCAACCAAATCATTTATTCAGAACATGGTGGAAAGCTCTCCAATTTTGGGGAGGGGAATTGAGAAACAGGTATGTCGGTGAGGGTTGGAGCCCTTCAGGTATGTTAGTGTTTTTTTTTTATTCTGTTTAGGAGAGCTGATATAATTTTAGAATTTTAATATACAGAGAATACTCTTTCAAGTTTATAACAGTGCTTCTTAAGAACACACATACAGAAATCTCTCCATTCACATAAAAAAGTGGGTTGTTTTGGCCCAGGCTAATTCATCATCAACCAGAGGATGCTGCTGCTGTTTACTGGTCCTGGTGGGAACATTTTATCAGCAAGGCAAATAAACAATACTACCGTCTCTGCTACAGTCTTGCAATTGAAGGGTTTGAATGCATCTCAGCTGCTGGCTTTCTTGTATGTGATAAAGTGCATTGGATACAATGAATCTGTGCCTAAAAGAGGTATCTTTTTTGTGAAGGGATGTTTGGCTTTGATTATGAAGAAGGTGAGATCTAATTAGATCTTCTATTACTGAGCACTGATGGAGAAGAAATCAGTAATAAGTGACACGTGCTTAAGGAATCTGCTTTCCTCAGAAGGCCCTACTTACAAGGCACTGAGCTTCTTTAGTCTCTTTTTGTGTCAAATGATTTGAGATGCTCTTCCAAATGGTAAGAATCTTTTAAACTGCTACTGATTTTGAGTGTTCTCTCAGGAATGACCTGGAAGAGCCTAATTATTACATAGTGTAATCAAGTTTGTTTACCTTTCCTTTGGGAAACTGAAGTATTTTAATGATAGGTGAAGAAAAAAGCATTCGTCTAAAATAAAGAGGAAACTAAATAGACTATGGATACTAGTCTGCAAGTTGACTTATCTTAAGCAAGAAAGAAAATTGTGGAAGTAGGAGGAAGGCTTTTACACCATAACCAATATAGGGCTGGCAGTTGATATGAAAAGGCTTTTTCAGGCTTCCCTATAAATCTCACTCTGTGGTCAAATGCATTTGTATCTCAAAGCAACAGCCTCTGTGGGCCCCTGCTACCCCCAGACAAGTGACCTGCGTGTTGGAGTATGCCACAGTAAATCTCTTGATTGCCTGTAGCGTTCACTGGGGCGTGCTGATAGATGATGTGACTTTAAAATAAGGAGAAGGCCCTGCTATAACCTAAGGGTTGGTTCTTCCCATGGAAATAAGGTGTCTTCTGGACGTGTTCCAGACATGAAACGATACACCACAGTTAAAAGCTACCTGCACTTTTTAAGATTGCCAAAGCAAGGATTGGAGGAAGATTTCCAGAGTGTTTGAGAGGCTTGGTATTTGCCCTAAACAACTCATAGGTGCACAGTTATGCTTCTTTGGCACATTTAAGCCTGGTCGGAAACATGCAGACATAAATCCAAGGGACAAAAGTCATCGCCCCCTCTAGCGGCAGCTTGGTGACACAACACCGTGCCGTGCTGCAGGGGTCCTGCTGGGAGTCTGATGGAACTGCAACTCAGCGGAATGACTGTTATGTACAGCCGCTTGTCTTACCAGGGATTAAGGTCCTAGTTTATAAGTAAATAAACAAAAAATAGTCTTAGCTAAAATAAATAAATATGGCTGAGACACTTAGCTTTTTAGATCTTTCCTATCATTCATATCCAGCAGCAGAGAGGGGAGATTGGCATGAGATGCCTAAGCTGATGTAACCCAGCGCTGAAATGGGTTGCCTCCTCTGGCCTTCTTCCCCATGCTACCAGTGACTGGTATCTGACTATACTCACAGAAATTTATCAATTAAAGGAAAAAAAACAAAAACAAAACACTTTTCTGCTGTTTTAGTCAACCAGCTTAAGACACTGAAAAACTCAATGGCCCTCTTTAAAACTTGGGATATGACTTCAGTGGAAGTAGATCACCAGAATATTTGTTTTTAGTGCCTCTTTTCTCTCTCCCCATCACATTCCTTACCTATGGTTTGCACAGTCATATGCACCATCTCGTTTCCATCCCCTTCTCCAAAAATTAGACTTGTACGTGATCCATACCAGGAACTGCAACTTATGACTGACCGTACAATTTGTGTTGGTAGATCACTATCAATAGAGTTAAATGTATTCTCCAAATAAGAAAATGGCATGCCTTGTGATCTGTGTTTTGTGTTTCTGAAGAGTATCCATCAGATCAAAATAATAAGATCTAAATTAGTTTCAGAAACTGCATTAGTCAGGCTTCTTTGGCGACTGATTTGGTTTTATAATATTTTCCTGTTTTTTCAGATGCTAGAAGTACTAACATTTGTATGTTACTGAGTGGGAAGTCCCCCAGGGAGAAGCCGACAACCTGAAGATTATGCGAGTGTCATTTATTTTATATATGTATTTTTAGGTATGCATCTCCAAAAGATGAGATTTGGATTATTTTTTTTCCCTAGGTTTGTGTTACCTGTCTAATGCTGAGGTGCTTCACTATAAAATTTTTCTGCCTCTGGGAAAGCATCCAAGGAGTGAAGTAACAAAACTGGAGCTGGGCATGATGATGAATCAGATTTGTGCAGGAGAACCATGCTAGCTTTAAGTGATGAAGACGAAAACAATTTGTATTGGCCAATTAATTTCAAATGCGTATTTTGTTAATATCAAATTAGGATCATCAAATATGATTTCAAAAAATATGTTTTTCATACATCCTTTTACAAGACAGGAGATGTCTCCCAGTATAAAATATCCTGGTGGAATGGTGGAGCTTTCCTCAGAGTATAATTTGAACTTTATAGAAATGAATTTACCTTTCCAGGTCAGTGTTCATTCTTTCAAAAACTGCACCTCTTCAGTGAACAAGTTATAATTTTTCCTTTCCATCCTGTGAAGATCAACTATTACAGGAAGAGAAAATATAAAAGCAATACTTTATTTTTTGAAATGTGAATGATTTTCCCCCAAACTCACTCATTTTTAAAATCTGATACAACTCCTAATCTGAGAACTCCTTATTATATGCATGTTAGCAAGCGGCCATTTCTTCAGAGGGCAGACTCATAGGTTTAAACTGGCTCTGCACTTTTCTGTTCTACTTCTTATGATCTGTGGAGACAGATCACAGATATCCAGTGTTTTTTGGGATTCTCTTATCAGGAACCACCCAGAAATGGTTGCCCAGCACTGGTTGCTTTCAGAAGCCCTATGAGAGAGGAGATGCTGATGGCACACTACCTACCTCTGTACTGTTCTCTTTGTCTCTGTAATAGAATGTAGGCTGGCTTGCCCACTGCCGCCTAAGGACAGTGCAGGGATTATTACTGATCTTGAGTCTCACCATTTACCCAATAACCAGGATTAATATCAACTGCTCTGGTATTTGTTTTTCTAGACAAAGACCTTGATTCACTGGGGCTCAGTTCTGGGGATATGCACTGTTTGCCAGCAGTCCTGGTTTGAATTATTCACGTCCTTCTGATGCTGTTTTACCCAGTTCCACTGAAGTCTATGGAAAGAGCTTCATTTAATTCAATATGGTTCATCTTTCAGTCTCTGTATTTATTTTTTATGTTCTTTCCAACATCTGATTTATATAAAAAGTTACATAAAATCAGAATTTTATCCATGTTGTATAAACCCTGAAGTTCAAGATTGAAATGGAAATGAAAAACGATAGCATAAAAACATAAACCTACTCTGAACTGCCTGCTTTTGTGGAGTAGGTTCCAGAAAGACACTTCTGATGCTTCAATCTGTCCTGCCTAAAAAACCCCAAATCCCTCAAATCACACAACATCACTCTTTGTTACAAAGTTGTCAAATTGCATTGGTGTCCTTTCATAGTTTACATTGTGGTGCCACAGCCCTCAGTTCAACTGAGGGATTGAGATGTTACTGATGGCACCTTTGGACAGAGTTGTTGCTGCTTATGTTTTCAAACCATAATATCCAGTATGACAATTTCTTTAATGATCTTTCTGTTGCAGAAGTTATTTTTTCAGTTGTACAGTCACTCTGGGCCAAACTCTGAGAATCGGACACGTGACATAGAGCAGGTATTTGCCTGGTGGCTAGCAGAAAACGAAGCAGTAAATAAGTACAAGATCTGCTCCAAAAGCAATGCCTCCCACTTTATTAGTTTGACCCACAGAGTCAGAGTCAGATAGTGGTATGGCAATAAAGCTTGAACCTTCCCACCAGTATTTCATTCAGTGTTGTTGCTTTGTGACACTTGCAGCACTGAAGCAGGTTCCAGCTCTGTAGAAGTTTCCTGCCATCTTACTGTCAGATCTATCATGAAGGATTATCAGTTCAGAGACTTTGAAAAAACAAGTTGGCTGAAGGTCAGCATGCTTTCTCAAAAACATATGTCCTAAGCCAAGAAAGGATTTAATTAAAGTAAAACACAAACTAAACCCTGGTGTTCCACTTTCTCAAACTGCTCTCTTCTTCTCATCCTTACTCCTCAGCTGTTGTTACATAAATATTTATACAACATTGTAAATTACTTCTAAACCACTTAGACTTGATCAGCACAGGTTCCATGCTGATGTAAGTATCCAATTACTTACTAGAGCCCTGCATAGTAAGGCTAAATATGTCATTTCTTTTAGGATTTTTAGGACTTTGACTTCTGAAGTCACTGGTAATCCAATTTACAAAAAAAACCAAACACACAAGAACCCTTTTCTATGAAACCTAGCAGTACTGGTAATTGCTATCTGCAATTTGGTTTCAGCAATCTTCTTATTATAACTGTGAATGAGGCAGTTTTTGCCCAATGATGAAACGTGTTCATAAATGCAAGATATGGTGTCCTTTCTTATGATCAAGAGCAAAGAGACGTTTTCCTTTCTTACCATCCAAAAAGAAAACTTGTATCATCATTATATAGATGGAGACCCCTGGAAATTAATAAAATTAATAACTGTTCATATTCGACTATTTCTGCACAAAGCCACAGAATGTATGACTTAAGCAATCACTTAGTCAGAATGGTTTTTATTCTCCCATAGAATATTTAGCTGTCTTTATAACATACTGCAGGAGCTCTGGAATCTCATTCCAGAGAACAGAGCAGTCAATGACAGCAGATGTTCACCTTGCCAAATGCAGGATATTCACAGGTTACTCACATATAGGTGTGCACTTAGAAAGACAAACCAAATCTGAGTCGGGTCTAGAAAACTGAGCACGTTACAACATCAAATACAGTCAGAAACGTTCTGTTGCTTCACTGTCTTCTCTCCTGCGAGAGAGCATTCACAAGTAAAATCTGATATTTAAGATGTCCTGGTAACGTACATCTTACAGTGGTAACTGAGAATGCAAAAAATGTTAACCTTCAAGATACCTCATTTACCCCCAGGGTTCTTCAGGAAGATGAAGTAGATCCATTAGTCATTCGGCTACTTAAGGAACATTTGAGTACAGTTTGCATAACTATAAAGTTTGGCCTTAAAGATGCATTCCCTTCTATTACATGAGAAGAGAAGGAAATTTTATAGCTTTTAAAAGCCTCCTTTAGAAACTTGCACAGCTTCCATGACTGCTGTAACATTCGCAATGCCTGTGAGATGGATTGGCAAATGGTCATAATTATAAGCTATGTTGTATGTGAAAAGTGCTTACATACTTTTGTTCCTACTTTTTGGAAAGCTATGCTTCTAGCAGGTACTAAAGGTAGAAATAACAGCATCCTCTGAAGGAAAGGCTTTCCTTTTTACATGCTTACAATATGAGGTTTCCTACCACTGGAGGATATTGCTTGCATGGCATGTATTTAAAGCACAGCAAATAACTACTGTTGCAAGAAAAAAGTGCATTTTAGTTTGGTAATTAAAGAACTATTTTAAAGTAGTCTTATCTTACTGATACCACATTCAAAGGAACATCGGATTCTTCTCCGCGAATAACAAATGCATGGAGCAATTAAAAGATCAAAGTATTTGAAGGAGGATGCAGGCTGTGAAGCTGTCATTTACAGAATACATACTTCTGCCCTGAGACTCTCCAACGTTCCATACTCCATCAGTCAGCTGACTGGATGCCCACAGCCTGCACAATCATCTTAAATATGGCCTCTTAAAAAAACCCACAAATTGTTCCTTTTTAAAAATACAAAAACAAAGCACACTTCTAATCAGAATAATAGGTTGTTTCTCTGGACTTCCCCAGAGTCTGATTTCTTCCTTTTCAGTAGGAGGATTGTTGTTAAGTACAAAAACAAAGATTATGCAACAGTTCAGAAAGTACAGACAGATTTACTTCCAATCATGCAAGCCCACACATACAGAAGTTTTTAAGTGGATGTTAAAGTATTTTTAAGTGGCATGTGAATATCATTCGCTCACTTAAAATTTGTTTCATATGACTGAGTGTTTGATGATATGAACAAGAGGAACTTGGCAGGGTTTTAATTTTAGATCTGCCCTCAGAGTAAGGAGGGCAGTGCCAACCCAGTGCCTGAACAAAGTGTTTTTTTCACGCTAGGCTGAGGGTTAGTCAAAGGATCAATCTGCCAGTGTTTCATTTCCAGAGGGCAAATAGGCAGTGGAATTCCTTTAGAGTTATTGAGGTATTGATTAGATTTAGTGAAACACAGCTTACAATAATGTGATTTATTTTAGAAGACTTATGGAATACAGCTGCTTCTGTATTCCTCTCCAAGCACGTCGTTAAAATGCCAGCAGTGGAATACCACAGGATGCTGAAGAAAAAAACAAGAAGAGTGATGCATATACAGATGGAGGTGTTATTCTTTTTTAAAAAAATTGTTTTTAAAAGTAGTCAAGGCATAGTTTGCAATTAATACATTTTTAAAGTATGAATGCTGTATTTTTTTTTTTTCCCCACTGATATAAACAAAATGGTTGGACTGAGCCCAATTGTGTGAGCTTCAACAAGACCAAGTGCTGACTTCTGCACTTTGGTCACAGCCACCTCATACCCCTCTGGGTATGGTATACCTGTCTAAGGCAGATTGACTGGAAAGCTGTGTGGAGGAAAAGGTTCTGAGGGTATTAGCTGACTGCCATCTAAACATCTGCCACCAATGTGCCCAGGTGGCTAAGAAGGCCAATGGCATCCTGGCTCGTATCAGAAATAGCTTAGTCCTTGCCAGCAGGCTACGGAGATGACAGTGCCCCTTTAATCTGTTGAGGTGGCAACTGAAGTGCTATGTTCAGTTTTGGGCCCCTCAGTACAAGAAACACCTTGATGCCCTGGAGCGTGTTCAGAGAAGGGCAATAAAGCTGGTGAGGAGTCTGAAGCACAAGTCTTGTGAGGATTAGCTGAGGGAACTGGGATCATTTAGTCTGGAGAAGAGGAGGCTCTGGGCAACCTTATTGCTTTCTACAACTACTTGAAAGGAGGTTGCGGCGAGGTGAGGATCAGCCTCTTGTCCTGGCTAACTAGTAATGCGACAAGAGGGAATGGCCATAAGTTGTGCTGGGGAGGTTCAGAGTGGATATTAGGAAAAACTTATTCTCCAAAAGAGTGGTCAGGCACTGAAATGGGCTGCCCAGGGAGGTGGTGGAGCCCCTGTCCCTGGATATGTTCAAGAAATGTTTAAATGTGGCAGTGAGGGCCATGGTTAGTCGGCACGTAGAGGATGGGTTGATGGTTAGACTTGATGTTTGTAGAAGTCATTTCCAACATTTATGATTCTGTGAAACTACAAAATGATAGCAATTCAAATTTATTGTCATCACATCTGCTTATACAGTTCTAGACATTCATGTACAACAATTACATTATAATTTCAGTGACGTACAGAGAATTGTAAGGGTGGATGGAGATGTATCTGTAAACTGTAGTAAGCATCCTAAATTCATATTGTAATTCAAATATCTTCTGAATCAAAAAGGTTGACTGAGTTTAATTGTCTAGAGCATCTAGTCCATTCTTTTGCAATCATTGGGTGACTTTCCTGAGGAGTGAAGACAAGTGTTAGGGAAACAATATCCCTCTTACCTACTGCTGGCATGTGCTGGTGTAATACATATTACTTTATCATATGATCTAGTTGCACAAGTTGCCCTTGGCCGAATTCTGCTCTTTCCTTTTGTGTGGCTTTTATTTTCTTAAGATCTTATACAAAAAAATGGCTTTTATCTAAGCAAAGAATTATTTAGAAAAAGATTAAGGAATGAATCTTGCTTCCATTGACACATTGGCACAATCATTAACGTGAGCTTCATTTCATTTAGATGATGGCTGGATATTTCAGAGCTGGATAAGTATAGAAACCGTGTACCATACTTGGTATATGCCCCATATTGGTTTATGCCCCACATTACATATGGTTGGGTACCAAATACACTTTGGATATAATCAGGATGTAACTGTGCCGTTCAAGGATTTTTTCAAATCTGCTGGGAAACAGGGTGGCAGGTTGCTGAGAGAGGAGGTATCTGGGGAACTGCAGAAATAAATAAAAAATTCAGGAGAGAGAAATATTGATCCAGTGAAGGGCAGAACAAGGCATGTATATCTAAGGAAGTATTTATCAGGATAGAAGTATGGAAAGGAGAATTTGAACCCGAGTCCTGCCATAATCAGGCACATCTTCACACAATCAGGGGAGGGTCAGGTTGAATATCAGAAGAAGGTGCTTCACCAGAGTGGTTGGGCACTGGAACAGGCTCCCATGGCAGTGGTCGTGGCACCAAGCTGCTTGAGTTCAAGGAGCGCTTGGACAACGCTGTCAGACATACGGTCTGATTTTTGATTGATGGAGTCAGGAATTGGAAGCAATGATCAGGATATTCTATGAGTCTACAATATTGAGCTCTTCACTGTAGGATTGCCAGGGCAACGAGCAAATTTGTGTCTGTGCTTTCCTAGTGCTAGGCAATCCTGTCTTTCAGTGAGTGGTTGGGAAAGGCTTTACAACTGTGGATACTGTCTTACACCTGCAGACTTAGGAATGTGCACAGAGAATTGTTCACTGGTTCATGAAGAGTG
Source organism: Lagopus muta (assembly GCF_023343835.1). Lineage (NCBI taxonomy): Eukaryota > Metazoa > Chordata > Aves > Galliformes > Phasianidae > Lagopus > Lagopus muta. The sequence goes on along the minus strand of NC_064433.1, from coordinate 19,671,640 downwards.
GAATGGATTTCTCGCTATTCTCAAAATGTCTTTATGTTCACTTGACATAGTCTGGTTGAAACTTCAAGATATCCAGTGTGTGAGGAATGGTAAACTTTTGTCTTATGCTGGCATCATTGTCCAGGGTGAAGGATAGAACTGTGAGTGTATTCTAAGGATGTGATTTTTCTCTCAAATTTGATGTTCATTCTGCTTTGTATAAGCAAGTCTCCACATGACTTTCTCTTTGTGGATATTATGAACACCACTGGATATCTTAAAAACAAACAAACAAACAAGCAAAAAAAACCACCAAAAAACCTCAGTTTATTTTCTACAAAAGAAAGCATCCTAATCTAAGCAAAGGAACTATTCTCCAGCCAAAACACATTTCCCTCTTCCATGTCAATGCAGCTGTTGGATATATCTTACAGTTACAAAGTCCTTAAGCTGTGGAATGTTTTCTTTTGTAATTATATATGTGATTGGACAAAGTGTTGAGAGATGCCATGAATACCACTTTATTTTTTATTTTTTAATTTTTTTAAGGTTCTGAATGCTGTTGTGAGATGAAAGTCAAAGAAATTCTTGGAATACTAACAGACATTACTTGCCTTGAGAGTGACACCTACCTTGAACAGATGGCGTCAACATTTCTGTGCAACATTTGCCATGGTTCTGTGTGCATGAGTTGCACAGAAGTGCACAAAGAGGCCCTCTGGCAAAATGTTTCCTTTTTATTCTGTATTGAAGACATTTGCAGAGTAGCTGACTATCCTGCCATAGTCAGTGAAAAGAAATGAATTACTTTATCATTACTGTTCTATTGTTCAGTACATTTCTGCTACTGCAATTAACTGCTTTAAATCCCAGCCATGGCTAAAAATTAGATTAAGACAATGAATAGGTCTTTACATTGCAAAATTTTAAAAGAAAAAAAAAAGAGATCCTGATTGTTTTTAAAGCATGTTGAAATTGTTGGAATACAATATATTAAATTTGTATTGCTGCCATCTTTCCCTTTGGATTTATAGGCGAGATCTTCTTTCAAATTATAATGTCAAGCATAGCATAAAAATTTGTCTTTTTCAGGTAGTTTTTCGGGAAGAAATTCTGTTACTACCTAGAATCTTATAGTAGATTCATGTGCTTCTTGAGGCTTTCAGAATGACAGTAAGATGTGCAGTGTTTGCTATGCGTACATATTATTTTAGTGTTAGCTGAGGCATGCAGGGAAAGAAGTCAAGTGAGGAAAGTACCTGTTCACCAGGGCTAGATTAAAATAAGAGGCTTATGCCCCTGCTGGAAATATCCCACTTGGGATATTGTGCTTCTCCAGATAAAAAATAATTATAGTGTCTGTCATTCAGCTTGTGTTGCAAAGGTTTACACTGATTCAAATTAAAGTCAGTGTTCCTCAAGAGTCTAGGAAGAACTAGGTGGTGTTCTGACAAAAAGCCTTGTTTCAGGAACATGTTTAATGTGTTGTTTAGGTCAGGTTCTGTTTAAAAAGCATCTGTGGCTGCTTTACATGAAGTGCTGATGTCCATGTTTTATGTATAAGTCTGGGGATGAGGGCACACATCTGAGAGGATGAACCCCCTTGGGGCCAGAGTGATTCTCAGCTTGGAGGGGTTTTCAAACTTCTGTCTGCAGTTCCTGAACTGTCAGTTCATAGGTGAATGGCTGAATCATCTTCAAGTGGAAACCACCATGGACTGTGTGTTCTAGTCTTTACTTTTTAATTATTTGTGTGTGATTTTGCATTAATCCAGCCACTATTAATGCAAAATGCTTGGCTCTGTTTTTCTTTTTGATATTTAAGTGTGTGAAGAGGAGATATCATTGCCTTTTAAGAGAAGACCCATGGGAACAAAATGTATCTTTGCAGTTATCAATCAGCTCTTAAGGAAGCACACGGTTTAAAGAGCAGTCCCTTAGCATTTGCCAATAGCCACTTGCCAAGATGCTTGAAGTTACAGGCACGCTTCTCTCTACACACTCCTCATGTACTACAGAGACTGGTATCTAACTAAACTTCAGATACCTTTCTGAGGGAGAAGTGCCTAAATTACAGCTTAAACAGCTACAGTCACTGAAAGTCTAAAAGTGCTTGCTACATGAGGGCTGCTGTTATTGAAGTATATTATGCATCACTCAAGTGTTTCCAAGCTGTAGGATTCAACTGAAATTAGGTTTTGTGGCTTTTTCCTCTCTGGAAGCACATAGAGTAATAAGCAGAAGAGCACATGCTTTGTCTCTGGAAACACTTTCAAGTGGGAGAAAAACATGCAAATGCTGCAGCTCTTTTTGCACAGCTCTACTGCAGAGATATTCATATCTATTTCTGAATGCCTGCTCCTACCCTGGAAATTGGACAAAGTGATAACTGATAGCAGTGTCCATATGTCTAAAGTCATTCAGAGCACTTTGGTCTTTGAAAAAATGTGGGGTTTGCGTTTAGTTTCTCTATTTTTTTAATTTTTTTTTTTTATTTTACAAAAATAGGGTGATGAAGACTTTAACAAACTGATGTTGAAGATGATTTATTATCAGCAACTAACTTGCAGTGTTATAAACAAAACCCTTATATGTTTAGCACCATTATTACTGCAAAAATGGGGCACTGTTGACTGGCACAGAAGCTGAAGCCTATCACTCTGTAACTTGTAGCTAATGCATGTTTGTATGCATTTTTGCACTTTTTTTGCAGGGTTAGTTGCAGTGATTGTGCTGGTGTCAGATGGGCGCTGCTGGGTTTGTGCACAGGAAGAACAGTGCTGTCCCATCAGCTGCAAGCACTGCTCAGCTCATCTTACATAGCTTATACCAGAGGCAATGTCTGTAAGCACATCAGAGTGGAAAAGAATGGATACAATGCACAGATTTCCTTGGAGAGGCAGAAAAAAACACACCAATTTTTGATATACTGATCAATCAAAAGCTTAGTTATGTAGACAAGTGTCGGTGTCGATACATCAATTCAGATGGTGTCTGTCTGGCACCTGTGGTGGGGTAACCTTGGCTAAGGCTAAACTCCCACCCAATTGCTCTCTCACTCCCTGATGAGAAAGCTTTTGGATTGATGTAAGGGTATTGCTTACCAGTTGGTGCCACAGGCAAAGGGGCGACTGTGAAAGGCCTTTACTCCCTACTCCATCAGGCTGAGCATCTCATCGTTGGAACTTGTCAAGTTGGTCAAGGATGAGTCTGTTCAGGTAAGTGCATACCAATAAAAGTGCTCAGTAGAGAAGTGTGTTAATGTGGCATTTGTATCAGAGCCAGAAGAGTGAGGGCAGGGACTCCTTCCAGCAGTGACTCATCCTTTCTTACCATTTCCCTGATACAAAGGAGGGGGGTGGGCTGAGAATCAGAAATAAAAAGGCACTCATTCACAGGAGAGACTTTTTTGCTTTGACAGAGAAGCAACATCGCCTGACACAATACCCTGGCTAGTTTTTCTACCTGGAAGTAAATACTTTCTTACTTAGAGATTATTGCCCTGACACAGTATACATGATATTAATAGCTGGTGCAAACATAGGAATGAATCTGCAGGTGTCTGTTGTACCAGACCTTGCTCTGCTTCAAGATCATGTTTTGAAAGTTGCATTTTCCAAAGAGGACCAAATGAAAGTCAAATGGTAAAACTGTGCAATGGATCTGGGTGTAAGTGCCTGCTTGTAGTGAACCTTGTGACAGATGAAATAGCAGTCTTCTCTTTTTTCATCCCACTGAGCACTTAATACTCCTCCTTATACTGTATACATGACTGCATGACATTTCCAACCTCTACCTGCATTTCTGGATGTGTTTTGTCTATAGGTTGTAGGCAATACTCTTAAGGTGCTGCCTGCCTTATCATTGGTCATTATTGATGAATAATGATGAACAATAACACTATTTGATAGAGCAAATTCTCAGCTACAGAACACACTTGTTCAACATAGTCACCACCATTAGCCATGCATTTTTGCCAGCAATGAACAAGAGCCTGCATGCTGCACCCGTAAAAATCTGCAGTAGTGAAGGTGAACCACTGTCAGTGTTGCCACTGCTGAACCACACCATGCACAGCATTACTGTGCTCACAGCCACTGCTTGGTCTCTATCAACATTCAGCAAGCATTGATGAATGTCAATAGGTGCAATTTTTTTTTCTGTATGGAAGACACACATTTTTTTCCACATGACACACCTTTGCTGCATAATGCACTTCCATGTCAGACACCCTTCTGTCAGACAGCCCCTCTGCTGCCATCCATCACACAGCAAAAACCTCTTCTTAAATTCCTTTATCAAAACAGAAACATGGCTGTATTCAGACAGTGTATCAAAATGCATACAGTTATTTGCCATCACTTGAGTCAGCACTGCATCGTGCCCTCCCAGTGCCCTGGTCTCAGCCCACACAGTGCCAATCACACACTGATGTTCGGTTGGTGCTGACATTGGTTGCACACGCAGCGCTGGGCCAGGCTGCTTGGCAGGGCACTGCTGCTGCCATGATGGTGTGGGGCAGAGGGTGGCTGCAGGGCGGGCTGGCCAGGCCACAGGTGGCTGACTTAGTGCATGACCTGGGTGTGTGGGCTCACTTAGCACAGGAGATGTAGGCAAACTTCTATAAAACTGCAGCTCCTTAGTGGCTCTGAATCATTCTGAGTATTTTGTTCTAATGACTGTAGTACCCCACATGGCTCTACTCCAAAGCTTGCCTAGCATGACAAGAAGCTGCTGAGTTGTAAACACTCAGCTGTCTTTTGGTTGATGTGAGCAGCCCTGAGGCAAGATGTCTGCTCCGTGGTGCAGGCAGCGTGACTGCACACCGAGTTCAAAGAGAAGGCATGGAGCTGTTCTGGCTATGGCCCTTCATCTCAAGACAGCTGTAATAATAATATGTGTGCCTATGTTGGTGAGACATGAAAGTATGTAGAGCTGTACCACAGGATACTCTTGCAAAATGTAGTGTGAATGTGGCTATTGTGGACCAAAGAAGGCTGGGACTTCTTCAGTCTGGATGTGACAGGGGCATACCTACCAGCTTAGGCACTGACATGTTTATCTCAACAAAGTCAGTACGTGTGTTGAAATTTATATAGATTTCTGCACTTAAACTCCTACAAAGGAACTCACAATATCTGACTAGTTGGGTATATCTACTAATATGCCTATCCTAACTTTTGTTTCCAGATCATACTCCTTGTACTTGAGCAATGGTGGTATCTCTTGAGATACCAGGATACAAATTATGTGAGAATGGAAATATAAATTGTGCTGGCTGAGACATAATTTTAAAAGAGTTTACTGTAAAATAAAGTATAAAACAACAAGGTTATTAACAACTCACTGAACCCAGTAGCAGCTGTTATGGAAACTTTCAGGACTGAAAGAGCATAGTGTTATAGCAGTGCTACTAACCAGTGTGTTTGTCTATGACAGAAATGTGCTAAGAAACATCAGAGAAGAGTGAGAGAGGAGAAAATGTAATAATAGTGAATGACACCAGTCACGTCTATGGAAATGGAGGAGTGTTACCCCAGGGCTTGATCCAGAAACTTGATCACAGAATCACAGAATCACAGAATCACCCGGGTTGGAAGGGACCCCAAGGATCATGTAGTTCCAACCCCCCTGCCTAGCAGGGCCACCAAACATACACATTCAGATCAGGTTGCCCAGGACCCCGTCCAACCTGGCCTTAAACACGTCCAAGGACGGGGCATCCACAACCTCCCTGGGCAGCCCGTTCCAGGGCCTAACCACTCTCCTTGTAAAGAATCAGTATAAACACTATAAATGACTTAAACACTTTAAATGACTGCTGATTAGAGCAAGTAATCATAGACCCCGTAGGAAGAAAAGAACTCTTGATGCATTTCCAAGCAGCCACTTAAAAAGCCACTCTTCAATAGTGGCGCAAGTTCAATATCCAAAAAATTTGCAACTTTAAAGTATGAATAGAAGGTAACTATATAAAATGAACAAGCATTCAAAAGGAACTTAAAAGGAACAGCTGAAAGGGTGAAAGTATCTAAAATGAACAAGTGTCCAAAAGGAAATTAAAAGGAGCAACTTTAAAGGTAGAAACTTTCCAGGCTGATCTTGTTTTAAAGTAATATAGTGAAAGCTCAGAAGAGAACGTATTTAAGATATCTTCCAGAAATCCTCCAGTGAGACATCATCTAGCAGATTTTAATGAATGAGTAGTTTTAAGAAAGGTAAAATACCATCCTTTTTTAACCAAAGATGAGAAGGAAGACCCATAAGGAGTCTACAGAGCTGACGAGAAATGGAGATGTGAAAGGACACCTTATGCTTAAGGCACACAATAAAACATGAATTACTTGCTTGCAGTAGAGTTCATTACAGGGAAACATACTAAAGAGTAAGCTGGTGGAAATGTCTCAGAATCAGTGTCCTACGGGGTCCCATAAATTGCAATTGAAGCTGAAGTTGCAAAACTACTAACAGTGGTGTGTGCTGAACTGGCTTTTCTGCTGTAAATATACTGGTAAATGTGATACACCAAGGGAGAGGCACAATGCCTTTTTGTTGGAGGCAAATCATGCCACTGATGATTCAGCCAACATCACTGTGCTATTGTATTAATGGTCTTTGGGCTGATCACTCCTGAACAGTCCTGAGCGGGACCTCCATCTTACAAAAGGTATAGTGAAAATAAAGAGGTATATTCTTAACCTTCAAATTATTAATAATAATAATAAGTCAATTCTCAATGCAAGAACAATAAAAGACTGACCTATGTAGAAGCAGTTTAAACTCAAAACAAAGTAAGTAAACATAGTTTAACAGTGTAACTCATTGCCACAGGATGTTTTGAAAACTAGAAGGATAAATAGATGCCATTTGTACAAATGTTATTACAGATGTTATTGTATAAATTCATGTAAGAAAGGTCCAGAAATAGCTATAAAAATAGTGACATAGACATGGCTTTCAGTTCAGGAAATTCATAAGCTATGGATCACTGGAGCTTGGAAGTGTTTATGCTAAAAGTATTCATAAAAGTAGCACATTATATTTAATTACTTTCTTATTTTGTGCAAGTATGTGCTATGGATCTTGCTTGTCATGGGAGAGTAGACTGGGTGGATCTTTGACGAAGTGCATTTTTACATTTACAAGTGATGACATTTACTTGTTATTTTTTATCCAAAATAATTTAATGACAATTTGCGCAGTACTGTGGCTGTTACCACTTTTCGTCTTAAAAAAATAATAAATAAAATAAAATAAAATAAATGGAAAATTGACAAACTGAACTCATGAGACAGTATGTAAAGTACTGAAATACAAACACAGCAGATATACTGGCAGAGTAGACATGATCTCTAGCCAAAAGAATTATTGGTAGAGCTTCATCCTATCAGATGGAGTTAGTTGTGCATCTCCTACATAACAAAAATAACAATAATAAAATAACAATGTAAAAGTTTTAATTAAGAGTGTGGAAGGTGTGGGTTCTAGCACTGTTCTGCTGGGAGAAATCTCTAAGTTGTAAGCAAACCCTCTGTGAAGTAATACTTCTCTATTCCACCTACAGGCATAACATACCACATATCCTCCATATGAACCAGAAAGTGTGTTTTATGGAATACACATTCCCTGTGGTTGATACTTTGTAGGACAGCAGCAAGAAATGCATTCCTAAGCCATGTACTATTGAGGTGTTGTAGCTCTCTCACACACAGCTTTCAGAGCTGGTGGTGTTCATCTTCTTCAGCAAAGCCTACTTCCCAAATGTGATGAAAATCCACAAACTGGAGGTGAGGCTTCTGTTGATGCAATTATATAATATACAAAATAAATCAGATTCCTAGGATAAAAGACGCTGTTTCTCTTTCTGACGAGAAGCATGAAATCAGTCTTCCAAGACTACTTATCTCAACACAACTGTTCTTTTTTTTTTAAAGATACATTTTTATTTTGGTGCATTAGAAAACCAAGAGAAGAAGTAGACATAATAATGCATAATAATGCATTTTGATTTCAGTGAAGCTGCCTGCTAGAAACAAAATTCCCATGAATATACAGAATTACAGAAAAGAAGCACACTAAACCTCATTCAAATCTGACATGGTGAAATCCAGAAGAAAAAGGCTTTTACTGCAACTGCCAGAAATTCAAGTTTCCCATTTTTCACTGAGGCACACAATAAGTGCACTGAGCATGCTTTATACTTCCCACAACTAGCAATTTTCTGTCTTTGGAAACTTTTAGTGGGAGGAGTTGAAAGGTGCTGTGGGAGGGACTAAAATTCATGCTGAAGTTTTGGCTTGAGAGAGAGAATTGTCAGAGTAGAAGATTTCTTCTGAGGTTTTTCTTTTTCTTTTTCCCTTCTTCTTTTTTGTTTAGTATTATTTTGTTTTGTTTTCAGGTTAGGATGATAAGTATTCATATTCTGATCCTTCTTATAATTCTATTTTGGAATTATGATTGTCATATTATTCCCAGGATTGAAGAATGTGGACTTTCATGTTCTCAGGTAACCTCTTACTTGTTCTTTGCTATCTCTTAATATAGTAGTTGTATGCTGATATAATAATTGTAAACAAAGCAATAAAGGAAAAATAAAAAATATTTCAGCTGTCCTGACCATTCACTTTATGTTCCTGTTATTTCACATTAAGTATTTAAAGTGGCAATGATGACTGTTATGAGAAAATAAGAAATTGCTCTCTTTCCAGCTATTGTTGTTGTTCTTACCTTTAAAAAATTGACTTTTGTGTTTGGAAGGCAGCAATAAAACAGATTTAATTTATATTAATTACTTTGGAAATTCGATTTTTACAACAGCAGTGGTGTCAGAGGTGACAGGAGGAGGAATGGGAAGTTGCAGAAATTGCTAATTATGTTAAGAATATTGGAAACACGGATTTTCCTGTGAATAAATGGATTAAACTTAAGAAACAGTAAAAACCTGTTTTTCATTCTGTGGAATGAATATGACCGGACTATTGCATTTAATGACTTATGTATGTGTACAAAATTGGAGTGTGGATTATACCATCACTTCAAAAGCTTTGAATTCTGAATGCTTCCAAATATCTCCACAAAGGGGCAGTATGGGGACATTCTGCTTCAGCTGGCTGTCTGAAAGTTGAAGAATACAGTATACGGAAAGATATACCAGAAAATAAAATAATAGGGTATGAATAATAGGCTATCTCACATTTTCAGTCTGAATAGGCCGGGATAACTATGAAGTTGCTATGGAAAAGCAGAATTAATAGCATAAAAGAATTTGGCTGAATGTGGACTTCTGCTTGAAAATATGACTGTAGTCTGCAGTCCTTGGGACATACTAAGCATTGTCTGAACGTGATAGCAGTAGCTGGATATTGTCAGTATGTTACAGCAGTTAACTCTGTATTTTATATATGTATGCTAGGATGTATATAGAGAGATGTATGCTAGATGTATGCTAGGATGTATATGGAGATGCTTATAAAACACTGGAATTGAGGGGAAATAAACTCTCTATTTCAAATGCTGCTTTATATTCCTGAATTTAAATTTTGTGCAGTCTTACCACATTTAGATATTGTTTTTAAAATAACAAAATGTAGAGATTCATTTAGATGTAGAGATCCATCAGAGATTCATTTCTGGATGTACCTGAGCACTTTCCAGCAAATTATAATTTCCAGCAAATTATGTACTTTTGAATGTAAAAGTGCATGCATTTAAAAGAATTTACTCTCCATGGTCTGCAACAATGAGTATTTAAAAAAGACCCAATCTGAATTTCAAATTTATTTCTCTAGAGAGTGGTTTGCTCCAAGTCTCAGAACTCCGGGGCCCTTGGAAGACATCCTTCTCTGTCGTATTTTAGGTATCTATTTTAGGAAGGCTGATTCACTAGCTGCCTAAGATGTTGACATAAAGAAAGGATCCCTTTCTTTGCCTTCCAGTTATTGTCTTGCAACTTTTCCAGTGCTGAAGGTTGGATAAATGAGAAAGCTCTTTTTTTTTCTCTTTAATTTTCAAGGAAAACACTTTCTTTCCAGTGTAACAGAATCAAGTATAAACACCATTTGTGATGCTAAAGGATAGAATTCAGTTCATGTTCAGTATGTTATGTTTTTGCTAGTTGTATTCAGTAGAATCTTGAATGCATTAATGACTTTTTAAGACAAAAATGTTTTCTTACTGGAAACAACAATGATCTCAACAGGACAAATTACTGCCAGCTTAGCGTTTGCAATCCAGTGCAAAGCATTTCGAGCATTTTGAACTCAAGAGTCTCGTGACTGGGTTGTTACAGAAAACTCCTTCTTCCATTGAAACTAACATCAGTTTTTCTACATAAACCGTTACAGTTCCATGGCTTCAATCTTATTCCTACCTGAGTTACTGTAAAAAGCTGCGGTTTATCTTCTCTGTAATTCACAACTCATGGTCTTTGTCAGAGCACCAACCAGGGGTTACAGTTAATCTTTCAATGGATATCCAGTACATACCTGTTGTCTTCTGCTATAGCACACAGGTTTTAAGGTAGAGAATTAATTGTAGTTAATTGAATTAACTTCACTAGCAATTTACTTAATGAGATAATAAGAAAGTGTAATTTTAAAGGTATAAGATGCTTTCTATTGCTGTTATAAATGTCTATTATAGACTTTTTTGTCCTTTACAGAATCTTCCCATAAATCTGCGTAGTGATTTTCTCTTCTGCAGAGTCATCCTTGCGGTTGTACGGTTCCTCGTAAAGCAACAGGGAAACAGAAAGCTTTTTCATTTTTTCTGCATTTTTCAAGCTGTGGCTATTGTCAGAGAGATTTTGGGCAAGTTCAGGAGCTAAAAATGTTGATTTTGACCAGCAGTCTAGACTTCAGAGTGACAGTGTCTCACAGTGACAGTATTTATAAGCAGTTTTGCCATCCTTGGATCCTCGTTAGCAAAGTAAGGCATTGGTTACACTTAGGAGGAAAACAGCGACTTAACTGTTTTGAGGTATGTTACCTAATAAAACCTTTGCACTCAACTGTTTAGATTTTGAATCCTACTGCAACTTAACGAATCATTCTTAGCTTACTAGGAGCATTCAGCAAGGCATTTTTGCATGGCCATATACAATATCCAGGTACCATTACTATAGCACAAATTACTTCATCCCGTATAGGAAAGAGAAAACAAAAGAGCACTTCATATTAATGCAAGTATTATGCAAGCATGAAAATATACAATTGTGGTTGAATGATGGCAAAGGAACATACAAGTTTTTATTATGCATTGTGATTTTTTTTCCTTCTTCCTTATTTTAATGGCTTGCCTTTAAAGCTTGCATTATATTCTGGTATTCAAGTTAACTACCATGAGCTTGGTCTTCAGACCTCACCCAAAAGCAAATATAATTATCAACCAGGATTCCCTGTAAAAGCACAGGGGAATCCCAGCCTGCAATTGATACTGTGTTTGTGCTCTACTTGCTTTACAATCCACATTGTTTGCAGGCTGTACACAAAGGAACAAGCTTATGCCAAATTTGACTCAACAGCTGGTAAAGATCATGAGCACTACATTTAAAAAAAAAACTTTCCAGAAAACTATGAAATAGTATGTGTATTGTCTGCCTTTAAATGTAGCAGCATTTCCAAAGTTCACAAATGAAGAAGAAATGAATGAAGAAACTGAATGTGGGATTTTCCTGCAACTATAAAGCTTATTGGCAATAAATTTTTGATATAGCTGTTGCCCGTTCATGCTACTCATAGTAAAAATATGTAGTGTTTCTTGTCTGGATATTTACATAATGGATCAGACTGTTCTGACTGAATACTACATACTGCAAAACCAATGATATAATACAGCTCTCAGGCTACTAACTCAGCTGACATAAGTAGACATTCATTGTTTTTTGTCAAGGTAAGCAATTTATACCTTAAAAGTAATCTTAAGACTCTCACCATTGTACTTGAGTATCTAGTATCTGGTTTTCTCAGACTGAGATGTATCAGCATGAAGACACAAGAATGGAAGAATCACCACAGGTGTTCTTGTGTGCAAAGGTATACCCAGTGATTGGAGGACACGTGAAAAATATGAAACATATCCTCTGCTAAAATCTGCTGTTGTGCAGTGCAACCCATGAGAGCTCCCAGGCTTTCCATTGATGGAAAGCCTGGGTTTTACATCCCTGCCTGTCATTGACTTACTTGTTTGGGCCTGGTCCATTGACTTATTCGTGTGGCCCTGGTCAAGTAATTTTACCTCTACAGTTTTCACAAGTACAAAATAGTGCTGACTTTCCTGTCTGATGTGTCTTAATTGCATTTTTTAAATTTGCTGCCTTGAATACTATAATTAAATATTAAGTTTTCATTAGTCAAAGCCATACTTAAGCAGGTCTTGAATCACTGTATTAGAGTGTTATTAACCAATTTTCTTGCCTGTTCTGCTTGTAGTCAGGAGAGCTGCTGTTTAGCAAGTTTATGTGATTTGTGGTCTGTATTTTGCAGGATCAAAAATAGCTTAACAATGACAGGAATGTATTGGCTTTCATATTTCCTGCTGTTTCCTTGCCATTGGTTATCATACTATTTCCTCACCCTAGAAGAGAGTCAGATTCTCATACAAACAGGGACTTAAACTCTCAAATGTTCCTCATAGTTAGAGGATCTATTACCACTTCTTTCAGAAGAGGTGAAGAAAGGTTTGCAGTTCAAGACTTGCAAAAAATGTAGCAGTAGCTCTTATTTTTTTCTTTCTCACTTCTCCTTCCTCAAGAACTCTGGGAAAAGTTTACAAGGTCTGGAAGGAGATGAGCTACTGGAGTAGCAAAAGCAAAGGCACTACAGACAGTCATGAAAGTCTGGGACACAACTAGCTGATTTTGAAACAGGACCTGACAAGGTGTCCTGAACTTCTAATACAGGGCACTGCTACTTGTAATTCAGTATGAATTGTGACTTCTAATCATAAAATCATGGATGGTTGAAGTTGGAAGGGACTTCTAGAGATCATCTTGTCCAACTCCTCTGACACTGAAAGGAGATTGCCAGGACTGTGTTCATCTGACTTTTAAATATCTCCAAGGAAGCAGATAATTTTGCAGAGGTAGGTAGTAACTTGTTCTGGACAAGGTGGTATGACCTAGCTGGAATTCTTGCGGTGAAATCAATAATTTGGTTTAATTTGTGAATTCGCTGGAGCTGGTAGTACTGTACCTACTACTTTGTCATGTTGAGTTATACAGTTTTGTTCTGTGCTGGTGAGAGAATCAGGAGTGATCCAAAATGAGAAGAACTAAGAAGCGGTTTTAAATAATTCCTTTCTGAAAATAAGCTTTGATAGTATCCTGGCTTTTTGGTGTTTTCCCCAGCATTGAGAAGCTCCCAAATAGGTAGGTAACTTGGACCAAGGGAAGGAGGTCAAAGTTTTTTATTAGTGATTGAAAATCATTTTGGGTGCCATGAATTCCCAGGTTCCTGTAAAAACCAGGAACCCACATTTGAAGTTGTATGTGTCATGTTAACATCATCCCCAGAAGAGATGCCTGTTTTATACATCGGCACAGATCAGTCATAAAGCTATAAAACAGCCAGCCCAGATCCAGCTTTTTTGAGCAAGGGAGCCTGAATGAGATTCTAGTACCCTGTCCAATTTCATCTTGAAAACTTCCAATGCTGAGGACTCCATCCTGTTCCTGAGTAGGTTGTTGTAGTGATTCATTGTTCTCTCTGTGAAAAATTTCTTTCTTATATAAAGAATAAACCTTTCCCCATAAAACTTATACCTGTTGTTCTTTGGCTTCTCCATGTGGCGTTTTGTGAGGAAAGAGCCTCTGTCCTCTTTATAGCCATCATTTAAGTACTGGGAAACTATGAAAATGTCACTCCTGAGACTTCTTTTCTCCAACTAACTCCTTTAGTGTTTCCTTGTAGGATAAGTTCTCCAGCCGTTTAATCATCTTTGAAATGTTTCTATAGCACTTTCCTACTTTCAAGAAAACTTATTTATTTGTAAAACTTTTTTCCTTCAATTTTGATAATATCTATTGGATGGTTTTTGAAGAACAATACAGTTATTTGTCTTCTTAAAAGTTTAGATAAAACACAAACCAGAAAATCTTCCTAAACAGTAGCATGTGGCAGAGAAGGTTCCAGGGTAGCTCTGAACTACTTGTGCAGGAATGATCACAGAACCAGTAAATTCAAGTATACTCAGTTGGCTCATCATATCCCTGGCTCTGCCTTCACAGCTATCTGATTTTGCTGGGCTTGGATTTTGTGAAGTTGTGAATGATCTGGGAAGTCACAGTGGCTAATAATACTGAGCACTCTAACAGATTGCCTACGGAGCTTGTAGAGATCTCCATACATGCTAGGCAAATATCTCTCAGATAAAGGTTATTCTTCCTAAAGCAGAAGTACTTAATCCACTTAATCTAGTACTTAATCCAGTAGAGCAGATGACATCTTGAATTCTTTTCTAATCATAGTATCTCTACCTTTATGTGCAATTTTGTCTTTTGGGGGATCTAAAGATAGTCGTATTCAATTCATAATTAACTTACTGCCTTGAAACAGTCAAAGACCAGAAAGAGCCAAAGACCTGGTTTCTTGTACGTGAAGTCCTTTCAGTATGAAAAATATGGAACTCGCAATTTCACTCAGGAAATGTCTGTACAAAAATGAACAAAGATTCATTTCATCAAGTGAAAGCTAAGTTTCACTTAGCTAATGATCAGTGGCTCTTTCTCCTGCAGGAAAGTGTTTCGGATTAGTTACTTTGAATATGAGGTAAGTTTCAATACCTTCTGGAAAACTGATTGTCTTGAAGTTGTCTCTACTTGCCTACATATTTTCAGAAAGTATGAATCATGTAAACACCACTGTACAATACTAGATGTGCATTCATTGTCTTTTCTTGGAAAACGTTGAGGAAATAGAATTTATTAAAACTGTCCCTAATTTTGTTTTTTCCTTTCATTCCTATGTATGAAAACTTCATTGATCATTTTCCCACTTCCTCATCTCCCTGACCTGCTGTTCTTCCTTCTGTGACAGTGATGAATGACAGATTTATCAATTTCTTTTAAGATATTAATATTTTGTATAATGATTTTCCTTCTACTTTTTAAAAATTATTATTTTTTTTGATTTTAGCAGTTCTCACTGGAG
This sequence comes from Lagopus muta, assembly GCF_023343835.1. Taxonomy (NCBI): domain Eukaryota; kingdom Metazoa; phylum Chordata; class Aves; order Galliformes; family Phasianidae; genus Lagopus; species Lagopus muta. The sequence goes on along the minus strand of NC_064433.1, from coordinate 19,656,515 downwards.
TGTCTAGCTTAATACTGAATTTTGATCAGCAGTGTATGCTCTTTTAATTTTGTCACCTTGATTTTCATATATTATCTTTTGTAGGATATCATAGAATCATAGAATCATAGAGTCATAGAATGGCTTGGGTTGGAAGGGACCTCAAGGATCAACAAGCTCCAGCTCTTGTGCCGCATGCATGGCCACCAACCTCCATATCTAATACTAGACCAGGCTACATAGGATATAGAATATTGTTTTAGATCTTGGTTACATCTGTGTTAGCATCTAGTCTGCTTCTGTAACTTATTTTCTCATCCACCTTGGAGAAAAAGTAATGCATACACTTTAGGAAAATGTGTAGTATAGGTTGTTTTTAGTGAATAAAAGCTATCATTAAAAATGAGATGCAGGGTGAAGAAGCACAGGAAGATACTGAGCATTAGTGGGTTCACTAAGCTAAGACCGTGCCCAGGAATCATTGCTGCCTCTAGGGACAACTGCATGATCAGGAGAGTCAAGTGAAACAATGCTGCTGTTGTAAAGCTGGTGGAATCCTTCCTCTTTGGAATCATTTCTTTTGGACTTCTGCCACCTTTAATTGGGCCTGTGCTAACTTTAGCAACTACTGATCCACAAGATAAAGTTGTACTAGATTATTAGTCCTTAGTTGTCTTTTTTTTTTTAAAACCTCTTCTCCACACGATGAGTTAACTGTATAAAAGTGAAATAGACTAGGTAGTGACTTTTTAAGTGATTATTATTTTAAAAAGTTTTTTTATGTGATTTATTCTTCCTTAGAATTTCCATTTTCATTTCTTTGTTAATTATCTCAAATTGCAGATTTTTCAACTGAAATCCCTATTATAGATACTTTCTTTAGGGTTTTTCAACAGAGCTAATGCTTTCAGGGGAAGATTGCTTTGGCTCTTGTTACTTCTGGCAATACACGCAGGGAATCTGGTATGAATTTTTTGACATGGATGAAGACTTTCAGGTGCCATAAAAATATAAGTTACTCTTTAGAGTATAAGTCATCTCTCTCCAAAACTTTCAAGCGTACAACAGCAAAAAGGTTTTCATCTACTTATGCTAAGACAACTTTCTTTTCTCTGCTATGGTTAGAGTGTTTCTGTAACTCAAGCAAGCACAATAGAGCTAGTCAGATATCTTTATCATGAATTCTGTAATGGAAACATTTCATTAACTGATAATGGCACCAAGGAGGAATGCGGAGACCTCTCAGGATTGCCATCTGAGACTAATCTGCTGCGTTTAGCATGGCTTGAGGGATCATTTACATGACCTTATCTCCTTATACAACAACATAACAAGCTAAGGCTCCCTCCCTCCCTCCCTCCCTCCCTCCTCCCTCCCTCCCTCCCTCCCTCCCTCCCTCCCTCCCTCCCTCCCTCCCTCCCTCCCTTCCTCCCTTCCTTCCTTCCTTCCTTCCTTCCTTCCTTCCTTCCTTCCTTCCTTCCTTCCTTCCTTCCTTCCTTCCTTCCTTCCTTCCTTCCTTCCTTCCTTCCTTCCTTCCTTCCTTCCTTCCTTCCTTCCTTCCTTCCTTCCTTCCTTCCTTCCTTCCTTCCTTCCTTCCTTCCTTCCTTCCTTCCTTCCTTCCTTCCTTCCTTCCTTCCTTCCTTCCTTCCTTCCCCCCTTCCCCCCTTCCCCCCTTCCCCCCTTCCCCCCTTCCCCCCTTCCCCCCTTCCCCCCTTCCCCCCTTCCCCCCTCCCTCCCTCCCTCCCTCCCTCCCTCCCTCCCTCCTTCCCTCCCTCCCTCCCTCCCTCCCTCCCTCCCTCCCTCTGTGTGGCAATCTTACTGCCCACTGGTTTCATGCACTTCTCAGTGCTGTTTGTGATGCTGAGGGATCTGCTCTAAACTTTTCTTGTAGCTTCCTCTGGGCTACAGAGGTCATTATGCCATCCAGACCTTAAAGTACTGGACAGCAGTGGATGTCTAAAGAGGTTGTAGAACCTACATCCTTGAGTTTTTCAAGAAATGGTCAAATTCATGTCTGACTTGTTCTGGTATTGGTCATAGTACTGCTTCTAGCAGGAGGCTGGTCTTGGTGACCTACAGAGACCCCTTCCGCCCAAAATTTCTTTGAGTCCATTTTATCATCCTCTGTATGCGAAATCCAGTCATTCACTGAAATAACCATTAATGCAGCGTTAGATTGTTCCTGTCTCATTGTTAGACTAGAAGTGCTGATTTGGTAGATTAGTTGTTCTTTCAAGTAGCTGAGTGGTCTGAAATTTTTGACACCCTGTGTATGGGACGGTGCTGATTTACACCAGCTGAGAGTATGGCATTCAAAGTGTATTGTAATTTTACTTTGTCTATTGTATGCAATTCTGTTTTGTTAACAACTTGTTTAAAAGTTTTAGGAAACATGACATCAAAATGATTGACTTTATTTATTTATTTATTGTTGGATTTTATTTAAAAAAAAAAAAAAAAAAGAAGAAGAAGTTAGAGCACGATGTTGCTCCAAGCAAATTCCATTTCCAGTCCTGGAGCTCAAGCTCACAATAGATCAGGCAGCTTTTATTTCAGACTGTCATAGCTCCCTTTGGTCCAGTAATTTTAAATGCAAGTGTTTTCTTTGTAAGTCCTTTCTGTATCACAGGATGATTTTTATGTACAGTTCACTTAAACAAAGTACAAGTTGGGAATATTCTTCCCAGTAGTGAGACCTCAATATATGGTGGTTTTGACTGGACACTCGGTTGTAGGATGAAAGCATGGCTCTGCAAGGAGTTCCCAGAGATACAATTACTGTGCTGCTAAATTCTTCCGCTTGTTCTGTCCTGCAAAAGGGAAACAGCTGAAGGTCATGGAAGTTATTTGCACATGGCCATCCATGTGGCAGATATACGAATGGGATTCCTCTGCATCTGTACAATGCTTGAGGAAGCACATGCTGTCTTGACACGAATTTCTGTTGTACTTGAATAGTAGCAAGTAAACAAAAATCTTAGAATCCTGAAGAACTTGTGTTAGTCATATTACATTATCGAAACACTCCAAGATTGTAAGGGAAACACTGACTTTCAGTTTTGACAAGCACCAGGTTGTGGAGGATGGAGTTCATACGTTTGCATCACTGAAGTTTTACTGAGAATTATCCAGTAATCTTCAGTAAACCCAATATTCTTTTTCCTGTTTGTTCATTGTCAGCTAAATGAACAGGGAAATGTGAACATAGCATTAATACAGGCAAGAAGTTGGGCTGTTGGACATGGGACAACTCTTACCAAAAGGTGTGTAGCCTCATTAGCCCTGAGCTTAATATCCTACATTTCAGCTGTGCTTATCCTCTCAGTTTCTACACTACATTAATGTGATTGGCCTCTTCATTTTGGAATGCATGTAAAGAGAGTAAATTCTGCTCAGAGCTGGATGATACATACTCATGACTCAGAAATGCTTTGTTTTTAGCATTCTATAATAAAATCCATCTATCAGATGCTCTTGTAGAAATAGTAGTGCAAAGTAGTCAAAAACAGTGCTTTGCTGTAAGTTCTAATGCCTATTTCTTTTCTGCTTGGACATCAGTCCAATTGTTTTCTTCAATGATTGCATAGCTGCTCCCATTATATGACATTCATGTGTATCTGGTTACCACACTGTCAGTAAAAGTTGAAGAACAACCTTGCGGTTTGCCAAAAAGATAGTTTTACCTTGGCAATGAATGTAATTACAGATGACACTGAAACAAACACAGATGCTCCTTTAGAGAAAAGGTCTCTTGGGGACAATACATCAGTAGAACTAACTAAATCCATAGCAGTTATAAATGTCCATATTATGTGTATTAATTGTTATAATCCCTCTAGTTCTCAGTAAGCATTATAATTGATTCAATTGCTAAGTTCTGTAGGTAAATTATTTTTCATTTTCACTTGTTAAGTAACATACTCCTTTGCATAAGTACGCGTCCTTGATGTAATTAAGATTTTGTTTAGTGGCACAGGAATCATTATGTTATGCTTTCTCTTACTGTAAAGGATTCTCTTTCCTACATTTGGTAAGATAATACAGGTATTATTTTATACCTGTCTTAAAATGAAATAAAATAGCGTGAGAAAAATTCCCCGAGGTTTCAGTTCTCATCATCATGAAGGATATGTAAAATGCAAAGTTATTATCGCCTTCATATATGAAAACAGCTCTGGGAAATGCTACAGTATATGCAGTTGTTTCTATCCGTGAAATTTTCCCTAGATGATTTGGATATGAACATTTTGGTAAGAAATTATTGTAATGCGTTGAAAGTCTAAGATCATGATACAGCTCTTAATTTTCTCTTTTTTTTTAATCCATGGTCTGTCCACCCCTCAAAGACCTTTTTCCTCATGAAAGTGACTGAAATTGCATTAGCGTTCTCAGGTTTTTCATTAGAGACCTTGACAAATCATTTAGAACCTTTAAAAGTCCAGCATCTGTAGGCTCTGTCCAGCATCTGTAGGCTCTTTCCTCCACAAACTGAATGGGATAAGCAGATGGAAAAAGGAAAGGCTGGCAGTGGATTGCTTACATGGGAAGTGGTAAATAGATCCCTCTCTGTATTGCAGGATAGCCACCAATACAACATGGCTGAGACAATGAATATTACCACTTTATAAGGCATCAAATAAATCCTTGTTGAAAACTCTTTTCAGAACTGTACATAGCTCTGCTCACCCCATTGGGAATAGAGTAAAACAGAACAGAACAGAACATAATTAGAATAGAATAGAATAGAATAGAATAGAATAGAATAGAATAGAATAGAATAGAATAGAATAGAATAGAATAATTCTTCAAAGGTCATCTAGTCCAACCTTCTGATCTCAGGAAAGATGCGTTCACATAGGCATGAAAAGAAGGAAAAGCTATTTTATTAGAGGAGGATAAAAGGCTCTCATAGCCTTGCAAAACAAAATCCGAAAAAAGTGAAATTACTGGCTGCAGATAAGTGGAAAGTAAATTACAGGATGGAAAGCGTCTATTTAAATGAAATGCCAGCAAACACAATCAGAAATCAATGCAAACTAACCATTATTGTATTTACCTTAGAAAATAAAAGTTTTGTTGCTTCTGGAGTAACAGAGCTTCTGGAAAAGCCTTAGCATTGGAGCGGTAAAGGCCAAAACTTGAGTTTAAATGCTTTTGAAAGGGATTAGATGACTTGGCACTTGTGGTTATCAAGGGACTAGACCCAGTGGTCTGTAACATCCCTTCTAATTCTACATAGAATAAGCTGAATTTGTGTAGAGCAACCCCTCTTGACTGGAAATCAAAAAGAACTTGTTTGGATTCATCAACCTCATGAGCTTTTTGCTTTCAACTTGAGCACCAGTTTTTTCAAGACCCTGTGCTGTAAGACTACATACAGCCTCATGCTTGCTTTTTATGGCAATTAAAGAATAGAAATGACTGAATTAGAGGAAAACTTCATAAAATGGTCACGTTCCTTTTCCTCTTTTCTCTGATAGTTTGGCTTTAGGTAGGAGTATAGGTAATAGCTTTGCCACTGAGAATCTCTCAAAAGATTTACTTTACTTTCCCTGACATTAATGCAGACATCTTGAAGGACTGAATGTTGAATGTCTGACAGCCTGGCCCGAATTATGTTCAAAATATATTTTAAAGTATTTTCAGGCATCTTACTGCTCTTTTTAGAATTGTGGAAGATCTGCCATGAGCTCTTCTATGAACGAGGTATAGCAGTTAGTGAACACACTAGGAAACAAAATTTACCCCAGACTCTTTCCTGTGTTGACAGATCATTCAAGGAAGAATTTCTACAGTTCTGCTTTAGCTTCAGTGCCTGGAGGTATAAAAGGAAGTGGGAAATAGTGGGAAATCTTTGTTTCTTTTCCTCAGCAATTTTATTTCATGAAAGAACTCCTTGAGCCCTCAAATCCAAATCTTCCTCTGCCAATCTTACTTTCTGCTCTACAGTCTTTAAAAGCAAAGAATGCTATTACAGTTGAATTAGATTGAGAAGTTGCTGTGCTAGCTAAAAAAATTGGCACCACACCTCCTATTCAGAATGATGCATATTGGTGGTGTCTGTTCAGATAACCTCTAGCTACAGTTGAGTAATACCACAAGTGGGGAAAACCCTAGAGAAATAGGAAAATCCCTAACTGTTTGTACATTGTGTAAGTGTATTTTGCTTAGGCTCTTTGCCAAAACAGATATGAATCAGAGATGCTCTCTGTATTGCACTAAATTGTACCATCATGTTCAAGATTTCATTTTTGCATAAAAGACACCCACAGCATTTATGAAAGGAGAAGAAAATTTCCATTCTGGTTTTACTGTGTTATGTTTTTTTTTTTTTTTATTGCATTCATCACTGAAAATTCCTGAAAACAAAAGATATAGAAAGTGGGAAAGGAACTTGGTTCATTTATTTGAGTTCTTCTTTGAGACAAATGGTCTCTCTTTTGACTATTTTGCAAAATGATTATAAAAGAGGAAAAAAAACACCCTATGGCATTGTGCAATAAAAATAATCACTTATTAAAAAAAAGAATTGAACTGTGACCGAATGCTTGCTTTAACTGGCAAGTGTTTGAGCAAATGCTTGATTATTTATGTAAACCTTCCCAACAGCTCCTCATCCAGAACAAACCTAAGCACCCAAGAACTACAAAATATCTCCTTACAAGAACAAAAATCACTACTGGATGTATTACTTTTTCCCCATGGAGTAGATGAGCAAATAGATACAAGATGTTACTAAAAAGCAATCGGAGATTAGGATTCATGTAAACAATAGTGAAAAAGAAGAATTAATTGGGATAGAAGATGTATTCCTGCATCATCCGGCAGCCCCAGGGAAGTTGGTGATTTGTTTTCTCATTTGTAACTTACTTTATTTGCATACAATTTGCTTTTTTCAGATGTGAGAACAGGGGATCTTAAACATTGGTCTTTGAGTGTAGACTAGATGCTCTGAGTTTTTTCAGATTTTTTGGTTAGTTCAATGGAAATGTTTTTTTATTCAATGAATTTTTGTACTGAGACTATAAAGAGAGGACAGAAGGCAACTAGATTCTTCTGAGAATTTTTTACTTGCAGTTGGGATCTCTCTCAAACCACCTGACTAGAACATTTTCATACAGTTGGGCTGTAAAATGGGAAGTTAAAAGTACAAAGGTAATTTACTAAATTTTCAACCTCATTAGAGATTAATTCCTTCCAGTGAGCTGTAGTTCATCAATTTGCTGTTCCAACAGTTAGATTTTCTTAACAAAAAGCTAGCTCCCTAGCTTGCTCACTCATTGAATTTCTTGCAGTTTGTTTATTTGTCTGTTCCATTTCCTAAGGCTGTCAAGTACCTCGAGCAAAAGAGGCTGAATTCAAGTTGTCCTTCTGATTAGAAATTAATTCAAAATCAGGGCTTTGAAACTGCAGTTAAAATTCCAGTGGAGTTTTCTATGAGTCGGCATGTTCCACTGCTATTAGATTAGTGTTACATTGAGTAAGTGAGAAAGCTATAGTCTTCTTTCTATTGATGAATCTGCATTGTGAAAATCAGCAAACTACAAACAGAGTCTTTCTTCAGAACTTGTAAGTGACAAATATATCAATGAACACATTGCAGCAGAAATAAGGTTACATCAGTTACATTTTTTACTCCTTCAGGGATTCTGAGGAATTTATGAAACCATTGAAATAGAAGCACCCCACTTTTAGAACAGTTATACAAAGAAGTTTGATTTCCTTGGGGGTCCTGATGGATGAAAAGCTGGACATGAGCCCCCTGACTTGGTGTCATCTGTAAACTTACTGAGAGTGCACTCAATTCCTTCATCCAAGTCATCAATAAAGATATTAAACAGGATGGGCCCCAGCAGTGACTGCTGGGGAACACCACTAGTCACCAGCTGGTCACCAGCTGCATTTAACTCCACTCACCACTGCTCTCTGGGCCTGGCCCTCCAGACAGTTCTTCACCCAGCACAGTGTATACCTGTTCAAGCCACGGGATGCCAGCTTCTCCAGGAGAATACCATGGGAGACAGTGTCAAAGGCTTTACCCAAGTGGAGGTAGACTATTTTGAAGGCTTTCCCTCATCCACCAGGAGGGTCACTGAATCGTACAAGGAGATTAGGTTGGTTAAGCCTGGACCTGGAACTGGACCTGTCTTCTGTACTCTAGACCTGATTCCCTGGTTGTCCTGCGCATGCTGTGTGATCTCACTCAAGATTATCTGTTCTATAACCTTCCCTGACACTGAGGTCAGGTGACATTACAACTCTTGTTGTAAATAGGAGCCACATTGGCAAGCCTCCAGTCCTTTGGGACCTCTCAGGTTTACCAGGAACTCTGATAGATGATGGAAAGAGGCTTGGCAGTCACCTCCACCAGCTCCCTCAGCAGCCTTGGGTGGATCCCGTGGTCCATCCTCATGGACTTGTGATGATCCACGTTTAGTAGTAGGTCTCTGACTGTTTCCACCTGAATTGTGGGGAGGTTTATTCTGTTCCTCATCCAAGATTTCCAGGTCAGTGAGTAGAGTACCCTGAAGATAACTGGTCTGACTTTTAAAGGTGGATGAAAAGAAGGCCCTGAGAACCTCAGCCTTTTCCTTATTGCCAGTGGTCATGTATCCCAACGCATTCAGTAAAGAACGGAGATTGTCCTTAGCCCTCCTCTTACTGTTAATATATTTATAAAAAAAATTTTTGTCCCCTTTTACTGCAAATGTGTAGTGGCCAAATGTAGCCATGAAGGACAGAAACAATTCTCAGCAACTATGGGGTAAGAGCATACACATGTACAGCTACCACAGTGCTGTCATTTCACACTTTCAGAAATAAGATTTTACAGCTGTATTTATGAGGTGGACAGAAGGACCTGTGGGTGGCAGCCACATAGAAGACCAAGTAATAGTTCTTTTTATGACATGCTAGTACTCACCCAGGCTGTCAACTGTATTTGTATACAAATTGAGAACTTCCAAATGTCTACGGAGAGACTTTTGCTGGCTCTAAATCTCACAGATTGTTGGTTTACTGACAGGATCCTGAAATGCTTTAAAAGGACTAAAAGCTGCCAGTCCATCTGAGAGCAGAGGAGACAAGGTGATGCCTGCTTCTTTTGCAATTGTGACAAAAGCATCTCTGTGAATAATGCACTGATTTTAAAAGAAAGTGTAGAGGAATATACTTTATACCATACACCAGAAATGAACACTAGTAGAAGTGTTGTGTCAGAAGCTTGAATGCCAGAACAGCAGGAAAACATATTTTTTGGTGTAGTAGTAGCCTGTATTTAGAAAATGATACATAGTATTCAAAATAATATTTGTTATTTTTATATTCTACAGAATTTTGATGTGTGGTTGAGTGTTTATTTTACTTGGAAAAAGGGTGTAGTCTGGCTGAAAGGCAGCTGGAAACCTGCTCAAATCTCAATGTCAAGTTCACTTTGTCTCTTACAAAAAAACTTACTTGACATGGTAAGTATTGTGCCTGAGTAATTTCAATTTCAGGATTATGAGCCAGATAGTTCTCAGAATTAAAATGGCAAGCCCTGTTCCTCAACTTCATTTGCAGTTGATTGTAATATGTCCTGTTGGCCTGATGTGACCTTCCTAAAACTCATCTAATATTCAGAAGTGCTACAGATATCTTGCATTAAAAAATAACTTGGTTTCTTTGCCTGATTTATTTATACCTGAGTCAATAAATAAACTATTGATAATTTTTTATTTTTTATTTTTTTGATCGGGCAGTGTCTGATTGAGGTCTCTATTTGATGGAACTTTGGACTTGTCATGGTTACAACTCAGTAGAAAATACATGAAAATATGGATAACACTGATCTTGTGCCCTCAAACTTATCTGGATATCATATGAATTAGTGATGTGCATTTTCTCTGTATTTGAAAATGTGCTTTAATTTCAAAATCTATTTGTGTTAGAATGTGCTTACTTTTAAAAAAAGTATGTTTACACTTGTGTATAATGACTAAGTAATATTTATTTTTATCATCACCTCAGAAAACCTGTCATAATGTATATATTTTTTTCTGTTTGCAGGGGATTCATTGTAAAAGCAAACCTTCCAGTGAGTATACATCATTCACTTTTTACTACATTTATTTTTGAAAAATAAAGATAATTTGTTGCAGATAATAGATGCACTTTCCTGGTCACTTCAGATCACTGTGTCATAGAGTCAAAGAATCATAGAATTATAGAATGGCTTGGGTTGGAAGGGACTTCAAAGATTATATAGTTCCAACTCCCCTGTCATGAGCAAAGTTGCCTACCACTGGATCAGTCTGCTCGGTATCCCCATCAAGCCTGGTCTTGAATGCTTCCAGGAATGGGGCACATACAACTTCTCTGGATGCCTTTGAGTAATGAATTTCTTCCTAACATCTAACCTAAACCTCCCCTCTTTCGATTTGAATCCAAGTTTCCCTGTATACAACATAGGAAATTGGTGGCTGTACTAAATAATAGGTTAATAATTGTGCATTATTGGTTTTCTTAGCCATAGATAGTCATTGGGAGAATTTGCTTTGACATTTCGCTCATGTTTACATTGCTTTTATTTATTATTTTTGGCTACAGTAGCAATACAGGCTCTTTAATTTTCTAAACTCTGAAGCCTCCATCAGTCACTCCTCCAGTGTGCATACTTGCTTGACAAGGAAGTACAACACAACTGCCTTGCAGGCTGTCCCCTTTCAGGGGATGGTTGTACCTGAAAGCTCAGCTCTGAATGCTGCTTATCTTCAGCAAGCCTTTCCTGATTCTCATGGCAGAATACCCATGGGCAGAGAGAAGTTCTGTTAGTGAACCATAAGCATGTGAGGTCCTGGTGCTATGAGGTGGGGCATTGAGCTGGATGACAGTTGTCCTGAGTCCTATTCTGAAAGGATGATGTCTACCAGACACATACTGTTGAAGTGATGGCTTTGGAAGGGATGCAATTAAAAGGCCCTCTTGAAAAAGTCATTAGCCTTCTACTACTAAAGAGGCTGAACCATCAGAGACTGGATCAGGGCTCTGAATGAGCCTTATTTGGATTAGACAGCTGACCTGCTAGTTGTACAAACTGCATGGAAGGAGTCACAGAATAAGAGAGAAATTGGGATATTGAACTTTGCCGAGCTGAAGCATGCCTTCATTTCTTTGGGTAGCACAGGAGTAAACCAAACCCTATAACTATGGCCTCTAAAGGGAGGACCTTTGCAATACTGTTGATTATGAGCTAAAATAATTGCTAGGTATTACACAAATGCAAATCTAGATAGTGGTGACACTACTGGTAACAGAAGGTGGTGATTCATTCTTAGGACAAAGTGAGTTATATGCTGGGAGGAAAGCAAGAGGAGTTCTTCCTCTCCTTTGCCTGCCAAAGGTATCACCTTATGATGTGTATGAGCTTAAACTAGTTATTTAACTCTGAGCTGGATATATTCTTTGGGCCTGAAGAGCTTGTAAGCTGAAGATCCTTATCTTGCAATACAGTGTACATCAAGCAGAGCTGGTTGTAGGTTTTCAGTGCTGCCTGAAAATGGCTTATCAGGTATCTTTAATACAACTAACGTGTAGGATGACTCAGCCTTACTGGGGTGATAAAAAAACATTTTTTTCAGTCTTCATCCTAGTTGTCTTGTGCAACACTGGGTGTATACTTATTTCCATACTTCCTTTTCCGTAGTCATACTTTGTATTAATTATTTTTTGAGGTAAAATTACCTCAAAAGACCTTCAATGTGTAATACTGTGCAGTAGTCATTGCTTTTAGCAGCACCAAAAAGATGACTTTATTCTGCAGAATTTATGGATATCACCTCTGTAGTGTTTGGCAGTAGAGCTTTTGCCTTCTCCCTCCCCTTCCTATGAACTATTAGAAGTACATTAAGGCTACTGCAGTATTTAAAATTAACTGTACTTTTTCAAGATCCTTTAATTTTAAAATCACTCAGAAAATATATTTGACATAGTGTAAGACCATGCCATTCATTATTCTTGCAAGTCTGAAATACTTCCTGAACATACAACTGTGGAACTCTTCTTAATTTACTCTGCATTGAAATCTATTGTAAAAGAGAAAACTGAATTGTAATGAATTTCATAACTGGTTCAAGTACTTTTAAGTTGCAGATTTTGATATTTGTTAACATAAATGCATCACGTTGTTATCTTAGGTGAGTGTACCTAGTTTGTTTATGAAGGCTGTTGAATCATCACCATGCACAGATGCAGCAGATACTGTGGTAAATCATATGCAAATTGGTTTGAAATGTTACTGCAATTTTTACTCGTGGAATGATGCCCCTGTGAAGCAATTTCAGTGCACAGTAGATAAGCTATCAGATTTATCCGTGTCAATATCCTAAGTAGTTGAGATTCTTACCATTCTTGTAGGGAAGAAATACCAACAAAAAAGAAAAAGAAAACAGGAATTTCTTTTGGGAGCTGCCCAGGGCCTATTCTTAATGAGTTTTCTCTGCATTTTTTTTCCCTGTTATTCAATTTCATCTTCTTGCCTGGGGCTTCAAATTATCCATCCAATCATTTCTATTGCGCATTCATTGCTCAGCTCTGACTTCTATTATCCAAGGATACATAAGGTGTGTTTTGCTGTCATGACTGTTCTAGGTTGATTGCTGCATCAACAGATAAAAACATAATCTGCTGTGGTTTAGCTGATGGCAAAAGTACAAGGAAAGTGTCTACATGCTGAATAATAAGTCTTGGCTTCTTTATGCCTCCGTTTGTATCCGTCCATAATTTAGGATTTTTTTATTACAACAACAGTCCTTCTCTCATGTAGGGCTAATTACAGTTATAATTCACAAACATAAAGTTTAGGCAAAATTTACTCAGAATATGGTTTGTGTAGCCAGGTGTACCTTAATGTCTTTTGGGGTGTAGATCAAACTACTCATGAGGAAGAGGTGTGTGTCCCAGAGGAAGCTATTTAAGGGGGGAGGAGGATTAAAATATGATAAGGGAAGAGTTTACTGAAGAATTAGTCAGAAGTGAGTCTCCTTTTGTGATTACTGAAATGTGTGTGATGATTTGTGGCAAGGAAATTCTTTTCTGTAAGCTCTTTCTTGTATTATGCATTTATTGAGATTCAAGTTAGTGTCTTCATGCACTATATGATCCATTTAAATGATTTTTGACGAGTTTCATGACATCTTTTGCAATTCCCAAAATTAATGGGAAAAGATTCAAAAAAATTAAAGAAGAAAAAAATCCGAAGTGAAAGAGTATTTTCATTTTATCCAGTGTATTACTTTCTTGTTTTCAGTTTGAGTGCAAAAATCATGTCCAAGAAAAGCAGTGTTCCAGCTTACTGATGCAGTAGTTCTAAAACTGCTTGTACTGATCCACTGTTGGTAATGCACCTAAGTATAACCTGGGATTCTCCTTAGAGAGGCAAAGGCTCTGGCATCTGATAATACTATACCTCAAGCAGTAATAACTAAGGATAAAAATCAATTGTCTCAAAACAATCTCCCCTAAAAATATATAGGATCAAATAATATGGTCAAATTCACTCGGATTCACTTTGTCAAGAAGTATCACATTCCTCTTCCCTTGAATCATTTCTACAGTCATAAAAGTAGGCAAGGTAAAGCCTTGATCAAGGAATTTACACTGACAACTGAGGAACTAAATAAAATAATTTATTGGCTTATTTCAAATACTGCTTATTTTCTTATGAAAATAACATAGACTGGTTATTTAGGGTTGGTGCACATAACTGCATGTCATTCAGTGTATTCAATGTAGGTGAATCTGGCAGCCCTGATCTGAAATGGGTAGACCTGGTGGCTGAAGAAGTCCAAGAAAATATGTTTTGAGCAAACATCTGGAAAAAACTAGTCATTACATTTTTAGCACATGAGTAATAATAACTATTATCAAGTAGTTCTGCAGTTTAATTAACTGGGTGGATTGATTGGGTGTTGTAGAATAACTCTTCATCCTGAGACACCTTCAGGATTATTACACAACCCATTCTTGGAAGATGGAATAGAATGTTCACATCTGGCTGCTATGCAGAGTACTTCTTAAATCTGCTTAATCTCTGTTGAAACACATTTAAAAATGCTCCAGAAGTCCATGTACTCTTCTTATGGCCTCATTTGTGTATTTTGAATCATTGGTGCTTGTTCTTTGTTTTGCTTCTCTCACTGCTGGACAATTACCTTGGATAACTGAGAGTTGGCTTAACTGTCAGTTGAGGTAAAGTGTCATTGTTTTCTTACTTTTTCACTTACTTGAGGTTAGAGTAACCTGTTACCTCCTCAGTGTGCTCAATGGCAAGAAAACCACAGGCTAATGGAGCGGAGATTCAGGTGTTTAGTATTTTCTGACTTGTGATAATTCCTGACACCAAGTGTGAGGGCACTTTAAGGCCTGACAGAGTCAAGCCAAAGTGTGACGTTTATATCAGTCTGTCTTCATGTTCTGCAGATATCAGAATTTCGTCCCTGACAATAGGCTCCTTCTTGAAATGGGAAGTGGAAGTGCTAGAAGTGCTCTTGTACAGGTTATTATTCTTTTAGTCTCGCACTTAAAGAACTTTTCTTCACAACTGAAGGACTAAATAAGAATATGCTTTGTCCTTCCATCCTACGTTTCCTCCAAGAGAACAATGGATGCATCTTCCATCCATGCCTTGACAATAATTATTGGCTAGGCACTGAAGATTGCACACTTTTCTAATAATTTGAGGTAGAATTGTTTGAATGTGAGAAAATTGTCTCAAGCTGTGGGAGAGGAGGGACCATGACAGGTCAGGTTCACAATTGGCCTTCATGATCTCAAAGGTCAACCTAGACAACTCTATGATTCTATGCTATTCTGTGTTTTTATGGCAAGCACAGCATCATGCCATTGCACTTACATACTATGCTTTTCTCCATGGACGCCTTCTAGGAGTATGCTTAGCAGTATGACTAACAAGAATCAAAAAAGTTTGAAAATGAGAATGAGCTGTGAAATACTTTGTTTTACTTGAGTGTTTTTAACTTTCACGCTGAAGTTAGGAAGATTATAAATATTTCAAAGAAACTGCTGGCATGTAGCTGCAGATAAAACGAGGTGCGCTGCATTGTAAACCACAAAGCCAAGGAACAAAACCGAATTCCTTAGCTATTCATTTTGACAATCTCTTGAACTCTGGTTTTTGAGACTACAAACAGCGCATTTGAGATGGAGAAGCCTCAGGAATGCACTGGGGATTACATCCACTGTACTAACATAAACTCGTAAATGAATGACCAATTTCTTTGTTGATCAGCCTGGGAAGTAGAAAGAGATGAAATATGGTGATATATGGCTAACTGGTGAGACATGGGACCTTAAGTCTAGTTCTTCTTTTACATTAGAAGGCTGATGTGCAAACACATGTCCAAAGGATTTGAGGCAGGACTAAATTGGCATAAGAAAATGAGTTGAGGCATATTAGTTCTATTTAGAGGCTTCTGTTTTGTTTTGCTTTATTTTTGTTTTTCACCTCTTACTGGAAAGAAATCTTGTAGGTGTGGGTTTTTTTTTCATCACTAGGAATGCAATGGTGCCCTCTTGTGTGAAAATCGTGTTTAACATCAGCTGAGACTATCCACCAATGACTCTGAAAGTGAACTACTACCTATGAGGGTACTCACAACATGCAGGCAAAGTTTTTTGAGAAAAAAAAAAAAAAAAAAGCTTATATTATTAGTCTAGCCAAGATCTGTAGACTAGTAACTAGAAAGGTCTAGTTACTTAAAAGTGCTATTAGTCTAGCTGCACTCTGCTAACCTTAACTGTTAGAAATATGATTTCCTTTTTTGAGTTCATACTTTCCTAAGCCGGGAAATTTATTATCAAACCTCATCTGTAATGTAGTTCTTTCCCACTGCATTTCTAGCGAAGTCAATCAGCCAAGAGCTTGCTGTGGTCACGTGAATATCTTAGGTAAAGTATTGGTTTTACTGAAGACAGTGGTGACTTCCCTACCGATCTCTGAAGAGCTGGATTTTCATCTTTGGTGCTTCCTTCCCCAGAAATATCCTGTGCACACCATGACTTCTCTTTCTGTTTTATATTTGCAGGTGGCATTTTTAACAGTTTCTGCCACAGTGCTCCTGCATCTTTGTCTTCTATGGTACTGAAGAGCATGAAGATCTCAACAGTTATTAAATGTGTCCAAGGAAGCCCATGCACTCTTCATTTAAACATTAAAGGAACTCTGAGTCTGGATGGTAGGAAGCAGATTTGCTACTGAATCATTTCTGTTCACTTCTTGCTATTTTTCTGCCTATTTTTGTTCTGTAGTGTAATTCTTGTGTCCATGCTGTTTTCATGTGGTTGTATCAGATTTTTTAATTGAACTTTTTAACTACAAACCAGGATAAAGCCCTGGAATTTCTCAAAGGAATGAGAACTTAATTTTTTATATCCAACGTATTACAGTTTCCTCTGCCAGTGCCCCTGTAGTACTGCTGCTCTTTCTTTCTTGCTCTCTCACATGTGAGTATTTACACGCACACATAAGGACACAGATACCATTTGCCCTGTCAACATGGGCATGAGTGACTGCACCAACAGAAGAAACTGTATTTTGTTCTGAAGTTCCAATTCTAAGCCAAAATAAAATGAAAGCACTCAATTTTTTGGGGCATAGTTTATTTTTACCAACATCCTGCCACTCATGTACTTTGTGTGTTATTGTTTAGATATTTCCTGGTGTGCTTCACTCATTGTGTGATTTGTACTTAATCATTTGCATGACAGTTTGCATAATTAAAGCCTTAATTCATAGCAGTCTGTATTAAATCCATGGAGGCTTCCTACTCCATGTGCGTGTTATTACATGCTGTCCCCCTTTTTTTACAGAGATAAAATACTTGTACTTTTCACTTGGAAAGATTAGAATATGGTCTATCTTATTTTTCTGTTAAAGATGTTCAAATCACATTTTTGAAATGTATTCCTAACTTATTTCAGAAAATATTCGTGGGCTGGAAATATGTTCTTTTTCACTGGACACACAGCAGTCTCAGTGCACAAATGTGAGATTTGCCAGGAAGAAAAGCAAGACACTTAATGGAAAGAAGGTAGACTCATTTTTACGGGGTTGTTTTTCATTTAAATGTTTATAAACCTTTGGAAAAACATAGTTTTTGTATTTCTCTTTACTGTCTTAATGATTCTGTGGAAAACAGCAATGAAATATATGGTTCAGTAGTGTCAAATGAAGCTTCGTAACAAAAGTGTTCTGTATGTGATTCTCCACCATTTTTAGACTTCTTCCACTTAACTTTTATCAAGAGAAGATGCCTCTATAAATTCTACTTTTCAAATTGATCTTGTTTTCTTTCTTATTGTACCCACCAAATTGTGGGTAAGCTTTTGTTACTCCAATTGCTAGGAAGCACAATGTCACAGGGACCATTAAGCATTTTCTCACGTCCCACTCATATTTATTTAGATCCAGCCATGTCAATAGAATTTACACTTCTAGAAGAAAGCCAAATGCCTAAACACTTGTACACATCTGTTCTAAACTCATAATAATATTTGCAGTGGCAGAGTATGATTCTGTACTAAACTATACCCAGAAGTATTTGTTATTAAAATCTGCAGCAGGAAAAAAAAAAAGCAATCCTTGACCTACTGTTTAAAAGAGGAATTTTTGCTTTCAGCTAGTGGTGAATAACTGTTATTAATCCCATACAAAACATGTTACTTCATGTGCTCTGTTATATTGATTGCATGTGTGAAAGCAATTTCTACTCCCAAACTGCAATTGCAGTCTACACTCAGTATCATCAGTTGATGATCAAAAGTCCCTGCAGGCAGTGCAGGGCTGGCAATCAACAATTATTGGCTTTCAGACAAAGGTGAATTTTATAGCTGTGACTCAACAAATGCACTTAGAAATGTAGATGTATTTAGATTTTCATACTTTCAGTTCTGTGAGTAATCTTTTACCCTCCAAAGGCATTTGTGTCAAATAGGAGTTATATACATTTGGAAGTCTATATGGAATACAGTAGTTATTGCTACAGTTACTCCCTACAGTGAGAGAATGACTTGCTGTAATTGGATCTCAACTTTTGCCTCCTAAAATACTTTCCCAGAACCTTACTGCAATGAATAAATTTGACAAAGTTGATGCTAAATGTTTTAACAGACATATTTTCCTATTCTGCAATTGTTTGTGCTTGTAAAATGCTTACAACTCAGGACTTCTGGTAGTACAAAATACATTTTATCCTTTTTTTCAGTTCAGTGAGTTCTGTGCTTTTAATATTCTTTGATAGTTCACGGATCTTTGGTTTTCTGGAAGTAAAGGTGATGGCCAGCTCCTAGATTAGAAGAAATGACATTTTTGGAAATCCTTTAGCTAAATGGCATCTGATTCCTCTACATTCTTAATGCTACAGTATCTCAAAATGCTTAATGCTCCTGGCAAATGTAAATCAATTTAAACAAAAATATTGCTTGCATAACTCTCATAAGTAGTGGTTTTCATGCATTCTGGAAGTCACACACAAACTTTATTTTATAAACCTTTTAAACAGGTGCAGGTTCAATTCAATTGCTTTGAAGTCAACGTAGCACAACACATCTATGTCACCATGAAAACAGTACCAAATTACTGTGAAGTTAAGATGAGTCAGGAATACTATGTTGAAGGTAGGAAAACATCTTCAAACTAATGTTTTTCAAAAGACATCTTTTCAAAGAGAAAAACAAGGCCAAACAAAACAGAACAAAAAATTCCAAACAAAACCAAAATCTGAATGCAAAGGCAAGTTACATTCTGGGGTACGCTGATCTAAATGGTGCTATTTTATGTCTGACATAATCAGTATTATTCTACATTTTGGCGATTTATTTGGTGCGTGCAAATGTCTGACTTGCCAAAAACAAAACAAAACAAGATTGAACAACAACAGATACCAGAGTTTGTATTTCAAAATATTTGGAAAACTACATTATGTGTTTCTCCCAGATTGCATTCCTGTGATTGGAATGTGATCGATCTCTGCCAGCAGGCTCAGTCCTGCATGATCTCTGTGCATGAGATGGAAATGTTGCTGTCTTCTGTTAGGCTCCATGTGGTTTCAGACCTTTTGGCAAGTTTAATAGGAAAGTGTAAAGAAATAGCTTCTTTTCACTAGCTATCTGTTCTGTCACCTGTTTTTATATAAGTGAGTGAGATAAGATACCACTGGTCCTTGTTTTGGGCATAAGTTGCCTACTACATGCATATCGAAGTAGATTCAGTACAGGTGGTCCAGTGGTTCAGTGTGGCAAATGGTGGTGCAAAAAATGAACTGAGACCCCTTACTCAGCCCATTGCCTGTGCTTGCCCTGCCATCCCATTGCCACAGTCTGTGGGCTGCTGCCCTCGCCCATGGCCATTGGTGCAGTACCATCCCTTGCATACTGTATCAGACATGTTGTGTCTGCTCAAGTAAAGCTTTGGTCTATTTAAAAAGCATTTCATTTTCTTGCTAAAGCCTCTACTCCAGTTCACTACCAAAGGAGACAAGGGGAAAAAAATAAGGCTTTAAAAAGCCTAGTTTTAAACAAAGTGAAATGAAAACAAAGGAAAATGTTTTCCTATGGAAAATCACAATGTGAGGGCAATTAAAGCAAAATACTGCTCTAATGTACATTTAAGCAAAATATTTTAAAATCAAGATTTAGATTGTGAATATACAAGTATTAGATATTAGTTCTGAAGGTGTTGGTTGGCCTCTAGTTCTGGCAGGCTTCCTGGGAACTAAATGAAGGTAATTCTTTGCAAGTCTAGAGGAAAACCAGAATTGAAAAAATACAGTTGTTTTTAGCAGAGGAATGCATCTAGTAAACAACTGGAGTGAGTTTCAAGGAAAGTATAACTTGAATTGTTATTACTTATATTATTATTAACTACTGGATAAAGAAGTGCACTGTTGTATCCTAGTTTACCACCTTAAATTGCTGAAGAGGTTTAACAGTAGAAACCCCACACTGGTGAGATAGCTCCCTAATGCAAGTTAAGACACAGTCAGTGTGTGTGTGGTACCTTCCTTCACTTCCTTCACTATCTAGAAGAGGATCAAAATCTACCTTTAAAAGGGATGAATGAGATTGTTTTACTGTTGGGAAACTACTGGATAATTTGGAAGTCTGATAGGCTACATGCCTATATAAATAACACAATACTGAAGAAAATTCTGGTCTATATTTTGCAGATTGCAGAAACAGTGATGTGGGAAAGCACATTCCAGCTTGTTTGGGTGAGCTAATTGTCTGTATAACTTGAAGTTGTGGGGTATTTCTTGTGACTTCTACAGTGATATGTTTTCATAGCTGAATAAGCAGAAAAAATATTTACAACTGCTACTTAAAATTATACTTTGGGTATGTTGCAAAAATTCAGTGTTTCTCTATATTGACTTGTAAATGCTAGATAGCAGATAAAGATGTTGACAACCTATTCAATACTTAAACATTTGGAAGCAGGTTTGTGTCTTTTTCACGAACTACAGATTACAAGTTTCATATTTTGTCTATAAACAGATCTCACAAGTAGATTAAAGCGAATTGGCCGAATTGCTGTCCTGATCTTGAGATACCTGTGAATAAGAATAATAAAGAAAAAGTCCCCACATATTGCATTTGTCCAACATAGTTGCACATATTCTCAAAGAAATGAGATTTCAACCTCAGGATAATCAGCTTTTGAAGTAGCATTAGTGTGTATATTTCAGGTATTTGTACATGAACTACTTAAGATTTCAAGTAATGAGGTTGAGGTTCAATCTGTAGGTGTCTTGGCCTCTCATTATTGACAATGTTAATTAAAAATTAGTAATGTTGAAATTCATTCTTTTGAAAAATAATATATGTCATAAAGTAAGATTACATATAGGAATATCAGGATATAAAAGAATGATTTCAAATATTCTAGGTAAGAAATGTTAATTTATCTCTACACAGTTTTTAAATACATTCTGTATTTTTATAAAGCGGCAATGAAGTCAGAAATATACAAACTAATAAAGAACTAGAGACAATAATTTAATGTTTGAGTTTTGTTTTTCAGCTGGAAAGTTAGACTATAATGTAGACAGAACAAGAAAAATCATATCAGTGAATGTATCCAACTTTCTTCGAGATCAAGATTATTACATTCGTTTGTGTCACAAATGGTTTACCTGTGAGGATGTGGGACAATTTGCTGTGGTGAGTTAAGGCTTAAAGCATTGCTTTCTTGAGGTGTCTGGGGGAGAAATGCTAATTGAGATCATACTTACATGAAATGGTCTTCTGTGTCTTTGTTAACTTTATTAAATTGGCCTGGATCAGTGATCATCTTTTTCATTTCAGATAAGAGGGAAGGATTCTTTAAAATCAGTTTCTCTGAAGTACTCTCAGCTACTTCCTTGTCTTTGCATTGAGGTAACAGTTTGGATTTTATATATGCTTCTGATTAAATAAATTTTATATGAGTATGTGCTAAAAAAGGTGGGAAGATCTGTAGGAAAAGGCTCTACTGCTATGTTTTTGACTAAAGCATGTTTGACCTCATGAAATAGTTGAAGAGATTTTTCAGAAAACACTAATTAAAGATGGAGATAAAAGGAAATTAATTTATACAAGGTTAATTTAACTGAGTTTTTATAAGTAATGAAAATACAGCATGTTTAATTTGAATTTCAGCATAGCACTTGAGGTAGTTTCACATTCAAAGCTAAGAGATGATTTGAGGAAGCTGGGGTAGATAATACTTCTACTAATAGTAGAGAACTAATTCAGCTGCTTCTATTGAATGGTGCAGAGATAATGGGAAGGTAATTTAAGGATCACTGTCAGGTCTTATATAAATGTTTTCATCAGCCACAAGGGCACAAAAGGAAGGAACGTGTTAATGAGATTTGCTAGTAATGCAGTTGAATGGTATAATCAAAATAGAAGAGAATCTGAATAATCGGAAGAGAATAGAGTTCTTCATATAGGAAATAACTAAATGGGGATAAAAGTGCACTGGTGTGAAGTACAAGTTCATGCATTTGCTCTAATAAAAGCACTTCTTATTGTAAAATATGAGTCCTTGTTTGGAAAAAACACTGAAGAAAAAATATCAGAGTGTAATATTTCATCATAGAATGATTGATTAAAGGAACGTGCTTACATGATGTAAATGTGAAAAAAGATTTAGGTGGCAAGATTATCACAAGTGAGCAGGAAAATATAGGTAAGACTTTCTATGAAATAATGTAGGCAATTATTGCATCCTTATTTAATAAACATTAATAAAATGAAAGATGTACATAAGAAATCTAGAATGGTTGGGGAGTAGAAAGGCTGTCTTAAAAAGGAGATTTAAAGAAGATGTTTTCTTTAGCCTGTTAAAATATATGTAAAGAGAAACTATGGTTTTTTATTAAATACTAATCAGAATGGTTTTTTATACGAACACATTTTTTAAGCTAAAGCCATTTTTGACACAGACATGAAGGATGATATGCTCCATTCCTGTAATCACAGTATCTACACTCTTCACTGATAATTTGATAAGCAAGAAGTAAAAAGTCACCAAACTAATTTAAAATAAGCTTGATAAAATACAAAAATACTAATTTTTCACTGAATACTGGAGTAGTATTTTACTTGTGGATTAACATAATAAATGTAGATATCCATATGTAAATGCTTACCTTTTAATTAAATGTCCAAACTCTTTAGTCATTGATAATCTAGTTAATGCAGTTAGTGAAGCCTGTAAAGTTACTCAGTGGATCAAATGTAATTGCTTATTTTTGAATGAACTGATTAGTCACTGGAAAATATTCCACTTAGTATATATACAGAGAAACAATATGATTGCTGAGCAAACAAATGAGAGCTGTGAGCAATAAAAATATTTGCACATTAGTCTAAACAGTTAGGTTATACTAAAAGTCATGCATAGATTCCTGCAAGATTGAGTTTAATGTTAGTCCTCAGACTTCAAGTCTGCATCCTTAGCCATAACAAAGTTCAGAGATCTGGCATTATGATTCTTAAATGTCTTTTGTCATCCCTAGAATATAATGACACTGTAAGAAACAATGAATATCAAGTTAGAAGTCTTTTTAAATGCAATATGGTTCAAATATACAACTCAGAAATAGTAGGCATGTAGGGCTGGAAGGGGTCTCATCATCAGGTCATCAGCAGCATGTCATCAGCTTCCAGCTAGGCTGGTTCATCACCTCCAGTCCCAATAGTGTTGAATAGATATCCAGTGCAAAAAAGCCTTTTAAAAAAATACTTCCCCAAATACCATAACAGACATAACATATGTGCCTTTAGTGGGAAGGCTGGTCTTCCACATCCTTTCTGAAGTGTTAAAAACTGTTGTATCTGAAGATCTCTTGTTAATCGCTAATTTTTGGGTTTTAGGGTTGGCTGGCAATACCAGATGCCAGGAGGTTACAACTTTGTCCCTTTGAAAATGGCAAGTATTTTTTGATTACTCTTTATCTGAGTGTTTTTTGTCACAATTTGAAATTCATCTGAAATGAAAACCGTGCGTTGCAAAACTGCAAGGAAATCATTATACTAACTTGTTATATTGTGGTAGATGAAATAACTTATTTTCAGGTCTTAATATTAAAGTGTCTTTCCCTGATTACATTTTTTTGACATATTGAATAATATTTCCACTTTTTTGGTGCACAGATACAATGGCATTATGGGATAATATTGTTTATAATCCAGTGACACAAACCCTTGCTTGGGAACCAGCCTGCCCTGTGCTTGTCATTGTTAACCTGTGCAGATTAATGAAGTCTAATGACCACTGTGAAGATATACAAGATTCTTCCAAACGTTTTCCTGAGAAGGTAAGAACTATTGGGCTCTTCATTCAACTACTGAGATTGGCCATGACCAGAGCAATACAAAAAGCGAAGCTAGACTTTGGAATAAGAACAGTTGCAAATTCCTCTTTTCTTCTGTGATACTTTGAACTGTTCATAACCACAGTCTGTTCTTGTGCACTAACCACATAATTTATTCAGAAAGTTCAATATTGGTTGACTCACTATTAAGAAATAAAAAGACGGACATGACTGTGAAGCTAGTAATGTTTACTGAATTCTTTGGGGTCAATAGATTCTGCTTTTCATTTATAGTAAAGGCATGATTCATCTGCTCAGACTTAGCTGTCTAAAAATTATGTGTTCAAGTTAAAACTGTTCATCTCAGATGCCCTTTAAAGTAAGGAAATAAAGCAGACACATTCAGAGGACAATTCTTTTCATCTGACAGTAGATATTTAAGAAAGTTTGGAGGGCTGTATCTCTGATGTTTTGCATTATGACAAGTCTATTATGACTGGATATCATAACATCATAACCTGGATTTTTAACTTTAGATATCTAAAATGGAATTCAGATAAATCTAAATCTCTTCAGATCTTATTGGAGATGTAAAAATACCTTGATGGTAGTTTTATACTCCATTATGTTCTCTTTGAAGTGCCTTCCTCAAGCTGGATTCAAGTTGCCTTGAAGTTGTGGGTGTTGAGATACTGTGTTTCTCAGTTCTTTCAGCATTTATATTCCTAATCTGAAAAGGATTTTTAATACATGTATTTTGAACTGCTACATACTTCAGCCTGAAGTATCATGGGACTGAATGCATTGGATGTATGAAATTGCATAGAGTTTGAGCTTGCATTTTGAAAAGTAAATTTCAGACTTTATTGTGGAGAGAAGACAGTAAAATCCCTGTAACATCTCAAAAGGTAGATAAAATCATAAACAGATTCTTTTTTTTTGAAACATTATGAGACTTATTCTGATTACATTATGGCAAGGGGGAAGAGGATTAGAATGTTTATTTTTGTTTAGGAACTCTGGGCCAAGTGTTCAGTGATTGTTCAGATTCACCATGTTATGTGCCTCAACAAAGATTTGATCTTGGAAAAACACATAAGCTTAATTTTACACACGTGAATGGGCCTGGTGGGATTCATCATCTGCTGACAACAAGAACAACTCATTTCTTGCAGGAAAGAAAAAAACAAAGGGGAAAAAAAAGGAATCCTAAAATGAGATTTGTCTAGTAATGGTCATGTCTATTACCCAAAACATTGTCCAGAGTTGTTTTATTACAGACAATGAGTGTTTTCTTGTTGATTTCTTACTCATTGCTTTCAATGGCTGAATTCATGGACAGGATGTTTTTTTTTTTTTTTCTTTTTCCAATTTAATTGTGAAAGGTATTGAATTTTGACCATTTCTTGAAGAACATCTTTATAGTGTACTGCAGAGATTACTCAGATAATGCCAGTTTTGCCAGTAAGCACACACAGTGCCACACACTGCAATACTATGTACATGTATTGACTTAGGCCCAGATGATATGCAACTCTTCTCTTTAATCAGGCTGTGTCTTTCTTTGTCAAAGATTATGATGTCTCCATTTCTGAACAGATAGCTCCCATGGCACTATTTTCTGCAATCCTACTGCAATCCTACTGTGCTTAAGGATATTCACTGTGTGGTTATCAAAAAAGGTACAATAATGAGGTGTTACTTTGGTCATGATAGTGTGTTTTCTGTATTGGAGCCGCTGTGCTCAGGCGCTTGAGCAATGCTCTTTGTCTTAGTAAGAACACTTACATGGGTAGCAGCTGTTTATATGAGATGAGGCTTTTTATCTCCATGGGAAGATGAACTGTTGTTAATCAAGAAAGAAAAATTTTGTAGATCACTTAAGTGGGTTTCTGAAGTTCATTCTGTGTTTAAGTATTTTCTTGCATAGGGATACTGAAAACTGAGAATTATCTTAAGGCAAAAGTGATAAACCAAACTTGGAGTGAATATTCAAACATTCTGCAACATTGCTGATGAATAAGGGACTGGAAGAAAACTTCTGTGTAATCAGAATTTTGTACCCAAATCATGACAAAATCAATTAAACTCTAATGGGTTAGACAGACTACAAAAATGCTACATGTTATGGATAAATATAAGAAAATTATTCAGGAATCCAAAATAGCAGTTGTTTCTATTTTGAATATTTCATGCCAATAAGTAAACCAGTTCCTTTCTCTGTTATCAAACCAAGAACATGTGGGGTAACTAATTTTCTGAAACTACTCATTGAAACCAGCTAATGCTGAGTACTCTCTTTTCAAGCAGGTTAAGTATTCTCGTGTGGACACTCACCCAAGACTTTGCATGAAGGTAAACTAGTTTCTTATAAAAAACCTCTTTCCTGTCCTCTTTCTGAATTGGCATTATTGTTCAGGATTAATTTTTTTTTTCATAGATCTGATGAATAGGAAGTAGAAATGAAGGAAATGTGAAAGATTAAATTAAAATGAGGTTCTTTGGAAGTGCAGCAGCAACGATCTGACAAATGTCAGATCATGCCCAGATTTTTCTACTTAAGAAAAGCAGTGAAAATGTTTTAGGTCATACACTCAAACTCTGAAGTATACATTAAAATTAATGTGGAAAATTTTCCATATTAAATATATGATAATAAAAGTGATTGAAATGCTGCATTTACTGGAGCGCTGTTTATTATTGGTGAGGAAAAAATGCCATGTAAATTAATGTTGGCACATTATTATTTCATCGTAGACTACTTTTAAGTCAGTGGAACTACATGTTTCTGTAAAATTGAGCATGTGGGGATCTAATTTAAATCAAATGCTTGAAGATAGGATAGAGCAGAAAAGCTGTGTATTCATCTTCCTTTTCTGGAATGCAGTGATTATGTATACTTGAATCTGTACCCACAGACTGAAATAAAAAAATCAGTTTTCCTAACTGATTTCTCTGGTTTCAGTTTACAACCAAGCAAGGCTCTTGGGTTAAGTGTCCATTTGCTCATGGAGAATTTCCAGGTAAATATATATTTTTAGAATTACATAATATTAAATTGTGCATTGCTTTCTCCAGTAAGCAAGTTCTCTCTTCACTAATGTATTCACATAATTGTAGCCTGTAAATTATAGCAAAGAGATTCAACAGTTTGCTACTTCTGTATATAAACTTCCCAATAGGTCCAGTGTTGATCAGTATGAAAAAGTAATTATTTTCCCCTATTGTCAGCTTGGAAGATGAGAACAGCTGCAGTTGCAGATCGAATACAAGTTTTCTTCACATCTCAAACCAAAGCACACTTCTCAGTGCTGGTGTGTAACAGGACACAGCTGGCCTCATGTGAATCTGTTGGGATGCGCCATTCAGTCTCTGTGGTTTGTATACATTATTTCTTCAAATTCTGTAATACTTTCACCAAATCTAACTGCATTTGTTTATTATTTCATTTATTGCCATGCAGCTTGAAAGTGTTAATAAGCACACACAAGTACTTATTGGAACAATTACTGGAACATTTTTAAAGCATGAAGTTCTAATTCTGATCTCACGCTGATGGAAGATATTAATAAGGAGGCTGAGGTCAAATGAGTCATGTCAAAGAAAGTAACTACTATTGAGCGGAACCTTAGTATTCTTTTAACATCATTTTTGTGGTACAGTATTTGTATTATGAATATAGCAAATGTAACTGTTAGCTTTTTGTATATGGTTCATCAATGTAGCTGACCTCACAGGTCTCACATCATTAAATTTAAGACTAGAGGCACAGTTCCAAAAAGGTCTTGAGCTACTCTAAATCTCATGGCTGCCAAAACAAACCCACTTCAGCTCACAAAAAAAGGAAAGTTTTCAGACAACTTTTTCAGACAGCTGACTGGGACTGCGCAACAACTTCTGACTGCACAACTTCTTACAGCAAAAAGGAGAGAGGAAAAAGATTGTGGGAGGGAATGCTTTTTCAGTCCTTGAACCTTTCAGTATGCAGCATGCACATAGCAGGGGTTGTTGACAAGAAGGCAACTTCTTAAGCAAGCAATTGACTTCTTAAACTCAAAGGGATGGACCCTGAA
This sequence comes from Lagopus muta, assembly GCF_023343835.1. Lineage (NCBI taxonomy): Eukaryota > Metazoa > Chordata > Aves > Galliformes > Phasianidae > Lagopus > Lagopus muta. The sequence goes on along the minus strand of NC_064433.1, from coordinate 19,628,605 downwards.
AGCTGAATTTATTTTCTAATGAATCCGTTTAGATTTTTCAGTACATCCCTTGTTCTGAGTGTAGCAGAGCATTTGTTCCAAGCCGAGTTTTCCAACTTAGGGTTTTGTTACACAAGTTGAAGCTGAGTTTAAGTGAAACATGATATCTCCTCCAAGAGACCCGAGAAAGGAAGGTATATGTCTATCAAATGCCACAGATTGACAGAATCACAGAATGTAAGGGATTGGAAGGGACCTCAAAAGATCGTCTAGTCCAATCCTCCTGCTGGAGCAGGAGCATCCAATTAGGTCACAAGGAAAATATCCAGGAGGGTTTTGAATGTCTCCAGAGAAGAAGACTCCACAACCTCTTTGGGCAGCCTCCTCCAGTGCTCTATTACCTTCACTGTGAAGATTTTGTGATAGTTATGTGGAACCTCCTATGTTCCAGCTTGCACCCATTGCTTCTTGTCCTGTCGTTGGATGTCACTGAGAAGAGTAAGAGAAGCCTGTCCTTATGGAGCAAGATATCCAGAGAAATGCTGTATTACTGACAGAGATGGAGACCAATGTAGCAGCAGTTGACAAACGATATGTGTAGTGAACACTTATCAGTGTAATTTCCCTTCAACTGGCAACTGGCTTATTTCAAATAAAATCTGTTGAATTTAGACTTTTGGTTTTAAATAATGTGTGAATTGCAAAGTGAGAAGGCTAATGGTACAACACTGATAAGGCAGAGCCAGGTGTTGTACAGTGTCTATCATGAAGGGCACCGGTACATTTAGGAATGCTTTTTTTCTTCCTTCTGGTGCAAGGCTGAGATTTCCTTTGTGTACTGTGACACAGTGGGAGCCCACATAAGTTACACGCAGTTCCCGTCTCACCACTGTGAGCAATATACACAAAATTTTCATAATGACTTAGCTCTGTGTTCCCAGAAACTGATGTTCTTTCTAGTAATCCCAGTTTGGTTGTGCTTGAGTAAGAACACATTCACCTAATTTACCCGAAATTATTTTAGGAGTTTGCCACACTAAAGAAAACAGTGTGGGATGCAAAGCTATTAGTGGACTAACTAAAATTATTTTGAGCACAAACTATAAACAATCAAATGTTAAGTGTCAGAACAATCATTTAGGACAATTTTACCCTAAGGCTGAGCTTGTTCTTGGCATACAATATAATGGGAAACCCACAATAGCTGCAAAGAAGGGGTCATTCCTTCAACACATGTACACCAGGGAAAAGAAGTGAAGATGCTTGGTGCTAACATGATGTCAGCAGCCTTGGTGGGAGGATGTCCTCCCTCACAGTACTTCACAAAGCACAGGGGCATTGGCCTTCTTTCTATCCTGTCCAAATCGTGCTTGACAAAACTACCCTAGCTGCTTATGGACATTGAGAACCAGGGATATCTCTGAAAATGTGTAACCTTCTATGATGAATGTGTACTTTTATATTTTTTTACTTTAGATATTAAATTTCCAACACAGTAAAATGTGCAGTGTTACTGGCAAAGGAAGAAAAGAGATGAAAAGACAATTTTTTTAAATTGTTTCAGGATATGGAAAATAATATATTTTTTTTCATTTTCCTCCTTCCTTCCTTCCTTCCTTCCTTCCTTCCTTCCTTCCTTCCTTCCTTCCTTCCTTCCTTCCTTCCTTCCTTCCTTCCTTCCTTCCTTCCTTCCTTCCTTCCTTCCTTCCTTCCTTCCTTCCTTCCTTCCTTCCTCCCTTCCTTCCTTCCTCCCTCCCTCCCTCCCTCCCTCCCTCCCTCCCTCCCTTCTTCCCTCCCTCCCTTCCTCCCTTCCTCCCTTCCTCCCTTCCTCCCTTCCTCCCTTCCTCCCCTCCTCCCTTCCTCCCTGCCTGCCTTCCTCCCTTCCTCCCTTCCTCCCTTCCTCCCTTCCTCCCTTCCTCCCTTCCTCCCTTCCTTTCATAAGGGAGATTCTGTGTCAATCACGATGTCACGGGAAGTGTGCGGGTCAACAATTTGCATTCAGGTATGTGTATTGTGTGTATTGATTTTGCCAAGTACTGTGTACAAAATAAACAAGACATAAAAAAGAAAAAAAAGTAAAAGAAGGAAACCAGCAGGCACCCTCCCAGCTTCTTCCTCCTAGCCAGATCTGATTGCTGTGCAAATGGAGTTGGCAAAAAGCATTATTTATAGCTTGAAGTGCTGCTACCACCTCTTGTTGAGATGATATTAATTAACAGAGAAGTTGCTGTCAGCGATCCTGCTGCTTTGTAAGTGGCAGATAAATGGATATCAACAGGAAATTGTTAATCCTGTTCCTGTATGTTCCTTTGTTTCTAATAAAAGGTTAGTTAAGAGATCCAAGTAAATCATAGATGAATCTTTGAAACCTTGACATTAGCTGAAAAAGGTTAGACATATAGCTGATAGCACAGTAAGTACATTGTCTGCTAGAATTAGTGCTTCTGAAAGCACAGTGTAACCAAATTACTGTTTCACACACTAATTCTGTAGCTGAACTTCACTAAGACAACATTAATAGAAAATGAATATGAAGCTGATTGTTTTTCTCCTCTCCAGAGTTAAAAGTTCTCAACTTGGTGTATCTTGAGTCTCTTCAGTTCTTGAGTTGATGTATAAATTGTCTGCTGTGTAAATAAGACAACATCTGTCAGAATATAACTCTCCAAACATAAAAAAGCTGTTTGATTTTGACATTTAGAAACCTAAATTTAAAAATTAAAAATGATAGTGACTTCAGTCCATTGAGTGTTCAGTGTATGTATGTCCACTGAATGTACACTTCAGTACACTCCATGTACATTTCTTTAAAAAATAGAATAAAAATGTATTCAGTCGAGTATACTAATAAAGCAGTATTTTTTTATTGATGTCAACAGAACTGTTTAGTAACAGTACTGCTGAAAGGGGAATAAGATTCTGTTCTTTCTTTTACAAGGGCTGGAGGACAGATGTAGATTATTCAGTTCCACTGCAGATCTGTGATATCAACTGTGGTAAGTACTTATGATGACGAAAAAACAGGTCTTGATTGAATGGAAGAGAGCATCTCAGGTGAAGGATGCTTTCATTGGGAAATGAAGATGGGATTCATCTGACTGAATGTGGATGTCTACATCTGAGCTAGTTATGCTCAATTTTCTTTATGGACAATGGACTCCTATCTAAACCAGCCTTTAATTAGCTGCTGTAAGGGCAACTTGTGTGGCTGTCTGTTTTCTCTTCTCCGTGGGTGAATTTACCAGCCTATGCCAAACTGCTGCCACACCACACCTACATTTGCCTTGCTCTTGGTAGATGAAGTAACTAGTTTAAAACAATCCTTGGCAAGTAGGCACGCACTTCTGTCATTGTAGTGATTGCAGCATAGCCCTACTGTTAATTCTCCACCTCTGCAAATGGAACAGCAGGAGTTTCCTCCACTGAAGAATTACTGTGAGGATAGTATTATCCTCATGTCCATGTCCTTATATGTCCATTATTATGGACATAAGCCGCAGCATAGGAAGTTCCGCACAAATGTGCGCAAGAACTTCTTTACAGTGAGGTGACGGAGCACTGGAACAGGCTGCCCAGGGAGGTGGTGGAGTCTCCTTCTCTGGAGATGTTCAAGACCTGCCTGGATGCCTACCTGTGCAACCTGCTGTAGGGAACCTGCTTTGGCAGGGGGGTTGGACTCGATGATCTCTGGAGGTCCCTTCCAACCCCTACAATTCTGTGATTCTGTGATTATGAGTTCAAGCACACTCATATGCTCATGAAGTCAGAATATTCTGAAATCTCCAGCCCCTGATGGTATGGCACTGTAAAATGTAATGAATTTGAATTAAATAAGCCTCTAGGGTTTACGGTGAAGAACACAGGGTTAGGTTTAGCAGAACTGAAAAGTCTAAAAAGGAGTTGAGCTGAGAGAAAGCTCAATCTGAGCTCTTCAAGAAAAAAAAACCTCCCCAAACCCACAGAAACACTGCCCCTCCCTGTTCATTATAAACATAGCAATTCCTGTGAAAGATTTGCTCTGTGTACAGTTAACTGTAGCTTCAGATTTGGAAGCCTGACACTTGACAATTGAATTTGCAATCCAACTGCAGTTCTCTGTGCAAGCACTGACATAATGCTTGTTCAGTTTTCTTCTGCACTTAAAAACCCACGACAAGTCCACTCAAGGTGAATCAGTTAATTTCTGAATGTTGTGATTCATTCAATCTGGATACATTCTTCTTATGCACAGTTTCCATTTAACAAATGCAAAGGATATGAAAACAATAACAATAGGTTCCAGGGGTGACAGTCAGGGAATTCCTCTCTTCCTTCTAATAAGAGAGAATGGATCTATGTATTAAATGAAAATGGTGGAATACTGAAAACTGAGTAAAGAATTTTCTGGACATGTTTGATTAAAATGTGGAATTTGTTATCATAATTTCTGTTCTGATCAATAATTTCTGAGGATTCAGAATAAAAATAAATAAATAAAAAAGATAAGCTGTGCGTTTCCAGGACTTCCAAGCTTTAATATGTGAATGCTACATTTGTTGCACGGAGCATAAGTAGGATACGATTCATGGCTGCTGCCAAACTTCATATTTTGGGGTAATGCTGTCCACATTAGCAAGTGAATGATTCCACCTTTGCTGTCTTGCTAGGAGGAGATTGCTGAAACTTCCCTCGGAGATAGCTGGTGCAAACTGTTTCCCAGTGGTGGGACTCTGAACCTCATGGGTCCAACTCACTGATGTGATCCTTGTGCTCTTAACGTCTCGTCAGGAGTCATCAACTGCCTGTTTTGTCATGTGTTAGATTTTGAATGTAACAGCATTACTACTAAGAATTTTGAATTCTCAAGTGCTTATTTTCTGCAATTAAGACATCTTCTCAAGTATGAACTTTCCAAAATCAAGAGATAATGAAAGTTACTTAAAGATCTAGGGTGATAGTTCTTACACTGGGATGCTATTTGTCCTTTAACCTAATATGTTAAGAGAAAGAAAAGAGTATGAAATGTAGAATTTGTCCATAATTTGTGGCAATTAAATTCTACTAAGTGTCAAATGATTGAGAAACAATCTTATAAAAGTATAGTAAAAATATCTACTGTATACATCTTTGTGAAATAGAAACTTACATCATTACTACATTTTATTAAAGATTGCATGCAGTGTCAGTGTGCCCAAAAGAACAGTGATGTTATTGACATGCATTTTATTTCTCAAAGGCAAAACCCAAAGGAAAAAGTTGCTTCCCTTCTCAGTTTTATTATTCCTTTGCCCTCTTCTCTGGATTGCATTAGAAGCAAAATATTCTAAAACATTATTTCACCTATTTAAGAAGAAATATATCTATTCCAAATGAAAAAATAACTGGAGTCATTTAATGTGAAAAAACAAAAAGGTATGAACTGTAATGAAAACAAAATGACACTTTACATTTTAATTTGTTCCTTCAGGTTTTCGTGGACAGACATATGGTAATGAAAACCCTGCGAAGGCCATGACACACAGGTATTCAGCCATTCTCTTAAATACACTGTTAAAAAATTTTAAGAGTTGACAAAGTTGTTAATTCTCAAAACATCATTACTGTCTCTAAGGAACAGAAACAATATGAGTGATATTTTTATTTGCTGGCTGGGAATGTCCGGTTCCTATCTCTTCTCTTTCCTTGTCCCCACTGTTGGCACCTCTTACTCCATGGTTCCTGCTCTCAGCAGTCTGGCCTGAGAGGTAGCTGCTAGAGAGACAAAAAACCAAAATGTGATACAACTGCCATTCAGCATTCAAGAGCCCTGGAACAATCAGATTTACTGAGCATGGCTTCCACATTACTAGCACCTGTCTTCTGACTTTCCCCTGGCATTTATAAGGGAATCACAATACCCTGTTCTCTCACTCTTTGGATGTGTCTGCTCAGCTGTTCCAGTCTTTCTTTTCTTTCCCACATCCATTCCAAAACACTTATTCCTAGGCTGTAAAGGAGTCAATGATTAATGGAGTCAATGGATGTATGATTTGGTAAGATCCTGAGCTTCTCAAAAAGCTCTTTCTTTAAGGATGTCCTTTTGGAGGCAGCCTTGGAACAGTGGGAGCAACCTAGAACACAAGAAAGAATAGAGGTATTCTGAAAAGTCATTGTTCAAAGAAATTTAAAATATGCAGCCTTTCCAAGTTAGACAAGTCATGGTGAAAAGCTGCTGCCATCTTTGGGGTAGTCTTTGCTTTGCTAGATGATAACACTAAGAACAAAGTATCTCATTTTTGTGCATTTGTTCAAAATGACTGTGTGGTTTGGGCAGTCAAGGCATCACGCTATAGATAAATGGTTACATTTATTGCTAATTCTGACTATATAAGAATGTAATGCACTCTTTCTCAGTGCAAAGAAATAAATATCTTTCTTTTTCTGTTTCTCCCCTAGAATGAAGAGTGTGCATTCCTTGCACTGAATTTAACAGCAGCACATCTTCAACGTCCTCAGAGGCTTATCAATATCCAGTTGTACTTTGGTATAACTTGCAAACTGGCATCTCACATCTTAATAAATTCTCCTAATTCTGTGGGATTTTTCTCACGGGTGAAGAATTTAGCAAGTTAGACCTACTTTAATGTCCAAAAGAAGCTGAATTATGATTCCTCATTTCACAGTATTTCAAAACAAAGCACATCTTAGGTCATGTAGTTAGAGAATCAGGTTCACGTTTTCCTTCTAAATTAATATTTTATACATAATGTGCTTTAAATGAATAATTTCACAGTACCTATAGAACAAGAATTTCAGAAGTTCTTATTTGCAACTTTCCTTTTTTAACCATAAGAAAAAGATTTTGGGAAATGAAGAAAGGAATTTTTCTCATCTTTTTACAATATCCTTCTTTGTTTTCTGATGCCATTCTGATGACCTCATTGTGACAGACCATATTCCTTAAGTATATCTAATAACTGATTTCTGTGTTTACATTTGCCTTTCACTTGGAAATAACTCCTATTTATCAGAAGAGGTCTTCAGTTTGAAAGTTACTTAAAACTGTTATGTGAAAATCCAACCTAGAAGAAAACAGGTGGAAATAACCGAAGTATTTTTTTCCATTATATCAGTATTTATACATCACATTTGAGAATAATATTACACTTTGTACTGATTATCAAACATTTGGCCTTTGTTTCAAGGAACGCTCCTGTCAAACATCCTCACTTCCTACTGTGTAAAAAGGAAATAAAGTCAATTAAAAGTTTATTAATAAAAAATCCTGAAACCATGTAGAATTGCTCATGTGAGATCAAAAAGATGGGATGGCAGTGAGGGTGTGGAACAAGAAGTTGATCAATAAAAAATATTTTCCATCTGAATGTGTTTTTTGTTTCGTGATTTTCAGATAAGGATTTATAAAGTATAAATATGGCACAAGAGTCATATCTGCTATATGGTATATGCTATAATAATATATTATAATATAATAATGGCTATATGCTATGCTATAATAACAAGGTTTCTGATGGGCTCTCAAGAGGACAAACACTGCCTGGCTCCTCTGGTATTAAAACTCTACAGATGTGTAGAGCACACATCTACTAGATATATTCCTATTCTGTGCAGTGCTATGGCTCCATAAGCAGAGGTGGGAAGGCAGCCCTTGTGCAGCATTTATTTACTTACTTTAACTGTGAAATAGAAGCACTGATCTATTCAGATATCTGCTTTTCCTTTAATACCCTCCAGACCGCAGCCAGAAACAACCTGCTCAACTGAGGGAACATTAACATTAATTACTCTTTAGGGGAAAGAGCACTTTTCCTTACTTTTCTGTAGGAAAGGCTGATTTTTACTGATTTTTATTGCAGCTAAGTTCTTAAGATGAACTTTTTGCCTCTGTTCTTAGACTGAAAATGAATTCAGATTATTGTGGTGTGGTAGGATCCGAAAACCAAAGTGTAGCTAAGATAAAACCACCTCCAATGACACACTTCAGTGATAATTACTTCTCAAGCGTATTTTGTTCTGACTAGACACTGATGTTAGAGGTAGTCTAGACAGCTCAGCCTAAATGCTTACCATTAAGAAATTCTTGACTATAGCAATGTTTGCAAATAATTCCTAATTGTATTTCTGTACTTTGTCTCAGATCTGCCTGTTTGTATTTGTATAGCAAATCAATGAAAATTGATTCTGATTGATTCCTGAGCTGAACCTTAAGAATCCTGTTTATAATACACCACTTCACGTAACCCTTGTCCCTTCAGATCACAAAATTCTTGCTCAATCTGAGACTAGTGCTTCCTGCTCCTTCAAATTGGAATGCCCTGGAAGAGAGTTCCATATGGTGCTTTTTCTTGAGAAGTTAGAGTTCTGCATCGCTCAGCTAACAGACACTAGTGTACTTGTGACAATATAGACACAGATATATATATCTCTATATGTACTTTTTTCCATGAGACATTTCAAACATTGATAGGGAAAGAATCAGATATAAAATACATTCTAGCACTAAACGTATTCATTTCACTCTGCTGAACACTGAAACATTTTCACTTTCTCACCCAGACTGTGCAATAGTTTTGCAGTTTTGACCAATGCACAATACTGCAGTAGAAGTCAAATCCAAAAATCCCATGTGTGATTGCTTATAGACTTGTCTAATTATGTGGTGCTTTCATTTTTTTTAATTGAAGGAAATACCTTTCTTGCTGAAAATTGACCCAGTTGGATCACCCTGTCTTGAGACAATTCACAGTTATTTGTTTTCCACTTCATATGGATATCTTTTATTTGCAGCTGTGGATACATCTCATTGATTACAAGCTACAGTTGAATTGCATGCATGAATTGCCACACCATAATGAGAAGCTGTGTGTTTTGCTAAGCCATAGTAACTGCCACAGCAGATCCAGTCCAATGCTTTGCAGGTTGTTTTCCTGACCCATCTCTTTTTTGGCCTGCTGGTAAACTGCTGAAAATTGCTTTAGAGAAATAAATGGGAAAGGATATAATCACTGCTCTGTAAAAGCTAGAAGACTTATTTATTCCTCTTGCCAGGGAAGTCCTTCAAAGCAAACATAAGACTTGTATTTAGTGTAGTACTGGAACACATCCTTCAGCACTGGTGGGAGCAATTACTCCCTTCCTTCTTTTGATTTTCTACTGAAACTCCATTTTCTGTTGACATAAATACATTTCTTGTGAATTTTGAAATGGAAAGTATAGGCTTGCAGTCAGATAATCAACTCAAAAATCTTTACCAGACCTTTATAAGACCTCTATTACAGTATAAAGATACCTCTCACTTCATAAGGGATAACTGCTGCCATTGAACCATCCTGATGCAATAGTTTCACAAAAATAAGGTCAAATATCCCACTGCTTTCATGGTTTTGTTGCTCTCTCTCTCTTTGTTTTTAAAACTGTTTTTTAATTAAAAAAAAAAAAAGTTTTATTACTTATATACATTATCTGTATTATCTATTTTACATGCAGCCCAAGACAATTCCTCTTCGCTCCATGCGTCCCAGGCAAGCCAAAAGGTTGGACACTCATGTCCTAATATACACTGATACCATAAAACCAGAATGGTTTATCTACTGGAAACCAGATGATCATTTATTTATACCACATCTTTAAACAGATGGATTTTGTACAATATGTTTCTTGCCATTAATTACATCCTGACTAAGGAAACCTAGAACATTCATTAGTACATTCTCTTTTTAAGCTGTGTCTTGGATTGTGGTCACGTTCCTTATTGCTGTCTGCACATCAGTGCAGTACAGTTTTGGACATTTCCATACTGTAGCTAATATACTAAAAAGTCTCTCACCTTTGAGACAATAACCCATAGTCATATATATTACTTAGCTTTTAATATATGCTAAAGTTGCTGAAATTCTGAGGTTTCCCAGCTTTGCCCTCACAGATTGTGCACTTTCTGAATCTGGGTTTGAGCTTAGACAATAGTTGTACCATAAGAAGTAGCATAAGTAATCCTGTTCCTTAACAGGATTTATCTGGAGAAGAAATGATGAAAAGCAAAAGAAGGCCAGAAATATGATGACTAACTATAAGATGGGAAGAATGTGCTTTGAGCATGGGCAAAGGTAGAAAGTAACATTCAGTAGGAAGCCATGTATATGAAGCCTGCAGGTGGAAGCCCATAAATGTTGAAGAGTGAATTGGACATGTGAAAGCAAAGGCAGGGAGGAGGAGAGATGAGGTGGGAAAGATGTACCAAAGACTGAGTCAGGAGAGGAGAAGGGAAAGTTAAACTAGGTATGATTCACAGTTCTGGGTCAGAGCTACTTCTAACTAAGAAGCTCCAGGAAAAATGGGAATGCAATGGGACATGAACCAGATGTGCCCTGCTCTGCATCCAGTACATCCAGCCCTACCTGGTTGCTTCTCACCTTTCCTGCTGCCTTATGCTGTCCTGCCTCTTCCTTCATGAAACACAAGATCATGGTGAACAGCAGGTGAACAACAGTCCCAGAACATCCATATCTGGAAGAATTCCTTTCAGTGCTTTTGGGGGCTTATCTGCAGGGCTTCAGAATTTGTCAGGTCCTCAGCAAGTCATCTTACACCTCAGCTCCTAAATGCAGGGCTTAATTTAATAGAGGTGGCATGGAAATAGTCTATTATGTTTTTCTTATTCAGTAATATCAGCTTGTACAATGGGGAGAGAAAGCAAGGGTGTAATTCAAAGTAGTGGAGAAACAATTACACAATAGCACCATAGCTATAGATTTTTTATAGCCTTTTGGAAACCATTTTCCCCTTTACATGTTTTAGCATTTGATAGGGCTGTTTTTTTTTTTCTTTTTTCTTCTTTCTTTATTTTTCAGAAGCAGAATTTTCACCTTCTTTAGTTACTTAATATTATCATGAATATCTTCTCTTGCAGCACTGGACATGTATGGTGGTCACGTTCCTCTTCAGTGGTTCTTCTGCTCGCTGTTCACATTTTTTGCCAAATCCAGTCTCTTCCCACCTCTATGTTCCTATTCACTGATTTTTTTTTTTTTTTTTTTAATCTGCAAGACCCTGGCCAGCTGACTGCCTTTATATTGCACTGTTTTGGTTCAGTCTGGAAGATACCAAAAGTCATAACAAACCTTAAATATTCTGCCAGTTGTACTGGTGTGTCCTTTTATCTATCCAGTTTCTTATCTATGCCTTATCCAGATTAAACATGACAAACCTTACAACCATGAGTGTCTGAATCTCTTGGAGTATTTTTAGGTCATGCAAAGTTTTCTGTTGGTACTCTAAGATGGCTGCATACTACAGTACTGGCAGGGGAGAACAGTTTGACCACAGCACTGCTGATTCAAGATAAGGCATCCTTCTTTTAAGTTTGTATGAGTTAACAATGAGCAGAAAACTGTCTTAAGTATGTAATCTGATTCAATTCCTTTGACTAGTTTTCAGGCTGCTTGCTACTGTGGTGCTTCAAGACCCTCATATCTTTCTAGAGGCACATTTCAAGCTCTTGAAAGGTCTGTTACAAACTACCTTTCTTTCAACGTCTCACAGTGATCAGACAATCTTCTTTGTCTACTGCCAGGGTTCCATAAGCTTCTTTCCACAAGGAAGACCTGCATCATGGCTTCCCAGTGTCATGGTTTTGTGATTTTTTGGTTTTCTGCATTCCACATCATAATATCAAGCAGTGCATGGGTAATACTCCAGTTCCACGGACTGACAACTTTCTGGATACCTGGCTTTCAGAAGAGAAGAAGAACTAGATATCCCAGGGGACCTTTCAAGTGTGAGGCAATGTGATAAGTCACAGAAGGAAGTCACGGGATTTTGCTCTATCTCCCTCTCTTGCTGCTGCCTGACAGAGGATGTGGCTGTGCTTCCTTCAGCTCAGTGCCTTCAGTTCAAAGTAGGCTCTTCAGTTTTGGAAAACTCTCTCTCTCTCCTATTTTACTTGATTTATTAATCTCAATTTCAATTATATTGTATTATATTGTATTATTTTGCATTCCATGATGTTCTTGATATCATAGTTAGAAAGATAAGTTTTCCTCCTTAGATCATTGCCACTGTTCTGCTTTTCTTCCTTGAGCCCAGCTGCCATCTCCCTACCCCTTTTCCCTTCTCCTCCCATTTTTGGGGACTGGGGGGCCCATGGGACTACTGCCCCTCTGTCACGGGCATGGAATTGATCTAGTTAACTCTGTGACATCCAGTCTGTCACAGAATCACAGAATCACAGAATCACCCGGGTTGGAAGGGACCTCAAGGATCATGTAGTTCCAACCCCCCTGCCTAGCAGGGCCACCAAACATACACATTCAGATCAGGTTGCCCAGGACCTCGTCCAATCTGGCCTTAAACACGTCCAAGGACGGGGCATCCACAACCTCCCTGCGCAGCCCGTTCCAGGGCCTAACCACTCTCCTAGTAAAGAACTTCCCCCTAACATCCAACCTAAATCTTCCCTCCTTCAACTTAAAACCATTTCCCCTAGTCCTGCTGTTGTCAGCCCTTTTGAAGAGTTTACTCCCCTCCTGGGTGTAGGTTCCCTTCAGGTATTGATAGGCTGCAATGAGGTCACCCCGCAGCCTTCTCTTCTCCAGGCTGAACAAGCCCAACTCCCTCAGCCTGTCCTCATAGGGGAGGTGCTCCAGCCCCCTGATCATCTTAGTCGCCCTCCTCTGGACCCTTTCCAAAATCTCAATGTCTTTCTTGTACTGAGGGCTCCACACCTGGACACAGTACTCCAGGTGGGGCCTCACAAGAGCCGAGTAGAGAGGGACAATCACCTCCCTGTCCCTGCTGGCCACCCCTTTCCTGATGGAGCCCAGGATCCCATTTGCCTTTCGAGCTGCCAGAGCGCACTGCTGGCTCATGTTCAGTCTCTCGTCTATCAGGACCCCCAGGTCCTTCTCTGCCGAGCTGCTCTCAAGGACCACTCCTCCCAGCCTGTACAGGTGCCTGGGGTTCTTCCGGCCCAAATGCAAAACCCTACACTTTGCCGTGTTGAACCTCATCAGGTTCACCCGAGCCCAGCCCTCCAGCCTGTCGAGGTCCCTCTGAATGGCATCCCTTCCTTCCACCGTATCAACCACACCACTCAGCTTGGTGTCGTCAGCAAACTTGCTCAGGGTGCACTCAATTCCCTCATCGATGTCATTAATAAAGATGTTAACGAGCACATAAAGATGTTAAAGAGCACCATATCTATCTGTCCATATCTACTGAAGTCAAATCCAAACAATGTTTTCCTTCTACTTGACTTTATGTCCTTCAGCTGTTACTGCAAAACCTTCTTATTACATTACTTTTCAATTTTGTTTGCTAGTTCTCATTCCTGGTTGCTGCTCCATTGCATGCTCCATCTGGCCTCCATATGAAAATCAGCTCACAAGTTCTAGTATTGGGTACTTTGGCATTTAGTCCTTTGTGGAGTGCCCAGAGTCTGACAAAGATCAGGTGCAAATCAAGCACGCCTGCTTTCACAGCTAAAGCCTATATTTGTTCCTCACCAAGAAAAGCTAACAGTTGTCTTTTTTTTTTTTTTTCTCTTTTTTTTTTTTTTTTTTTTTCCCTGTGAGCAGAGTTCCTGGAGCTCAGAGTGAGAGCTTTATTCCTTTGCTTTTCTTTTGTCTAGAAATGACAGTGGAGATCTATGAATTATTAATCAGTCTTACTCTCTTGTCCTTCTATTTTATCCATTTGTAGAGCTAGAAACTTGTCTTTTCTCTCCATGTAAAATCCTGTAGATATTTTCCTGTAAGGTGGAATGTATCTGAGGAGGCAGCGCTTTCAATTCCAGCCAGCTGGACCTAACTTAAAGGGATGCTTTGCAAAGACAAACACCAACAGGACACTGAAATAAATGTATTCCAGTTGCAACAAAGTTCTTATCAGGAACTTAGAAATGATAGAGGGATAACTATCTGGAAACCAGCTCTTGAGAGGCATTATGAAAGAACCCACAATTTTGGGGGAATGCAAACATCTTTGATTTTTTTTTTTTAACTTATCTAAGAAAAAAACTGTAGTTCCTATGGTGAAACTTTGTTGTTACAGTTTACTTCAGGGTTCTGATCATCTGCATTTTAGCTTTCTCCAAGACTTTCATTTGTAGCAAAACAACTTTTCCCATATGAGACAAAGCTTGAGTACACCTTTGGCTCCAGGGTGTTTTCCTTCGCCTCAGGAGGTGTAGAGATAGTCAGTCTGCTCTTGAAAGAGCCCTGGAATGCTCTATATACCACCTACTCTGAACAAGCTGAACTGCAGACTAAGATTTACTCCATTGCAAAAATGAAAAAGATAGTGTAAATGTATTTGAGAGAGCTGTTTATCACTCATCATTATCTCCTTTGTACAGAGAAGTTGGGTATCATGGCAAACAGCTGCCATTGTGTCACTGCTGAAGATGAGAGAGGACACTGAGATTCCAGAATGGGTGCTGTACTCCAACGTAGTACGGCTCTGTCATCATTAGAAAGGAAATGCAGTCACTGTGTTTAAAGAATATAAGCTACCATCTATGTTTCTGGTTATTTCTAAGACTCAGGTGCTACAGATTTGTTTGATATAGATCCTTACTAGATTTAATTATCTTTCACTGTTAAATAACCCCAAACTAGATGATCTTGTATCCTTTCCAACCTTGTGATTCTATGATTCTATGATACTGCTTAGAGAAAAGGAGAACTTTTGCATCAGGTCTTTCCTGGACATAGATAAGAATTAGCACTTCTTTATCTGTACCTTAAGGTTTGTATAGAAACTTCTTTTAAATTTAATAGGACATTTTAAGGAATTCTGAAAAACTCCAATGAAATGAAAAGGGCCCTTAAGCAATGTTCATTATAATATAGTTCACAAGCACAATTCTCATCCCTAATCTGTCAGTTGTGAATTATTGTGAAGCTTGTGTGTGTGCATGCATGTGCATGTGTGTGAGTATGAGACAAAGGGAGAGAATTATATTCACTGGGAGAAACCATCTCGTGACTTAACTGCTCTGTGAACCACTGCTTGACAGCATCAGTTGCTGGGCCTGCCAGAAACAATAGCATTCACTACTCAGTATTGTCATGAAGAAAACAGCCTTGGTCCAGCCCACAAAAGTATGCCTCTGATCTGTAAGTCATCTGTAGTAATTACTAATAAACCTCAGTGAAGTATGGATTCCATTTGTCTTTTGTGGCATTTTTTCTTTTGCTTGGCAATATATGCACAATACTGGGTTTTGTTTCCCAGAAGAACAAAAGTTCTTAATTCTACAAAGTTGTGCAGTGATTCATTCCCAGGTAAGTGGAAAGCAGTGCATTTTGAGACTGTGAAACATACGGAATATCTTCTC
The DNA here is from genome assembly GCF_023343835.1 of Lagopus muta. Classification (NCBI taxonomy): domain Eukaryota; kingdom Metazoa; phylum Chordata; class Aves; order Galliformes; family Phasianidae; genus Lagopus; species Lagopus muta. The sequence continues at coordinate 19,613,313 of NC_064433.1, read as the reverse complement.
AAATGTGAGTAATCGTAGGTTTTTGTCCAGGGGGTAAAAAATATATGTGTATAGTAATTAAGTATGAGAAATCAAAGACTTTTGCTCAGTAAATGAGCTTTGATGGGCATTGTTTTTGGACTTTATGAGCTTCCATACTTTTGCTGGCATCCTTTCTGGGTTTATCTGAAGGCTTAACTTTAGTTCCCCATTGATTTAAGTCAGGGCAGTGTGCATACTGACTTCTTGTGGGGGTCACTTTGTTGCAGTTGCCAAAGCTGCGTCCTGTGATTAATCTGTTCCTCCTTCAACCATGTTGTGTCATTTGATGAGACTAGTGTCTTCCCTTTTGCCATCTCCAAATCAAATTAATCCTGTGGAAGAATTGTCATACTGGCACATACAACACTGCATCTACTCTCCTGTTCTGGGAGCCCATGAATAGATGGTATCTGGGAATCTGAGGTTTAGAATCACAGAATCATAGAATCATCAACACTGGAAAAGACCTCCAAGATCATCTACTCCAACTCACCACCCTCCACCAATATTTCCCACTAAACCATATCCCTTAGTACAACATCTAAATGCTTCTTGAACACTTCCAGGGACAGTGACTCCACCGCTTCCCTGGGCAGCCCTCCCCAGTGCCTGACCACTCTATTGGAGAAGTGTTTCCTAACATCTAACCTGAATCTCCACTGGTGCAACTTGAGGCCATTACCTGGTCCTATCACTAGTTAATGCCAGTTAACAAAATTTGAAGGGCAAAGAGATAACTACTGGAACTCACTGTGTATTAGACAGTATAACATAAATGACCTGTAATATTTTCCTGCAAGATAGATAGCTTTGGAAAAGCTTTGCAGCCTGCTCATTATGGATTATTATCATTTTTTCTACAAATCTACTGCATTAGTAAGCCAGAACAGAATGTGTTCTGTATGTAGCTACGGCTTGATAGTACAGGTAGTGATTGTGGTATTGATGAAGTTTTTTGTAGCTGCTAAGCTAAGATTGTGTTCTTTTTTTCTTTTTTTCTTTTTTTTTTTCCACACATATAACTTCATTTATCAGCATTCTGTGTCACCTACCAATTTCTTCTAGTTGTTCACTGTTGTGAAACCCATTTCAATTTGTCATATTTGGCTTGAATACCTTACGATGATCATCAAGTGGTTTATATCAGTACCTTGACCATTTATGAACCTGTTGAACAACTGAGAAACTAACACCAACATTTCTCCAAAGCAGTAAAAACTCACATCACTATTCCTTCTTAAGCTATTGGATATTTTTTACATCCCTTTATATGATTCTGATCCTCTTCTTTTTTTTTTTTTTTTTTATTAGTAGAAGATATCAGAAGGTATCTCTGTCTCTGGCTAAATTGCTTAATAACCCAGTAAGGGCTGGGTTATGAAAATGAAATGAAAACTGTAGAATGGAATTGCACTGACTTGCAACTGGCCATGGAATGCTCAAAAGGGAAGTGTCTCCTGGTATTTATTTCTTAATTTATGCAGATTACTGTTTGCTTTGGATTAGTCATTCTCTTTCACCTATTCAGCTATGAATTTTATGAAGTGTTTCTTAACAGCTCAGTAAATTTAACATTTATTTGATTAATTGTGAAAAACAAAACATAGCATTCAACTGTAATGACTAGTAGGGAAGGAGAGTATCTATTGGATGTAGTAGCTTTGCTGATATGGGAAATTTCAATCTATGTTGAAATGTACTTCACCAATCGCACAGTTCTTCCAAAACTGCCTAGAAAAATTTTCCAGGCCATCTAGTTATTCTGTTGTTCCTCTCTTCCTTCTTTGTCATCCTTCATTTCCATCCTTCCTTCACTGTCATCCTTCCCTCTGATTTTTGAGACAAGGCGTGTAGAACATTTTTCTAGACACCATTTCTCTGTGTTTTTTCAAAGCCTAGTGGGACTCCTCAGCAGCAATTCAACCTCTTGTTCCTCTTAAAAGTGGCAAAGAGAAGAAGAAACAGAGACCATTGCTCTCGTGGTGCACTTGTGTATTGAAGATTATAGTATAACAGGAGATAACTTATTCCATAGGATGTGCAGCTAGGTGATAATGGCTAATGCTGGGTGAGTTTGAGCTGTGGTAGCTGACCTCATCTACAACTTGACTTTTCGTGTTGTCCTATCTCCAGACTGGGAATTACACAAAATGCCCTTTTGGTTCTGGAAGAAAATAAGAGGAAGAAGAACTCCCATCCATCTATGCAATAATGAATATAAAGTAGGAACTTGAGGTACAGTGAGAAGAACAAGCAAGGCTGGAATTTCCCCCTGGGAAGATGATAAGACTTAATTCAAATTTTTTATGGTCAGCACCTCAACACTGATGTCTCTTGTCTTGCATCTCAGTAACTCATGAGAAGGAACAGGAGCTTTCAGTCAGGGCCAAAAAGCTGGTTCCTAAATAGATGGCTGTGCTGTGGTACCTGTAAGTGCAAAACTGCGGCTTTGGTGGGAGTGACCCTTTAGCTGTTGGGAAGTACAATGTTTTTGCTGTGTATACTGAAAACAGACTGCAAAACCTGGGGTCTGAGCCAGCTTGCAGACTGAGAGAACCTACTGTGTGCCAAGAATTCGTCTCTGAAGCATTTATTTGGAAAAAAAGATAGATAATTGGTACATAAAATGTTCTATCTTCCTGTTTTAACATGCATTTCATAAAAAGCAAACACGTATGCATGTGATGTCATTTAACACAACGCACAGGAAGGAAGCCCTGGTGTGGCATTCTTTGAGCTGCTGCTCCTAGAGGAGAGCTTGTTCATCACAAGGTGGAGGGATTACTTCGGAGGTGACTTCCATTGCAAAAGGAATATGGCTTTGTGAAAGCAGATGAAAGTTAGTTACAGATTAAACAGTTGTACTGAAGTGGGTCATGTTACTTTTTAGTGGTGGCTTTGCTGTAATGGCTGCAGGACATGGCTACATTTTCCATATATGTGGCTCCTCTGTTTCCCCAATCACTCTACATATAGCTTTCAGAAGGAAAAATGAGCACATGGTGTTGAATCATCCATCATATAAGTTTTGACATAGCTTTAAATCCACAGTTCCTTGATACTTTTCTGCAAAGATGTCAAAGAAAACCTCTCAGACCTCTTTTTTTTTTTTTTTCTTATCTCTCTTCAAACATTCACTTCCCATCCACTTCTATCTACTGTAGATCATTCTCAGCAGTTCTCTTTTTATGATGCTTCAGTTTCAGTTCTAGGATTCCCAAAGCATTCTCCCAGTCTGAACATGAAACCGCATTCAGAATAGCAAGTACTGCTGTTTACTTCATAGTTTTGTGGTATAGCAATGACAGATGTCCCGAGGAGGTTCTTCCAGTTTGCAGAGACAAGAATGGGGAATTGAAGGCAGGTTTGCAAACACCTTTTTAAATTTTTTTTATTTATTTTTTTCCGATAAAAATCTCATTTCCTCTTAGGTGCAAGGGGAACAAAAGAAAAATGTTAAAATGATACAAAAGAGAGCTATGTTCAACCTATGACTAATTTGGTACCTTTGGAAACAAAGTAGAAAGGATCTATCTGCTGTCAGATTATCCCCCCCTGTGAGGTAATGACTGAGGTATGAATTGCAGAGGCAAGCCTTCAGGGACAACACGTGCACACATTAAGGAGTAATTACATACTGAGGAACGGGAATAGCTTGACTGTGAATACTGACTTCAAACATCAACTGGCTTTGCTCCCTCAGTTTTCCTTATTATAGAAGAACTAGTTTATACTAATACTTCTCCCAGTATTACACAAATAATTTTCTCCTGGTCTGTTCATAACCCAAAGATTTGCTCCTGTCTCTGCACACTTCCTGGCTTTCTTCTTCTAGCTTCCACTGTGGGAAAAATGAGCCATCATAATACTTTTTTATTACATTGTGATGACACTTTCCTTTGTTTAACTTTTATTCCTTTCCTCCTTTACTTTGCCAGAGAATTCCAAATGTTTATTTTATTCTATAAATGCCTTGCATTGAGAAACTGGCTTCAGGAGTAGTTTCTGCTTTATCTTCTTATCAATTATCTGTTTCATTGTAGTCATTTATGTCCTTCAACTGTTTATGCAGAAGGGCAAAAAACATTGATTATGAAGGGACAGAGTATCTGTGTTTGTCTTTTAGGTGATTTTTTTATTTATTAAAAATATATTTCAGAATTGCTTTGTTATCAAGCAGAATCAGCTAAAACCTGAAACCTTTTATCATTCTTTTATCTCTTTCCTCATTTACTTTCTTCTAAGCCTGTCTGAAAATTGTTCCAATCTTTAAACTGTTAGCTTCACGCTGAATTCATGGATTTATTCACCACCAAAAACAGCCATTCCAATGTAAAATCTCGTTCCAGAGTTTGATTTTTAGCTTCTGCAGGCGGTATAAGAGGTATAAGAGGATCCTGGAGATAATTTCAGGTGCTCTTTCAAGAGACCATGTGAACAGGAAAACTGCCAAATTTCAAGGATGTATTCCATAATCTGTGCCATAGTGGCTGTATCTCTGCAGGGAACAGCCTAATGCTTCTAGGTAATAATGTTATCTGGAATAATATTATCAATAATAACAACATTGCATGTATAATACCACCTTCCAGGTAACAGTTTTTTCTGTGCCTGAGCTCAGAAACTGACTGTGATCTGTCACACAGCCAACTGCAGAGTTGCTTATTCTTGTCCACTCTCCAGTTACAAAATAGCTTCTTTTTTATTTATTTTTTGGTCAGAGGAAGTAACTCAAAGAAAGTAACTGGCTGATTCTGAATCCATAATCTGCACTCAGTTGTCCTGCATGGAAAACTGTGCAAATGTATTGTAGACTGTAAACCATGTAAGTTTGTTCAAAGCTGAGAATTTCCCCTCAGCAACAATTTCTGAAAACTGGTGCAATAATCATGGATGGTGAATTCTGTGCATAGTGATAACAACAGGAATGATAGTTTCCAGTAAAACTTTTGTGATACAACCAAGTTAGTTTGTGCTGGGAACTGCTAACAGAACGCAAGAACAGCATACTGTGACAAAAGGAGAAACTACTGCACAACTGCAAATACCACTAGTGTCAATGATTTTTCATGTGGGACTGTGAGGAAGTGTAACTTCCTCTTCTTTACTGATTATGAGTTACTTTGCATGAGAAAACCCCTTGGAATTTACATAGATAACACTGAGCAAACCATGGCCTTTGAAGGCTGGGATCCTCCTGAGCATCTTCGGGGCAATGCCCTTGCCCAGGCTATGCTCAACTGAATGGTATGCACTGCTTTTTTGGTACAACTGGAAAAAATCACTGCACCTGAGGAAAGCATAAGATCAACCTGAGAGGTCTAAATCACTGTTATTTGCCATGCTAACAAATCCTGTTGTCATTATTATTAAATGCTAGTAATTAACAGCTACTCAAATTACAAGGTAATGAAATGAATTAAAGAAGATTAAAACTCTCTACAGAAGTTTTCTTAACATTGTCCTAAAAATACTCAAGATAAGGAACCTCTAGAGGAGGTCAAGGATATGGCATCCCAACTCCTTGGGTATGTGGGACATCTGGAAGAAGAGGAAGCCCTAAGTGTAGTACTGTCTTGCTGCTGGAGACTACCCTTTCCAATAGGCTGCTTTCTGTATGAGGTAGGTAGGTAGTAGGCTGCATAACCTAGTGATAGTTGCCCACTCACATTTAACCCTGCTGGCATTTTGAACTGGAAATCTGGAGTTTGCCAGTAGATAGTAACATGTGGAGTTATTACTCCTAAGCTGCAATCAGGAAATACCTTAAGTTTCATTTTCCATGGATACTCAGGGACCTCAGAGAACTGGGCTGCCAAGGACAGTCATGTGGAATGCACTCCAAGCTGCGTGATTTATAAATGCTCCTCTCCTCATGGATGTGAACAAATATTTTTACTTGTAATGAAGCATATTATCTGTGTAAGTTGAGAAAGGGAGAATGATCACAGTCTGGATACGCTCTGCTTGCTGTACATTTTTGCTCTTTTTGAGTTAGCATGTGCCAAGTTGTTGGATGCTGATCACAACTATGGAAATATTAACAGGAACTTCTTTCTGATACATGTTAAGCTAGATGACTGTAAGCAAATCGATGTGATAAGAAATGACTACTTCATCTTTTGACTATACTGCTCAGCTTTCATTTGTTTGCTGAACTAATTTTGCAATCCTAAGCATTAGAACATGTTCTTCTTTGGCTAATGTACTGTCTAATTACTTGTTTGGTGAAGAATGACCTGTGACTACATCAGACGGATGAGACCTATCTGAAACATCCATGACAAATTTGTGCTAAACAGGAAAGGGAAGGAATTTTTTTTTCTTGAGTTTGAATCATGACAGACTTGATCACATACACAATACCCATTTCAAAGCTGGTGTAAAAAGGAAACAGTGCTGGTTTTCCCAACTGAAAGTCCATTTGAAGTGCACTTTCAGATCAGCTGTTGTGGTCAGGAGTTCTCCCTAAGCCAGAAGGATTTATAGCAGCCCTTTCATAAAGGATCCTTACTGCAATTCGTTACATAGGGTCAAATAAGGAGTAAATTTCTAGTAAAAGTCTTTCTCAGTCAGGAGGAGCCTCATCTCAGGAGCACGGGAAACTCAACAACTTCAGTTGTTATACAAGCAATGAAAAGTCCTCTGGAGACAGGAAAATAAAACTAGAGGTTAAGGCCATGTTTATGTCATTCACCAGGCTCTTTAACAACCAAGTACAATGTCCTGGTGTTATGGTATAGATAGCAGTGCCTGTGAAACAAGGAAACATGTGCCTCTGAAATGGCCTTACAGAGCAGGAATAGATGGGTGCAGGCTTGGCTCTTGGAGAGCAAATAACACTGTGCTGCCCATACCAGGAAACAATTCCTTCTGGTAACACCAGTCCCTCGTGCTGTCCAAAGGTTTCATATGGATAGCCTCAGGCCATCAGTCATTTGGTGTTTTATACCTCTGCTCCGGGCTCATCTCTCTTGCTGTACCCACTATTTCCAGAAAGGAACTGTCTCCTGCAGCAGGTATTTTCTCACCAAATGACAAGGTTATTTACAGATTTTTTTCCCTCTCCTCTCTCAGGAGCATAGTATCTCCACTTCCTTGTCAACTTTCCTTCCTTTACCTACTGTGGAGTTCAAAGAAAGATGTTCAATTTTTGCTTATTGTCAAAATGAGAAAACTAATATTTTTAAAACGGAAAACGTGGTTTTGGGGAAGAAAAAAAGACAAATTTTCGTTCTAAAAACTGAATTGCAGGAAAATTTGAGACATTTTAAGTCATGCTAGCTAGTAACTTTGATTTAATTTAAATAATGACTAATAAAACTGAATTATGAAGACACAATCTTGTGGGATTGGTGAAAAAAAAAAAGTGTGAATGGGGATTTTGTGGATAAAAAAGAGGTAAAGACAAGTTATTTGACAGGTTGTGTTTAGCCATGTCCTTCTGGTGTTTGGTTTCATGCAGCTCATGGTTGCTCCCATGTCAGCAGAGCTACACCCTAGTCAGTCACTTCCCTTCCTTATTAGCACTATAAAGTGCCTAGAGTCAACTCCTTTTTAGTAATGCAGGGATGATCTAGCTCATAAACTCATCTGGATTGCTTCTAGTTTTATCTTATTCCCAATATTTTCATAATGTCATTTATTCCTAGAAACTGAACTATTTATGTGTGACTTAATTCCTCGCATCAGCTTTCACAGAATCACAGAATCACAGAATTGTAGGGGTAAGCTTGTTTTTGGTTATTATCACCAAGTCAGTAAAACTCTTGAAACTTCTTTTTTGTGTATTTCTGCTGGTCATCCTCTTTACCACGACACGCTGTCTGAAAAGGGGACCTTGAGGTCAAAACACAGAGGTGGTTGATGGATGGCAGTGAGTGCAAAGTACTCTATACTCAGCTCCTTGTTGGCTCTACTGCCCTGTGACTCTGCAGTTTGTAATCATATGTCTTCACTAATGTAGCAGATCTGGTAGCAGATAAGGGATTGACAATGAGGGAATATGTGTGGGACTAGGTACTGAATCAGTCTACGAAGGGTGGGAAGTAGTACTTGTGCTGCTAAGGGGAACTGATATCATGTATGCTGAGGATTAATGGACATTCTGAATGATATGTACGAGAAGGCAATGCAGTGGCATGTGGGGATTTCAGACATAGAAAGACCTGAAGTTATCTGGGGAAATGGGGTAAGTGAAGGCTTTGATACTGGAGGTAAATGTCTATGAGTGCCGGGCCTGGCAATAGGAGACCCTACACACCCACTTTCCAGCCTAGGTACAGGGTAAGGCCCTGGCATGGGATGGGATGAAAAAAGAATTTATCTTCATTTAAATGACAACAGATGCTATCACACAGATCCAAAAAGATTTCACACTTATTACACTGTTTATTGCTACTGCTTTGAAGTACAGTTTTCTGTGAGCAGTTACCAGTCAGCCAGGAGAAGATTCAAACATAAAAGACAACGTGTAACAAGAGTGACTCCTCAGGGTGCTTCCCAGCAGACCTATATCCACAAGCTTTAGTGTAGAGTCTTGGTTATTGTAATTAGTGCTTTTACAAAGACAGTGAAAATAGCATGCTGGAATTTGGCTGTGAAATACCAGTCCACCTCACAGATTTATTGGTCCACAAAAATTAAAGGCAGAAACCAAGACTGTTTTTGGGGTTTTCTGAGATCCTTAAAAGAAAAAAAAAATCGAACGCTATAGAAAAGTGATATGATTTGTGACCTCCCTGAACAGTTACCAAAAATACAAAAAAGACTGAATCAGGGCAAACCAACTCAAATTTAAAAATGCTGTCTATGCTACTGCCAAAAAATATAAAATCATGCTTGAGTGCACAGCCTTATTTTATAGCACATGCCTGGAGATAAATTTTATGGTTCAGATAAGGCCTTCTGAAAATAGACATGCATGAATCTTTTATTATAGGAAACTCTTCACTAGGCACTACTCTAATAAAATCACATCTCTGCAAAGCAGATAATAACCTCATATTGTTACCATGCAGCAGAGTATTGTTTTAAAGCCCAGGCACAAATGAATGCAAAAGTGTTCCAGTTCAGGTCAGCACATATTTAAGTTATCTTCTGAGCAGAAATTGTGGGTTCTCTTCAACTCCAGTTTTTTCTAAATTTGAAGGTGAAATTTGACTTGATATTGGAATGTTTTGCCTTTAGGGAATCTGAGAGTTAACCATGGTTTCACACTTGGGTTCAATTCTCCAGTCCATGGGGACTTCCCAAAGATGATGACAGACAACTGTTAATTGTTTTACGAGAACCTGAAGGTGCTGTTGCTGAATGCACAAGGACGAAAGGCGGAGATATTTTCACCATCCTCTACTTAGATGTAGTTTCACTCTTTGGCTCTATTACAGACTTCCCAACCTGCTGTAGCTCGGATGAAGCCCTAACATAGTTCTAGGGACCACTCTGGGCTCTTTTCTCAAAAAATAATACATAAGCGACTATCCTGCCTCTTGCTCTCTTCTACTGCGCAGTCTTTCTACAAAATATCAGCATCTTTTACCCTCTAATACATCTTTATACACTCCTGTAACATATCCCTGGTCATGCAATGCACATTCTACATCAGTCACTATGAAAACATCCTGGAGACCCCATCTGGACTACTGTGTTCAATTGTGATGCCCCCAACACATGAAGGACATGGAATTGTTAGATTGCGTCCTGAGGAGGGCCACCAAGATGATCAGAGGGCTGGAGCATCTCCCTTATGAGGACAGGCTGATAGAGCTGGGGCTCTTCAGCCTGGAGAAGTGAAGGCTTCAAGGAGACCTTCTAGTGGCCTTCCATTACCTGAAGGGGCCTACAGGAAAGCTGGGGAGGGATCTTTCATAAGGACATGTAGCAACAGGAAGGCGTAATGGTTTTAACTGGAAGAAGGCAGATTTAGACTAAATATTAGGAAGAAATTCTTTACTATGAGGGTGGTGAGACTCTGGAACAGGTTGCCCAGAGAAGTTGTGGATGCCCCCTCCCTGGAAGCATTCAAGGCTAAGCTGAATGGGGCTGTGAGCAACCTGGTCTGGAGGGAGCTGCCCCTGCCTATAGCAGGGGAGTTGGAATTAGACGATCTTAAAGGTCCCTTCCAACCCAAACCATTCTATGATTCTATGATTCTCTCATCCTCTTATATTATTTTAGACTCTTTGACCTAAACCAGTAGACAGAATAATAACAATATTTTAGAAGTCATTTATCTGTCAGAGAAGGGAAGAAGCATCTTTGTTTACAGGCTTGCCAGCTGGTGAAGAGAGATTTACATTAAAGTTCCTGGGGGAGGGGAACCACAATCCACCCAACTCTTACCAGTTCAAAGCCAGTGCCAAAGTCTAGTTGGAGATCAGTAAACAGTAAAATATTCCAGGAGTCAATACTGGGTCTAGTCCTGTTAAGCATCCTCATTAACTATCTGAACAATGGAGTAGAGTGCACCGTCAGTAAATCTGTGTTTGGCATGAAGTTGTGGGTAGTGGCTGACTCACCAAAGGCCCGTGGAGCCCTCCACAGGGATCTTGACAGGACAGGAAGGGGCAATGGCCACAATCAGGAACATAGGAAGCTCCATCAGGAAGCATTTCATTACTGCAATCTTCAAAAGCTGCTTGGACTTGGTCCTGGGCAACCTGTTCTAGGTGGCCCTATTTGAGCAGAGGGGTTGGATCACATGATCTCCAGATGTTCCTTCCAACCATTCTGTTGGTTTCTGTTGGATTCTATGAGGCATATCAGTTACTTGAATTCCTACTTAGCAACAGTAAACTAAAAGCAAGGCAGAAACAAGCTAACCAGCACCAAAGCACTGACTTGAGAAGGAGCATCAGTCATTCACACTGATGTTTTGATCTGGATTTGACTCCTGGCTTTTAACAAACACCTCCTCAGATGATGGCCAGGAGCAGCTTAAATTCAAGGCTGGAAATGATTGCAATAAGTGGTATGGATAAGGCTATGCTGTTCTGGAGAAAGAAGAGGTCTACAAAGGTTGAAGCAAACAAGCCCAGCTGTCCCATTCATTTCATAGAATCATAGAATCATAGAATCACAAGGTTGGAAATGACCTATAAGATCATCCAGTCCAACCGTCTCCTCATCACCATTGCCACCACTAGCACTAAACCATATCACAATGCATGTCATCCAGATGCCTCTTGCACACTGCCAGGGATGGTGACTCCACCACCTCCCTGGGCAGCCATTCCAGTGCCTGACCACTCTCTGAGGGAAGAAGATCTTCCTTATGTCCAACTTAAACCTCCTCTGATACAACTTGCGGCCATTTCCCCATGTCCTACTTGTTGCCTGGGAGAAGAGGCCAAATCTTCCTCCTCCACAACCTCCCTGCAGGAAGTTGTACAGTGCAGTGAGGTCTCCCCTGAGCCTCCAGGGTCAGAAAACATACACCAACTCTCCAGCTTAATACAGATGTGGTCAGTCTTTCATAGCAATCAGCATTATGCTACAGCTGACATAAAAGTGAACACACTACAGAGCTGTTTAAATATGATAGGTTCTTCTCCACTGTAATCCCCTTTTGAAACTTAATGACTTAACTCAACATGGTAGGCTTTTAGCATAGTTAAAGAGAGTCCAGTTTTGATCCAAAGCAAAATTCCAACATTTCAACATTTGTTCTTGTTACTTACGAAGAAAAAAATGCAGTTCTTCACAGAACAGATGTTCCCACAGAAGTTTAATTAAATTCTAAACGTTTTTCTGCTGCTTTTAAAATGTAAATGAAATATTATCATAGTCCACAATCAAAAGAATTCACTTTGGTTTATTGAAGTAAGCCCGAATGATTCATTTCCAATTTCTCACCTCCCATTGCACACCCAAAAATAATTAAGTAATATGAAGAGTGATCAAAAGAAAAAACAAACTTTCACGATGGAAACTGTAAGGATTGAGAAGCCTCTACTCTAGTAGTTGGGGCAATGATTTGGCTGACAATGAGATGCAGTTGATCAGGTGTAGACATCTACCACTGAGCTGGCTGCCTACTCTTTTATAATCACGTTTCAGAATGTATCTCAACTACACAAAGACTAAGCTAACAATCTGTGTAATTTTAATGAACATAAACAGGCCTTTTGAGGCTAAATCTATAGCCAGTGTTTACTTTAGAGTGACAGAAAAGGACCTAGAGACAGGCATGAAACATTGAGCTTGCCTTTTGTATTTTAACATGTTTGAATTCATTTCGGTCAGGTATTTTACTGTCTATACAGGCTGGAAAACTCATGAATGATCTCTATAGCATATTTCAGTACAATCAGTACAAGTAAGAATAGAAAATGACAATGAAGAGAGAAATAGTAAAATCTTTTCTCAGTGCTGGGAGGTAATCAAGCTTTTGGTCTCACACAACTGGCATGAGATCAGTCTGTGCTGCACTTACTAGAATGTTCTGGTGGATAACTTCTAACTTCATCAGAAATGTCTTTAAACATCAGAAGTGAACAGTCATAGATTCCTAACAGCAAGATCTTTTTTTTCCCCCAACTTACTGCAGATTTTAATTCTTTACAAGACTAACCAGAAGAAAATGTAAATGTTTTCATTTCTGAAGAACTCAGAATTAGGAGTATCTTTCCAGCATCTCATGGACAATGGAGAAACTCCTAAATATTTGCTCCTTGCTCCTGATTGCTACAGCTTTTTCCAAAATCAGATGGGTATCCTATGACTTGTCCAACCAACCCAAACCTCCTGTATCAAACAGAATGGAGGACAGAAGAAAAACATCCCTCATCCTAAAGCAAGTCGATTGCGGTGATAACTGTCAATCTCTTCTCTGTTAATCTTTGCCACCTCAATTGTCACCAGTGAAACCTTGATAGGCAGGATCAACAGGCTTTCTGATAATGATGTCTGAGACTTTCTAACACTGTATGTGACTGCAAATCTACATTTCAAAGTGTTTTCTGGAGATGTAAGAAATGCTGAGGAAACCTCTTCTTAAATTTGCTCATGCTAAATGGTTTCTACCTGCACAAAGTATTTACAACAAAATGACCGCAGGGCTGGGTAAAGTGCCATGCAGATGTCAAGAACTGTTATGTAGTTCTACATGCAGCTGAAATGACTTCTCATTTCTAAAACGGATTTTCTTCTTGTAATCCCGCTCATGACTGACAGCTCAGTGTGATGGTAGCTCTGCTATCTTCACTCATGTAAATTTTCTGCCAGATTGACTGGCAGAAATGAAGGTCCAGTTCAGCCTATTGGCCAAACTCAGTCCCTGGGGAACCCAAATAAATGAGCTCAGGCATACACAATTTTGCACTTCCATGCAGGACTGTAGGGAAATAAAATTAAATTGAAGAAATTAAATCAAGCTCTCAAAGCTTTGAAGAAAAGGTTTATCCCCTGTCATAAGCAATGTATTGAACAAATGGATCTAAACAAAGAGAAAATGGAGGGAGGAGAGAAACAAAACACACATCATGAATATCCCCAGAGGCATACCATCATCCTCAGAATATACTGTGTTAGCCTAAACCCAAGTTTGCCTGTAAGAGTGGAAGCAGGAGGCAGGAGATAATCTCAGACAAATACAGCAGTATTTGTGTGCTCATTAATTTGGCCTCTGCTTCTGAAACTTATTTTTCAGGTTGTGGTTGAAAATGAAGGTTTGTGTTTTCTCAGAGAATGGCCTGAAATTCCTTTTCTCTAAGCCAGCTGCCAGCAAGTAAGGAAAGTCCTCTTCAGCTCTAGCTGTGTTGGGTATCACCACACCTGGACAGAAGGCAGGTTACTCCAGCAAGTTGTTAACACTTCATACAGCAAAGAGGATGAAGGAAAACAGTGTGACAAGAAAAGCTAACAGATCACTTTGATGGATAATCTCGCTTCCCACCCTGGCTTCTTCCACTGCACATGATAAAAGATAATGTCCTTTGTAAGATCTATTAGCCACTAATATTTTCATGGTGAAAATTTTCCAATGCTGCTGTGTTGTCTGTCAGACATGAGAGCAATGGTGTGTCTGCCAGATGCCCAGAAAGGGGGAATTCAGCAGTTAAACTGTGTCTATCTCAGCTCATGTCAGTAGCAGAATCCCCTGCCAGAGTTGCCACATTACACCGTGATGAGAAATTACCTGGCCTGTTCCATGATCATCCCAGAAATGATTTAAATGTGGGAGTTCCTACTTCACATTTTGGCAGCATCAGCAGCAGCTTCTCTCTGTACTGTCCCACACAGGGCATGCTGAAATGGATTGTGAGCCCAGCTAGTCTGGGAATCCCTAAACGTGGGGAGTCTGAGCTGCTCCCCCTCACCTCTCCCAGCCTCTCACACATATTCTGCTACTCTGCTTAGAACAGATATTCTCAGGTATTTCAGAAAGCTATGTGACTCATTCGAAAACCTCTGAAGAATTTACACATCAGTGTTCATGTTGTTGAGAGCACAGAAATTATACCTACAGTCAGAAGGATGCTTAATGAAATCGAGACATGGTCCTAATGAAGCAAATGGTCATTGCATCCACTGCACTAAGTAGGGGATTAAATATGTATAAAGGTATAGGGCCAAAATGCTTGCTGCTTAAAACTGTGGTATAGTTTTATATAGAAACGTATCCTTATAATGGGATAATAAGCAGGTGAGATAATAAGCAGGTGAAGACACATTAAGTTATGGAAATGAACTCTACGTTTCATAAGAAGTGCAGAAATTGCAGCTGTGAATGAGAAGACTGTGTTCCTGTGACTTACGGACATGCTCCCACAGCAGTGGAGCTCAGATTTGCCTGAGCTTGCTGCCTTTACTTCTCAGCTGGCATTGCTGAGATTTCCATTGGTTATGCAGATCCTCTCTGACTGGTTGGTATTGCCTGCATAAGGGTATGTCAGCTTGTGGTGAACAGCCAATGCACTGACAAGTGGTAGTCCTCAGTGCAGTCACAGAGCAATGCAGAAGCAAAGGGTGTTTCTCCTTGTAACTGATTTGTAATGCCACTGAAGCAATTTGAAATATTACTGAAGCAGCTGCTTGTGTATAGGAGAATGTGGCTCTTTAAGACTGTTGCTGTTCTTCTGGAGGTCATGGTCATTGTCATGAGAACCCATGGTGCTGCCAAGTGTGGTACTGTCCTTCAATGGGGTATGAAACAGCTTTGGTAGAAAAGGATTTCTCAAGAATGGTTAAGAAAAGTCACAAGCAAGAATGGTATGTGCTACCCTTCCTGCACAAGCACTGTTCTGGGGAACTGGGAAAAAAGTAAAACCAGGAAATTCCATTGCAAGATGGGGTTACTTCATTTAGCAGCAGTGAGTGCTTCTGATTTTTTTGGCAGATGGTTTGATCAACACTGTTTAGCCAAAAAGATGGGGGAAAATATTTATTTAAAGTCAGGACAATTTCTTGCACTTGGGGACAAGGGAGGTTTTATTTGTGCATAAATTTCATCCTTTGATAGAACTCGTTGAGAAATAAACCATGAAATAATACTATATTTAGTCTGTCTTTCCCTCCCTCCCTCTCTTTCTCTCTCTCTCTTTTTTTTTTAACATCACCCCTTTAAGGAAAGGAGTTCAGATGTGACAAGCTCCAAGGTTCAGAGAAGAGGTGATGTACGCAGTTTTTCAGCTACTGGTGGATGAAATTCATGGCACTGGATGGCTTAGGCCATCATCACTGCTGAAGGAATAAGGTCATTCTTCTTGCATGTCTCTTCCCTTGCTCTCAGGTGATCTTGCACAGATTTGCACACATAAGACCCCAATCATCCTTACTTGCCAAAAAAGTGAAGCAACAGGAAAAAAAAAAAAAAAAAAAAGGCCTTTTACTTGATTAGAGGCAGGTTAGGCCTGCATGGAAACTGATGAGAAAAACACCCCTTCCAAAGACCATATCCTCTTTGCAATTTTGCTTACATTTATCTCTGGTTCCATGGGTAGGGTTTCTCTGCACTGAGAAAAAGTTCTATACCCAGGGATGCTGGACTGTAAGTTCTAATGTTTTTCTTACTATCTTGCATGTACAGAGAGTTTCTGGTCCCTCAGAAAAGGCAGGAACTGGTTTTAGTTAAACCATTGTACTGCCTTTATCTGTGCCCATAAAATTGCTGAGAATGCAAATTAATATCAGTACCCTGAGCTGATAATGGCTCTTTATGGCTTTTGAAAGACAAGTTTCCAGGGCTGAAATCTTGACTGGGTTAGTAGCTATGAGGTTCAAGCTATGAGGTGAAATGAAAAGCATCAGACTGTGTAACATGGGAGGATACAAACTGCTGCAGAAATATACTACTAGAGTTTAATGCTGGATAGGGCAGAAGGCAGCAAACTGGAGAATTTCAGTTTCAGCCTGTTCTTAGCTATGACTAACCTAAAATGAAGCACTGAACCAGTCTGTCCTTTTGTTATCTGGTGCACACGTGACACAGAGCTCACATTCATTTCTTTCTTTGTCATAAAGTAATAAAGAAAGTACACAAATTATAAGTAATAGTTTCACATGGGACATTCCCGAAGATTTCATCTTAAAGGGAAGTACACCCTTCTTTACCAAACCTGCCCCCACTTCTTCCAAACCACAGATTTTGTGTTTACTCAAATGTACAAACTCTCTCAGAATTTTGTCCCAGAGACAATTCTCTACTGTTTCAATTCACGACCACGTTTTTTGATTCACTCAGTAGTTTGGCAACAATCAGAAATGGTGTTTCTGCGATGCCACCTCCTCTTGCCCAGGAAAATAAACAGAGACAGCACTTCTGACTGCCTCTCCGCAGCTTCTGCTCCCTTCGCTAGGGTTCTTGCTAACACTGCAGCTCAGTGATGCTAAATAAACGCCTTTCCATTGTGATGCTGACCGGCTAGGCTCAATGTTCCGTGCACCCACAGACCCTGCTGTGAGACGACCGACACGGTCAGCGCCGCCTCGCCCCGGCCCGATGCCTCCGCCGCGGCGCTTCGCCGCGCCTGCCCCTCCGCGGCACTTGGGCGCCACCTGGCGGCGGCGGCGGGCGCAGAGGAGGCACGCAGAGCCTGTCCCTTCCCCCATGCGCCGGTCCTGTTCCCAGGCACTGGGCTGCTTCGTGGAGACGGGCTGAGGTTGAGCTGGGACGTGGGTCCAGCTTGGTGAGGCCCGTGGCCTGGCAAGGCGATGCTGTGGGGAGCTGGAGACCAGCACTGGCACAGAGACCGACAACCGTGCAGGCTGAAATGAGATCCTGTGCCACTGGCAAGTTGGAGAAGGCTCCAGGGGGCAGGGCAGGTCCAGTGAGGTTTATTAGTACCTTCGAGGCCCTGACAATATGATTTCCTTGAGAATGTTGCCTTCTGTAGTATTTTGGACTCTACATGCTCTAGACCTCCCTGTATCCCAGAGAAGTGCTCTGTCATTCTACTTTATGGATGGAGAAACAAGAGACAGAGAAGTTAAAGACCAGATGTGTAAAAGGTCTTAGGTGCCCACTTCACACTGCAGCACAAGTTCTACATCTCTGTGGCTGTGCTCAAGAGCCTGAAATGAGGTTTCCTGAACTGAGATTTCAGGTTCCTAGTAGAATAATGATATGCTTATCTAACTGTTAAGGTTAGGTGGAGAGAAAAATAATGTACACTGAACATATGTGTGGCTCTGTTGGGCAGAACTCATTTGGGAAAGGTCTTGGTCACCAGTCCTTTTCCACTGAGCCTTTCATGGCTCTTAATATACTTAGGGACTAGAATCAAGGCTTTCCAACAGATGTATTTCTTATCAGTATACTAGAAAATCACAGTTCTTTGCCCTGGAGTAAGCACTGAACTTGGGCCAGTAGAACCTGCCCTAGATGACCAGCTTTGAGCAGAGAGGTGAACTCCAGAGTTCCCTTCCAACTCCAGCCATTGTGACCCTGTCATTCCATGAAAAGAGAGTAAGAATGGGAAGAGCTGGTAGATATAGTACTTCTCCTATTATTCAGTCCAAAGAATTGCAAGTCTAAGATGGGATTTTTTTTCCATTAGTCTGTAAATCTTCTGGGAAAAACTTCATGTTTTGGCTGGCTGCCTTTTCGAAAAGATTAGCAGTAGGTTTATTTGCCTTTTTTAGGCTAGTCTAAGCTACTTTTACCATTTTAATAGTTTGTGTGGGCTTGTTCTCTAAAGCATTTATAAATTCATTTTAACTATATATTTTGAATGCCACAAAAATGAAAATTAACATAGCAATCATGCTCTCTCTGTTAAACTGTATGCTGCAAGATTCTTATCCAAGGAAAACCTCAGCTTCAGTTTTTGGGTTGCTGCTAATCCGCTTAATGACTTTTCCATAAATATTACATAACCAGGAAATGCATGAAGTTGCCTTTTGATCTGGCTTCCAGGGGGAGTCTTCTATATGACCTAGCTAGAAAATCCATTGCTCAAATGCTAGTGCTTCCCTCCATTCCTAAGTCTGTCAATAAAAATACCATGAGATGGGCAAAAATCTAGCAGTAGCACAGTGGAAAAAGATTATCAGATATTTTGTCTGTGATAGACATTATTAGTCTATTCAGGGCAGAATGTGAAAAAGAAATCCAGCTATGGAAATCCACTGAAATTACTCTTAAAAAATAATTATTTATGAGGCTGTTTTTTTGTTTTGTATACATGTTTCAAAAACTTTGCTTTGATGTTTGGACTTGAGCAAGTCCAGGAACCTAAAAGTGAATGAAAATGTTGATGAAAACAAATGTCTTGCTCAGTAATCTATATTTGCATCTTGGAGTTTTATGTGTAGGAATGTTGTCTGCATATAAGACTGTCCTTTCTATGCTGTTTTAGTCTATAAAATATTGGGCCATATTAGGCAATACAGCAGAAGAAGTTGAAATGTTCCTGTGCTAGTACTATTGGAAGCCTATGTTTCTTTTAGGGGTTGTATAGAGTTCTGTTTCAGAAAGCCAGCCTTTTGAAGATTATACATTTAGTACTCCTATACAAAGTTTACCATAGCACACCATAGGTGAGCTTTGCCTAGGGATGTATGATGAGCCAGCTGAGAGTTCATGGTTTAGGATTAGTGGGCATTGCAGCAAGTGTCTGCTATGGGCAGATGGAAGAAGTAGATGCAGCCTCTGGGCTTAAAAAAACCAAACCAACACATAATAAAGGAATATAGAAGAATTAGAAGCAGGGTCAGGCCATTTCTCCAAACCTTAGAGGAAAAGAGACACTATCTGAGTATACAGGAAAACTCTCTGAGCGTGAACTTTCTGAACTGTATGCATTTAGGAAAGTGAAAGACCACTTGGAGTTGAACCTTTTAAGGGGATGCTGGGTGCACTGGGATGTGTAACAAAATATACTTGGATTACAAATGTCGGTATTATTCATGCATGGCAAAATAACCTGGAGTGAACATTTCTCGTAAGGAATGTATTCAAATAGAAAGACTATATTTTCTTCAAGGAGATTATCTTCTTTGACATGAGTTCGCAGCAACCTGAAGATTAAATTCCTTCCAGCTTTCTGTTTATGTATTATGCATTCAACATTTGTAACTCCCGTAGCAAATCAACGTTGTACCAGATATCCGTTCTGTACGAAACAACCACCAATCTAGTAACGTTTCCAAGTGTGATTTTCCTGCTTGCATACTTACCTTCTGTCACAAAAATTCTATTTACTTATCATTTTGTAGCCGAAATTCATGATTCTGGAAAAGAAGAAAACTTCCCTTGCAGGATCAGAAGCGAATGAGAGTAACTGGCACCAGGAACTCTGGGCCACAGAGTGGAGCGAGAAGTGCAGATGTTTAGAATGGAATTGTTTTCCAAAAGTAACATTTTCCTTTTTTATTGTCACTAATTTGATGAAAAATTACTGTTCTTCAGCTCAGCAATTTCTGGACCTTCTCGTAGCATGTGACTCTTTGACAGGGACAGACTGTCTCTTCTCAGACTGATCAGAGTTCAGCCATTCTTGGTTCCAAGTTCTGTCCCTTCAGACACAGCATGTTGGGTCTCCTAGCTCTGTGTCCCAGCACAGAATCAGGACAGACAGTTGGAAGCAAGCCTATGTGATGTGAATTTTTTGCTAAGAGTAGGACAGAGTAAGTCTCTTAGACTATTGGTTGCAGGCACCTCTTCCTCTTCTAGGCAGCAACATGAACACGTGGCAGAGAACAGAGCTAAGCCTATGAAAAGGAAAAGATTAGCACTGGGACTGTAGCTTAAGCATATGCTTGTGGAGCTTCTTATTTTTTCAGTGGAGAGCTGCTAGGTTTCTATCTCCTCTTCTGAACTGAAAAATGAGTGCGTACAGGGAATAAGCCACTCACAACATATCTGAGGTGTGAAGGCTATGATGAAGTACCTACACAAAGTAAGTTCTACTAAATCCCATCTGTGTCAGGGTGACAGTATTTCACCTTCTGTTGATACGTGACTGTATTTCATCGACTGAGTTGTGTCTGAATGATTACCTGCTTGACTTGCCTTCCCAAGGTCCTCAAAGTCTGCCAGGACAAAACTTGTAGGCGGAGACACACTTGTGACATATCTGAAAAATCAAGTGGATGGTTGCTTGGTTTCCATACAGCTCCAGTTTATATCTGTGGGCCCTTCACTGTCAGAGGCTGAATATTCACCTGCTAAGTTACATAAAAATAATTTAAGAGGCACCTGAGGGCATTTTTATGGAAAAAATTAAGAATGATTTCACTCCAGTTCTTGTGTTTGATTTCTAGCCTTGTTTCCATTGCCTTGAGACCTTTATGTTTTTGAAAAGCTGTGAAGCACATTGCCAGTCTTGGCTGGAATGTCCTGCCACACTCACTGTATAGTCCAGTTTTGGCACCTTCTGACTTCCATCTATTCAGGCCAATGAAAGATGGACTGCGTAGGCAACATTTTCCTAGTAATTATTTCATCATAGCAGCTGTGAAACAGTGGGTCACCTCCTCTGGGACAGGTTTTTAAGGGCACGACATGCAGGCTTTTTTTCACTGATGGTAGAAATGCACAGCTAATTGTGGTGACTATATTGAAAAATAGTGTTTTGTAGCTGAGAATTTGCTCTATCAAGTAGTGTTATTGTGCTCTCTGTGCCTGCTGAAGTTTCCATGGAAATAGGAAATTACTCCAGAGCAACCCACAGAGCACTTGCAGGGTTCAGTTAAACATAAAATAGGTTTCCTACATCTGGAACAAAGTTGAATGCATTTGCAGGTTGAAAGCCTCAAAACAAAATTTGCACAAATTGGATTACCAAAACATATAGTTAAATCTACAAATGTTTAGCTGATGAACTATTTTGGAATGCATCTATGGGACTCATACACCAAAAACCTTTGATCTATGTAACAGTTTAGACGCTCAAATATAAGGTCTCTTGGATTTCAGATACTTGAAATTACCTGAGGCTCCCTTCAGGTAATTGTGGTGAGGTGACGGTCTCCTCTCCCTTTAGCTAGTGATAGGATGAGAGGGAATGGCCTCAAGTTGCACCAGGGGGGATTCAGGCTGGATGTTATGAAATAATTCTTCCCCGACAAAGTGGTCAGGCGCTGTAATGGGCTGCTCAGGGAGGTGGTGGAGTCCCTGACTCTGGAGGTGTTCAAGAAACATTCAGATGTTGTACTCAGGGACATGGTTTAGTGGGAAATATTGGTGATAGGTGGATGGTTGGACTAGATGACCTTAGAGGTGTTTTCCAACGTTGGTGATTCTATGATTCTATGATTCTACTCCCCAGAATTAGAATTTTCCCCAACTCTGTGCTGCCTGCTTCCCTAAGTGTGTAAATATGCTCCATTCCTACAAAGTTTTAAAATGTTCAGGCATATTACTGGGCAAAGCCTAGCGGAAGTAAAAATGTATAGCTTGGGCTAGAATAAATTTCTTACAAAATGAATGTTGCTGAATGTCTTAATCTGCTTTTAGAAATGCATTACTCCACTTCAAGCCAGAAGAATTAGGGTAAAGTTGGAAGATAGTTCTTTCTTACTTTTAAAGAAACTACTTAAACTAAGATTATCTCTTGCCTGTAGCCCATAAATGAAATTTCCTGGGTGTTAAAGCATAAACACCTTTAGGAAGATTGGCACAGTGTGTGCTATACATATTTATAGTAAAAAGCCTACGGTCTGTATTTTAAACATGCACTTCTGATCGAATGGTGTCAGTATGCTGTAGATTGACTCTAAAATACAGCTTGATCAGACTACAGATCTAGAGTTGTGGCAGTATGTTTTATAGCTGGCTGCCTGCTCTGTGTGATGTGGATTTTAGTTCCAGCATTTTGTATGCTTTTTTAATAGAAAGACCAACATTAAAAAAAAATCCCTGATGGGTGGCAGTGCAGTAAAATGATAGTATAACGCTCTACTAGTTGTAAGCAAGTCCACTAGATGTCCTTCCAGCTCTTTGTGATGAAAACACATGGCTGATTTACTCAGACCAAACAGTTCTAAGATGAAGAGCACTGCATTTCACATTCCATGTCTTGTGTATGTATCATTTCCCAGTTTCCTACAGAAGTTAGAAGTCCAATATAAAATCAGTTTCAGCAGGTGAATGTAGATGCCTTCCTTCCATCTGTGTATGCACGTAGTTTCAACCTTCCAAAACCTTTTAGTCGCAATTTTCTTTGCAACAGAATTTTTGCAATAATTCACACAGAAAGAAAATGCACACTCTTCTGTATGAATAGCGAGACGGTGAGCAGATATAACACTGCATTGAAAAAAAAAGAATGCATTTGTAGGTTTTGGCCTACAGGTTTTCACAGGAAAAAGACAACTCAGTTTCAACAAGTTTCTACCCTGCAGGTGAAGACTAGCCTAGGAGTTAATCTAACGTAGCAATCTAGTCAAGTGGCCTGATTTTTCTGTCTTACTATGGAAGTGGCTAACTCAGACACAGAAAAGTTAAGGCACTTTTTCACTATATCCTAAATCGTAGAGATTAATTTCCTCTGAAATACTGTTAGCCCTGTTCCACGCTTTCCTATGCTATCTCTGAACACGTAGTCTCCTTTTCCTTCTTGCTGTTCTTTTAATCTTTTTAACATCTGGAAATGTAGTTCCAGAATTTGAGTAAATATCATGTGAGAAGATATTCTGTTTTGATTGAATAAACCCTGATTTATCTACTTTGACATGGAGAATGTGAATCTTCTATTCTTGCTATTTTTTAGTGTTTTAATCACAGTTTTTTATACACCTATTTTCTAAGGAAAATAATCCTTCTATTTTTTATGATTTCTACCTATATTCCTATTTTTTCTTATCCTATTTTCCTTGTTTTTTCTCCTTCAGTTTCTCAGTGTTATGTTTTTCTTCATAGGGTGACTTGGATTTCTTTAGATGAAAATAACACAGGAGATGAAGCTAATATATTGCTAACTTCTCAACAGAGTCACCAGTTCACACATGGATTCCCTCATCAACCAGATGTGAATGGAACAGTGCATCCCTATTTCTGTTGGCATGATAAGATGCAAGGAATATTGGATGTAGGAAAAATAAATAAACTAAGAAGCAGAAAAATAGTCCTTTGGGTAGCTTCATCTGCAGCATTACCCATCTAATGATTACAGAGACTGATGGTTATTTTTAATAGAGATAAATTGTGCTGAAAATGAGGGATATTGCTTTATAATTAGGAGGTGCTTGTGTTGTTAAATTTAATGTGACCACTCCATTATCTTGTTTGTTGTTCATGTCCAGTCTCCCAAAACATGTATCCTGTACAGTGGCGTACCAGATGTATCTACACATAGAGCTAATAGGGAGTTAATAAGTGCTCTGTAGAAACTTTTGCTGGATGTCTGGGATGTAAATATTGTAGGGCAGGCTCTAGCATAATCATCTCCTGCTGCAGGTTTATACTTTAATCTCAGAGAGAAGAGATGCCTTATTATGTCATGAAGTAACTAAGAAAAATAGATCCCAATCAATAAAAAGTGGTTATTCAAACAGAAATGAAAAGTGCTATTTAGAACCAGAGCAACAGTTCCTCAAATCCTCTAGATTGCTTCTGTTCCAGCAGTGATTGGCATGATCTAGTTATGCAATCTAGTTTTACTGAGTTGAAGATGTGGCTGAGACACGAGAAAGAGAGTGATTTGCTCTGTGTAGAGGTGCCAAATGCCTTGAAAATATTTGGCAATGATAGTAGTTTGGAGTGAGGGTAGGGGAAGGAGACAATACAAAGGTGCAGCAATAATGCTGTGGTGATTTACATCCCAAAATCAGATCCCTGGATAGTGGATCAGCTCTGACACACAAGTGCACTACTTTAAGCTTAAGAGAGGCCAGCTCATATCCAAAACAGAAGGTGGAAACATGACCTCTCTATTAAAAGCAAAGATAAAATACTGCTTTTCTCTGTCTAGAATTAGGCACAAATCACATAAGACCTTTTTCTCTGACTACTAAAACATAGGAAGTTTAGAAAAATGTAAGCTAATTTTCTGTGGGAAAAATATCCCGCTATGTTTCTTTAAAATAATAATAATAATAACAGCAACAACAACAACAAAAGAGGGAGAAAACTAGAATGACCACATGGATAAGTTATTTCTGTGCATGTAGGACTTCCTAAGCAAAAGCAGGACTTATTAACTAGAATCATTATTTGTTGGTTAGTTAGTCATATCTGTTATGTAAATCTTCAGGAGTGCAATACTCAAATTCTTTGCTGCTGAAGGCATTAATTCATAATTTCATGAGTATCTTGATGTAAATTCTGAGAGTCTATATTAAAATAGATTTCAGGATCAAAGTTTTATTGAAGTTGGCTCATGTTATTTAGGTAGGAAATAGCATTGTCTGCACCAAAGTTTTTACTTTGCCTCAGAGATGCAAGCTGATGCACTTGTAATGCATTGAGGGTGCTATTGGCCATCTTAGACACATGAAGATGAATGCATAAACTTCTGACCTTGCTTTACTTTGTAAAAGAAGCCGTAATGCTGATCCTTGCCTGGACAGATGGTCATCATTTATCAAGTGAAAAGTAACATCAGACAATGTAGAATTATTTGTATAATATTATTCAGTGTGGTTGCCACAAGGAAATAATTCACTTTTATTTATTTACAAAATATTTTTTACCAGGTCTCTGCTTGTTATGCCTCATCTTCTTCACAGATCTAAGACCGAGAACAAATCAACCAAATGAATATCATACATGTAATTTTTTTCCTGTTGGACTGAAAATTCCTATTTTAGACTCACTGTCAGAAGTAATATAATATTTTCCTCATGTATCAGGTAAATGTAATATGATAATGGTAAATCAAGAGATGAACAGTCATTAAACACTCTGAAATCTCTTTTGTAGTTCAGATGAACATAACAGATTATTCATGGCAACAAAATCAAGTAAGAACAATATTACTTAACTTTAATGGAAATATTTCCATGATCAAAATGGCAATAAGGCTTTACTGTATATGACTGTTTTCTTCTTTAAAAATCTACTATTTTAGAAATGACTCAAATTTGCAACAGGTTATATTTTAGTACTTTGAAAGAGATAAGATCTCTTGCATATGTATCATTTCCCAGGAACTGCCTAAATTCCTCTTGAAATATGTCAATTTTTTTTAACAATTTTTTGTGGGCCGAGCAATATACATGCTCTTTTTTTTTTTAAAACGGGTAAATTCTTAACCCATAACTCAATTTCTTGCCATTGATATGAGAGAGGCCACTTGAAGATCCAGATTTATTTTTCTTCTTCATTCTCTCAACCCTTTCTATTGTCAATTTTTAGGTGAAGAAATACATTACTGGTGAGCTTATTCTTCTCCTTCCTGCTATCGGAGAAATTGTCACTGAAATTTTAAAGATACTATTTCTTGTCTTTAATAAGACATCAGAAAAATAATCTACAATTTGACTTGTCATAGCTTGCATGGAATATAAGGCTTTATGCTATAGGTGATGACAGCATTAATAAGTTAAGTGGTTTAGGAACAATCCTAATATGACACTTCATTCTTTTAAAAATAAACTGCAATTTTCACCACTGTTCTCTGATCTGAATTATCTTCTATTACTGTAGAATCTGTGAATAAATACTACAGGCAGTCCTGGGCCACCAATGACTGTCTTGACTTTATCTAACTCTACATTGGAATAGGGTGTACCTTCCTTCTTCCATCCTCCACAGGAGTAAATGCACGTAGGTAGGTAGGGAAGGAGGAAGGAGGTTGTGGTATTTTGCTCCCACAGGGCACAAGACTGGGACACCAAGATTAATGATGACTGTGAAATTTTCCTATAATTTTTAGAAGAAATAGGTGCCAGTAAGATGAGCTTATTTGCAAAAGATGTATCGACCTTTGCTCATCTGTACCCTGTTCTACTACTTATCTGTTTGAAAATCATGGCTGTCTGGAGAAGTCCTCGGTGTCTGGAGAGGGGAAACATAATTCCCAATTTCAGGAAAGCAGGGAAGGAAGATCGAGGGAGCTACAGGTCAGTGGGCCTCATCCTGGATAGATCATGGAACAGATCCTCCAGGAAGAGATGTTACGCACGTGTGAAATGAGGATTTGATCCAAGACAGCCAGCACGGCATCACCAAGGGCAGATTGTGCCTGTTTAATCTGTTGGCCTTCTGCAATTGAGTGATGATATCAGTGGACAGAGGAAGGGCAACCAACGTAACCTAGCTGGACTCATGTAAGGGCTTTGTCATGATCCCACATCACATCCTTATCTCTAATTGGAGATAACTGGATTTGAAGGGTGGACTATTTGGTGGATAAAGAATTGGTTGGATAGTCATAGCCAGAAGATTGTGGTCAGTGGCTGTATGTCCAGGTGGAGGCCAGTCATGAGAGGTATCCTTCAGCAGTCCATCTTGGGACGTATGTTCTTCAATATCTTTATCAATGACATGGACAGTGGGATCAAGTGCAGCCTAAAAAAATTTGCTGATGGCAACATGCTGAGTGGTGCAGCAGATACAATGGAAGGAAGGGATGCCATCCAGAGGGACCTGGACAGGCTCGAAAATTGGATCCATATGAACTACATATGAACCTACTGAGGTTCAACAAGTCCGCGTGTAAGGATCCCATTGCAGCTTTCCTATACTTGAGGGGATCTTATAAGCAAAAGGAAGACCAACTTTTTAAATAGTCTAATAGTGACAGGAGAAGGGGTAATAGTTTTAAACTAAAAGAGGTGAGAGTTAGGTTAGATGTCAAGGGCAAATTTTTACTCAGAGAGTGGTGAGATACTGGCATGGATGCCCAGAGAAGATGTGGATGCCCCACACTGGAGGTGCTCAAGGCCAGGTTGGATGGGGTGCTGGGCAGCCTGAGCTGGTGAATGGCAATATGCTCACAGCAGGGGGTTGGAACTAGGTGATCTTTAAAGTCTCTTCCAATCTAAGACATTCTATGATTCTATGATTTTACTCTAACATGAGTTTAAATTGAAAGTGTAAGGCAGATTCTGAGATTAACTGCCACTTGTGCTTCTTGTGAAGTGATGAAAATGACAGTACCAAATACGTAGGAACATGTCACCTTTACCCTAATTTCAACAGGCCCAAAGTTATCTCTTCACAATTTTATGCATGAGCATGGTGTTAGCAAATGCATTATTAATTTGGTTATTAATAGGAATAACGGATGTTTATTGAAAGGTGTATCTCATTAAACAGTGTCTGAATTGAATTTCTCAGAAGTCAAAGATTTGTCTTCTGTGCAGAATGTCATGGAAAACACTTCCCATTTTCATTTTAGTCATCCTGTTTATTATGTGCTGCATCTCAGATCTGTCGTCACTCTGTTGTTCTTGCCTCATGTTTTCATATTTTTCTTTCTGTACATTAAGTTATTTTGATCCAGGTTTTTATTTTCTTTCAGTTGGGTAATTAAGAGAGCTGGCTTAACTTCTTTTTGTTGTCAAAGCTGAATTTGCCTCATTTCTATTAAGCTTTTCAGTTCATACGTCAGCAGAGATCTCTAGTTACAACAGCTTCATATTTCCTGGAAGTTCTGCGTCACAGGGCCAGATTTATGCCTGGTGTATTTTCCATTGACACTGAAATTACATCAAGAATGAATCATTCTCTGGTGTTTATGTTCATCTGGTCTTATTTTTTTCCTCTGACATTCATGGTTTATATTAATATTGCAATCCTGATAGTCATTTAATTATATTAAATCAAATTATGTTGTTTTGGGGACTTTTCAATGACAAGAACCGTGAAATAAAATTACAGAGGTCACAAATCTAGGTTAAACCTGTTTCTTTCATATAATGTATCTAGTACTCATGTTAAGTACTTAACCTTCTGGCAGTTCTATTTTTCACTGTTCTAAACAGAAGAAATGGAAAATGGAAAAAAGATTTTAGAGATACATTTGCATTTGGGAGTACAAAAGCTGCAGACATCTCTGACCCCTGCGCAGGTCCAAAAGATGATGAGCAGTCAACTAAACTTTAAGGTGATGCATACTTAACAATGCAGAGAACAGTGCTTATGAGGGCTGGTATGGGTGCCTAATAGGGAGTTAAATGGTTGAACATTTCTTTATGTTTATTAATAATCCTAGAAAACTATACATTAAAAAAAAAAAGGAAAATACTACCAAATCTGAAAAATATTTAAATATAAAGGCATCCCTCTCAGCAGTCTGGTTGTGAACAACTGGGAGAGACAAGCATAGGAAAAATGGTATTTTTTATTCTTAGTTCAGTGTGTCTTCACTGGTCCTAAGTAGCTGATAAATAAATTACCTAAATCCCTGTATCTCTTGGCAATAGTACATTCAGTGAGGCTGTGGGGATGGTCCCTGCACTGCTGACATTGCAGGAGCAGGTGTAGGAGGGCAGAAGGGCTTCTGAAGATGTGTTTTTGTTTATCCTTTGACTTCAGATGCAGCAGTAACTAGCAGCTCTTGCATACTCCTTGCCAGCTGGCCAAAATTTCAACACATGGAGATGGAATGGGTCCTGGCTGTGAGGTCCTGGCTTGCCTGCCACTTCCAGGGAGGACAAAGGAATGCTGGAAAATTATCTAGGAGCCTTCTCTGTAGTGCCTTGCAGGGAAACACTCTGCAAAGGGAAAAACAAGTTGTGCTAATTGAATTAATGAAATCTTCACACATTAACAAAATGTATTCTGGAATTTTTCTTTCCTACATCTGCTCTTCAGATATGTGTATTGCACAGAAACCACTTGTTTCTCATAAAGTGAGATTAGATTGGGGTAATAGAGGGGGCAAGCAGGATTACAGAAGGTGAAATTATGACTGTGATCAGTCATAACTGTGATCTGGGATGAAGGAACTTCTGCCTCTTTAACAATGAAGTGCTGTTATGGGCTAGAAATTTTCTTCATAAGCTTTGGCTTAGACTTAAAGCAGATTGGGGCCAGGATAAATGTACATGTGGGTGCTGGAGTGTGTCACTAGGTAGGTCTTCCTTGCAAAAATTGCTGGAAGAGCTGGTGAGGGAATCAAGATGAGAGTCATGTGTCGCACACATGTGCACAACTCCCAGTGCCCTGGGAGTCGTACATATTTTTGTAAAACCTGGCATAACTAATTTTTGCATGCTTCCTTTTTTTAAACTGTAAATGAAATCAGGAATAATACTTTGGGGTTTCATATCATTTGTTATTTTTGGTATTGTAAAAGCTATAAGCAAGTTTAATCCCAAATTCACTAGAACATTTTGTCCAAAGGAAAAAGACAAGCTTTGCAACTGTATCTTTGCAAATTTATGATAAAGGCATGAAGAGATGGCATACATTATTTGCTAAATAAACAGTCAGGAGAAAGACTTATTTCTTGCTCTTCCCTTCCTAGTCACTTCAGATTGGAATGCATGTTGAACTTGTGAGAAACCCAGGTTCAATTCCCTTGCAGCTCAATGAGATGTGATTCCACATGTCTTAACATTTTACTAACTACTGTTGAATGTGTTAGTCCAGTGTGGATTTATCTCACATACTGTGTTAATGAAGTTCAGGATTGCACAGAATACTAAACCTTTTGAAAGAGAAGGGATAAGAACTTAGTTGTCATTTTTTCTCTTTTTACCTTGGTGGATATTTATTTCATGTAATGTGGTCCTACGCTAACAGGAAAGATTAACATTTGGGAATCCCCTGGGGTGATTCAAATGCTCTCTGGGGTATGGGGGATGGACTTAACTGCTCTTTGGAAGTGCAGGCTTCCTGTATCCTCCAAATAGTCACAACTCCAAGTATCCCGTATCTTTCAAATACTCCCACTCTGCACTTTTAGTGTGATATGGGGAGAAAGCACTCATTATTTGTTTTCTCAAACCTACTTTCTCTTGTATTGTAAGTACAAAAGCCCAGATGCTTTGATTGATGTTTCTTTCTAGGGTGTTAATCTGTGAAGGAACGAAAGTGAAAGATGTAAGACCACATTGTGAAATATATGATTTTACTTATGAAAGCCTTTAGGGAATAAATGCCCACCACAACCTTCTGGTAGCAACCAAACAGAAATGAACAAGCTGTTTTAAAATACTTCTGCTCAGCCTTAACAGGTCCTGCAGGCATATCAGCAGTACCTCCACATCAGAGGCCGATGAGAGATAAAGCCAAATTGGCAGGAATACTTACTGTTATCAACAATAAATAGTAATAGTGGGGAAAAGTAAAAGAAGGCAGAAGTAATGTGCAAAACTACAAAGCCTAATGTGGACATTTGCACATGAATGTGACTTGAAGTTCTTTATCTCTCAGTATGTGATCTTGAGCAAATTCATAGCAAGTACTGTCTTTGTTCACTGCTGTTATAGCTAAAAACCTCCTTATCATCTTATCATCTTATCAACTTCATGTGAAATAGAAGCTGGCTATATATATAACCTTGTGTCTCAATATGCTCTACAAAGTAGGAGCTTTGTAGACACCGATTGTGTGTTGACATATAAGCAAATGGAATGGACAGGTGTTTTTGACAATAACTTCTACACAGCGTTTTGTTTGAAAGCCTGGAAGAGTTGTCCAGCTGTGCTGCATAATCTTGTTACATTTTTTCATGTCATAAAGTCAGTCTGACAGAACTAGAATGTGATGAAAAGAAACAGCTCTTATACACATTTAAGCCGACCTCTAGCTTATCGGGCTGTTGCTAAACAATGATAACTTGTGCAGATGGTTTCTGTGTGGTGATAGGTCTGTCTTTGTGTGGTTCTGACATAAGAATGTCATTTTCAGTATGAATTAATGTATAACAAACTGCTCATATGTTGATTAAAAATTTATGTCTTGCAATACAAATTCTTCGGTGTTTGAAACAAGTATTGACACAATGGCAGTGTCAGAAATAGCAGCATTTCTAAATGCTAATATTTCCTCACATCAGCTCATATCAATGTTATTTAATTGTTAAAATATTTAAACCTCAATTTCAGTTCAAAAATACAGGCATCATAAAAGATGAGTTGTTTTTTTTTTTTTTTTGTCGACTGAAAAAGCAGGAGGGAAAGAATTTATTCCTAGATTTAATTTGAAGTGGATTGCTGATTAGGGCAGTGCATTTCATCTTTGTTTTGCTTGCAGGTTTTTGAACAACATGTCCATATTACGAATTCAGTCTGATAAATATTTTTTTTCTCTCTCTTTTCAAAAGAAATCCAATGCACAGCATGAACAAATGTGAATCTCATATTTGGAGAAGCAAGATAAGCATTTCAAAATTCAGCCCAAATGCCATGAAATACATTTCTCATTGTAAGAGAAATAATATATAATAAATAAAGAAATAAAATAGAGAAATAAAATATAATTAATCTATAACTGCTTTTCACTGTGGACGATCATATTTGCTTTCATTTCATTCAGGAGAGTATCCTTGGAAATATGTAGCATTTTAAACTATGGGTAAAAATTAGCAGTCTGTGTTTTACTTTGAGAAGACAGGTTTATTATCAAATTCTAGATGTCTCAGAGATACCTTTTCATAGGCTACTCATATTTTTTTAATAAACAATGAGGGATGTACATTCTTCCAAATTTGCATTCCAGTGACAGCACTTTGCTGCATGTATAGGATAACATGAATTCTACTTTTTTTTTTCTCTCTGGGTGACTATTATACACACATTAGAGCTTTCACAGAAGTTTTGAAGCTTGCACTAGGGTTCTTTATTCTCCATAGATTCTCTTCAAGGAACAGCTTTCACTGCACCTAGATATCAATAGTCACTGGGTAGCAGAGTGCAACCATCTCTGGCACTGGACTTTTTGAGCACCCAGACTAACTCTAACATTGACCTTAAGATTTCAGGTGACCTGGACCCTCCCATCAGAAATGAAATAATGGAGCTTATTGATTTTATCAGTCTTTTCTTTCACTGAAGAACCTGTGTTGTCAGTCTAGGAAACAAGCCTAACTCAGAATACTTGCCATCAGCAGTGACTTAATAGCAGCTCATTTTCCATTCATAACACTGCAATTGTTCTTCTGGGTTTAGAAGCATTATCAGGTTGGTTTCTGATGATCTGTGATCAGATTTAATTCCCACTGATACTCATGGGTGATTAAACTATTCCTTTTCAAAACCCATAGCCAATGAAATATAGTCCCTTATGCTGATACTGCATGTATTTTATCCAGTAATCACTGCAATCCTGGTAAGAAATGGCAGGTTCTTCTAGAGCAGGTGAACTGCTCTCTAGCGTTAGCACCCTCCTCTACTTTGGATTCATAAATTATTAATTCAATTTTTTCCTTGATCAGAGTCAGCTATTTGCTTCATTGTAGCCTCTGGTTTGGTTGTGATGACACTTATCAGAGAATGCAAAGTAGGAAATACCTTTGAAGTATGGTAAGACTACAGCTGACTCTAGAACATTTTCCAAACCATTAGGATAAAAGTGGAATTATAAACCACAGGTGGTAGCATGAGCAATCTCATTAGAAACTCTTGGTGATGGGGGACATCAGGTAAGCCTTGCTTGCTTCTGCAATACAGAGGGCTGTGTTTTAACACTAAGGCTGTTGCAGTATCATGGCCAATTTGAATGGGTAATGATTTTGCTTTTTTCTGTTAGCTTATGGGAATGATAGATTCCAGGAAAGCAGTTGGATTGTCCATGCAGCATTATTTCACACAGCATGCAAACTGTGCTTCAGGGAGACATCACAGAATCACAGAATCATAGAATGGCCAGGGTTGGAAGGGACCTCAAGGATCATGGAGCTCCAAGGCCCCTACCACACGCAGGGCCACCAACCTCCCCATTTAATGCTACACCAGGCTGCCCAGGGCCCCATCCAAGCTGGCCTTGAACACCTCCAGGGATGGGGCATCCACAACCTCTCCGGGCAGCCTGTTCCAGCACCTCACCACACTCTCTGTAAATAATTTCCCCCTGACATCCAACCTAAATCTTCCCTCCTTCAATTTAAAACCATTTCCCCTTGTCCTGAGCAGTTTCAAAGAGTTGATTCCCCTCCTGTTTGTAATGTCTCTAATGCTGATAGAGGTTTGATTTTGGATTCCCATTTTTTACCATTTCCTGGGTGCCATTTTTACTCGTAATATAGATATTTTCCTTGTTGTTTTTCTCTCGAGTATTTATTTAGTGCTGCAAGATGAATACAATCTGAGATTTACCTTTCCCAGCAGATAACTGTTTCCCTGCCCTGAGGAATGAAGATGTACCCAGCTGTGTTTAATCAGAGCCAAATGGCGCTGTACTTATGCCCTAAATATTCTACTTGCAGTAATGTCAAATGCTTTTTCTCCATAGAGATGTATAATCTAAAGCACGGTCCTGCACAGAGTAAATGTTTCTCTAAGCCTTGTGTCTTAATTTATGCAGACAAATTCTAATTACATGAACAATTGCCTTTCATGTAATAGTATATCATAAGGTCAGAGCGAGCATTCCTAGAATTTCACTTGTGTTTTGGCTCACAGGTTGTGACTTGCAAAACAAGAGCTGGGTTTAGGTTCCCTGTAGCTGATGATGTGGAGCTGGGCTCACCGTGGCCCAGATTCTACAGAAGATAATGGGGACATACCATACTTCATGTTGTAGTTTCTGAGGAGTTTTTGTTACAGGCATTCCAGGGATGTTCTTATTCAGTGCACACATTTAATTTCAAGTAGGCTCTGCTAGTCAAGTGTCATTAGACATATTATTTGTACTGTTGGTGGAATTCTGAGGAGTGTTGAAAGTAACAAGTGGATTCACTTCTATCTTTAAGTTGTCAGTAATGTGCAACCATACAATCAATTCTGTCTATGACATTGCCATCCTCAGCCAGCATTGTTGAGAGAAAGTAGCTTCAACATGTGAAGCACTGATGACTTTAGTTATTCTCTATTGTGTCTGGAGTAATACTGTTTGTGTTATACAGTAACTGGAAAACTTACTGCACAGTGAATTGAAATCAATGAAGTTAAAGACAATTTTCTGTTTACCTGAGCAATAATAGCAGTTTCAGCAAGGCAGAAGGATTGACTTTGGGACTTCCAAATATTGCTTCAGGTAAGGCCAATCAAACATTGAGGTTGTTATGGGGAAAGAGCAACAGCTTAACAGCATTCAGCAATCATTTAAAAAGTAGCAGAAGTCTGACTTGTTCATAATCTGTCTAGAAGGACCTGGGAAAGTAGCTCCATGAAGTAATTGGGGAGTGCTCCATCAAGGCAGCTGAAAATACACTCTCAGAAGAGAGTGTGACTTGTGATTTCTGAATTGTCAATGAGTGGTTCAGGAAAAGCGGTAAGTCATGTCAGTGGCTGTAGGAGTAAGCTTGATTTCTGCTTTCTAATTGTAGCTATTTAAACCTTTTAGCCTTTTTATCAGTAACCAAATTCTCTGTGATATACCAAATGAATTATTCTATTATTTATTTTAAAAATTTATTTGATATCTCTCAAGGTTTGAGTAAATGATTCAAGGACTGACGTCACCGGCATTGCCCCAGAGAAATGGCTTGCTTCTGCTGCTGTATTTACTTGTTCTATTGTAGAAGAGACTGGGAACAAATTTTGAATGATGTATTTCATTTGTATTTAGTTTTTGTCTAATTTTATTTCTATTCTTTCGTTATAGAAATCGTGTTAGTCCATCTTTATAGCAGCTTTCAAGAGCAAGAATCAAAAAATCTCCCATCTTCCAACTGTGGATGGTGGTAGCAGTGAATGTTCTTTCTGTTCAGTTTTATTCCTGCACTTGTGCTGTTATTACTGTCCAGATCTTTATTTCTCAGTATCTCAGTCAGGAACCTGTTGTTCCTGACACTTAATTTAACAGCAAAACTCATTTTGCAACATTTATCAGACAATGAAGGATAAAATAGAGCTTTTAACAGTATCTGATGCTACGTGTCCCATCTAACTTCTGGAGCTGCTGGAAACCAGGCAATCCCAGGCAATCCAGGCAATTTCTTCTGCAACATGGGAAAATTGAATGCTGTAATGTCTATTTTCCTCTTTACTCCTCTCTAGACTCCATTTCCTTACATAATACTTCATGTCTAGATAGTTTTCCCAGTTCTCACTAGGTGATGTTAGTTTCCAGACTTGTGCTCAATGATTACCACCCATGCTAGAACAGAGAATTCTTGGAAAAGGCTTGGAAACTTGAGATGCTGGTTCAGAACAGAGCCCAGTCTGGCTTTCAGTCTCAAATTGCAGTTTTCAGAGGCTTTAATCCAACTAGCTGAGTATTTCATTGGCACAGTTACACAAAAGAATTGAGAAATAGTAATCTGCAAAGCAACCTTTAATATGTGTATGTTTTTAAGCAAGCTAGCTCATCTGTGTAAATGCCAAAAATTACATGATTTTTGCAGTGCCTTAGGAAGTTCAGCTGCTTTTCCACCTTACTGTTAATTCATATCCTTTTGTCACCAAAAATTGAAGAAGTCATACTGTCTTTTTCAGAAAAAAAAATTATTTAAGGGATGAAAATGCAAAACAAGCCTGCAGGAGCCCCCTTTTTCAACATCCTTTTTGGCTGATTTGCGGTTTGGCTTTTTGTTTTTAACTCAACGGGTGACCTACACACAGCTATCCCTCTAAGAGAGCTTATTCTATTTCCTCTGAAATATCTGACCAGCCCAACTCTTGCACAAAGCTTCATACAGAGCAAGAATTTTATTTCCTGAAAACCTTTCATTAGTTGAGAGCCAGAATGAATGTATGCATCCTCTGTTCTGAAATTTCAAGGGAATATGGTAAGAAAATACTATTAAATGCTGTCTTGCTCCAGCTGTTTTGTTGTAACTTGCTGCCTATGGCCTAATTTTCTATTGTAACTTTCACACTGAAACCCTCAGTCATCTGAACTTCTGTGTACACAAGGTGTTTATATAGAGAGAAAGATACACTGGCATAGCAGAGCAGTCTGCTTTGTTGCACAGAGGAATTAGTGTCCTGTATAGATGCTTGCAAGGATAAACTGGATGCAAGTTCAGTGTTGAAACACAATTATTTTTAGTGCCACATACATTCTCTTATTTCTTTTCAAAAGGGTCATTTTCAGTTCTTCTTTACTACCTTTCAAGTATATGCCTTCTCAATTACTAGTGCCATGCCTATTTCAAACTGTGGCTTTCTCCTGTGTCTCAGTTCTTAGTAAAAGGAAGGCCTGATGGGTGACAGAGTGGCTATTTCTTATTTTAATAATATTTTATAAGTAATCATTAAAATTAAGTCAAATTTTAGATCTCAGTAAAAATCTCCCTCATGGACTTGGACACATTTCTGTGGACACCTGTATGAATCAATTATGTGGGTGACATAAAGACCAAAAGTAATACCTCCTATGTTATTATGTTGGCCCACAGTGTCAAAGGAAGTTGGTGATATGGCAGTAGAGGCTGAACCTTCTTGCCAGTATTCTATTACGTTTTGTTACTGTATGGCTGAGTAAGAACCATAGAATCATAGAATGGTTTGTGTTGGAAGTCATATTTAATGACCATCTAGTCC
The DNA here is from genome assembly GCF_023343835.1 of Lagopus muta. Classification (NCBI taxonomy): domain Eukaryota; kingdom Metazoa; phylum Chordata; class Aves; order Galliformes; family Phasianidae; genus Lagopus; species Lagopus muta. Next base: position 19,576,365 of record NC_064433.1, on the reverse strand, counting down.
AACTCCTTTGCCGTAGGAAAGGACACCTTTCACGGGATCACATTTCTTAAAGCCTCATCCAATCTGATCTTGAACACTTTCAATGATGGGGCATTTACTTCTTTGACAGCTCTTCCAGTGTCAACCATCCCCACTGTGAAAAATTTGTTTCTTTTATCCAACCTATGTATACCCTTTTACAGTTTAAAAACATTGCCACTTGCCTTGTCACTGCAGGTCCCACGAAAAAGTCTTTCTCCATCTTTCTTATAAGTTCCTTTTGTATATTGGAAGAAAACAGTAAAGTGTCCCTAAAGCATTTTCATCTCCAAGATGTACAACTCCAACTTACTCAACATCTCCAACCCCTTAAAAGCAAGACTGTTTAAACAGTGACAGAAACAAACAGAAATTCAGAAATTCCAGCTTTTGCATTGCCTTGACTATGACCAGGGGGTGTTTATTAACACCACATTCATTCATTCATTTAAAAAAACAAACAACAACAACAACAAAACAAAAAAACATTTTTCCTCCAATTCAAAGTTCATGTTCACAACTTTTGTCCTCTCACAATTTGACTGAATTCAGTGGTGCAAACTGAGCTGTGAATCAGTTGCCATGTTCCAAATCACCAAAATACTTGCAGATATTTAAACTGATGTCTTGTTCAAGTGGGAAGGGTAACACAAGTTTAAGGCATCCTATTTAAGTCAGTGGTATGCGTAGGAAGCACAGAAGCATTGTGTAAAGGGAAAAGAAGCCTGGAATCCATCTTGCCAGCTTTTCTGAGGGAAAACTGCCAGAGATTTGATCTGTTAAGTCAGTGTTGCCTTTTAATGAATATCCTGGCACATCTGATGCTAAAAGTCCCCTCAAGGGAAAATATTGTAAATCTGGCTGGTAGTGGTAGAAGCAAGGCTTATAGGCTGGGAAGGAAGTTGTTTCTTCTAGCGCATACTGGGAGCTGAGGAAAGATGCTGCTTCCCATCCCACGAGGCTTGCCCCAGGGAAGTGTGGCCGAGAATGGCCATACAGTCACTTGCTGCCAAAGGAGAATTTGCTGTGAATGCTGGAGGTGGCACTGAGCCTGGATGTGAGCAGGGAGCCAACAGTGTCCAGTGGAACCCCCACATGGAAACCCCTGCCAATAAATAGCATAACATATGAAATGAACTATCTGTAGCTAAGGAGAATATACACACCAGGGTGCCTGTGAGTCCTGTGTATTTCAGAATATGGCAGTGCACAGTGAACTTCATGAATGTATGCACAAATGTGAAAGAAGCATTTGAAAAATATAACGAAGAATAAAATTTTCAAAGATTGCTTATAGGCATCAGTTTGGGAAAATACACTCTTAATGCTTGTTACGAATTTTCAAAAGCAATTTTTATGTACTTGCACTTGGGAAATGTAGGCAAACATACTAATGCAATATCTATTACATATCTATTTAATAATAATGAGGTTATTATTTGAGACTGGTATGTACTGTAACAGTAAGTACAAAACAGCATGAGTGCATAGGTGTATGTGGTGGTTGTTCAACTTGATAGTCTCAGCTGTCAAGTCTTGCCATAGCCTATTTTGTAGTATCTTGCTGTCTTCATATCTGATATGCTTTTGTGAAATTCCCTCGCTCTGAAAAAATAAAAGCTTCAGTCACAGTTATATAATTTTTTCATGTTCTACTAATTAGGAGTGGGCTTTCTCCATGTTGTATTTATCCCATCACTGCTCACTACACACCCTGGGCTGAAGCAACAGGATGACAGTTATCTGATATAGATAACTTAAGAAAATACACCAGTGATCTTCTGATAGGGAGCGTATTCTATGCTTCTAATTTTATAATGTATAAATGGCTGGAAATAATTTCTTACTTTCTGTAAATATTTGTTTATTTTTTAAAGTATCTCCTTTTCTTTTCTTTTCTTTTCTTTTCTTTTCTTTTCTTTTCTTTTCTTTTCTTTTCTTTTCTTTTCTTTTCTTTTCTTTTCTTTTCTTTTCTTTTCTTTTCTTTTCTTTTCTTTTCTTTTCTTTTCTTTTCTTTTCTCTTCTTTTCTCTTCTCTTCTCTTCTCTTCTCTTCTCTTCTCTTCTCTTCTCTTCTCTTCTCTTCTCTTCTCTTCTCTTCTCTTCTCTTCTCTTCTCTTCTCTTCTCTTCTCTTCTTTTTTTTTCATAAAGAAAGAAGAAAAAAAGAGTGTTGAGATGCTACTAACTTTCAGAACAGCTGTTCTAAAAACCTTCCCAGGACTGGCTTATCTCACCAGTCAGAAGAGAAATGATTACTTTAGATGTTATATAAAACAGATCCCTTGTCTTAGAAATCTTTAATATCTATAAGAATAGGAAAAGCAATCCAGTGAATATTTACACCAACTTTTTTTTTTTTTTTGCTTTTTAAGATAGCTGGCTGTTCTCTCCATTCTCCTTGTATAGATTGTGTGAGAAGTGATCAAGAAAGCTCCAGGGGCAGTTCAGAGCAGGAATCTTTGCTTTGCGCTCTAGATTTCCCCTTAGTAAAAGCCTTCCTTTCTTCCCTATTGGCTGAAAGTGAGAACAACTGGTTAAATTAGGTGCCTAAGTTGCAGATCTCCATGGTTTGTACACACATCTCTGTGTATTGCACACATTGTAGCCTACGTCTTATTACCACTTCTCTGTTTCTGGTTTCTCTCTGCTACTTAACCTTTCTACAAGATTCCACTGCAGCAAAACAAAAGCACTTCTGTCCCTGCCAGACTGAGCCCCAGGTACAATCCTGCTTCTGTTAACTCTGTATGGAACTGAGCCAGCTCAGCTACATTACTCTCCTTTCAGAACACGCAACCATGCAGTTCCACTGAAAATAGGAGGTTAGTTATCCAGTGGAACAAAAGATCGCTTTAGAGAGGCAAAGTCTATAATCTTAAGTGTCCTATGTATAATTTTCTCCCTTGATCTTGTACATTATCAAAAGCTAATTTGGATGGGATTCCTCCTCTAAGATAAAGGAAAGGAGCAGATCCAGCCTGCAGTCTTCTGGCAAGCACAAAACTCCTTGAGACTTGTTTTCAAAGGAAGATTGAGCGTATTTTTCTTAGTTTTTGATTATTCTCTTTATATACCTTTTTTTTTTTTTTTTTTTTTTTTTTTTTTTTTTGCTTGATCATACACACTCCAGGAAAAGGTTTGATTCTCAAATTACACCTTATTTTCCAGAGTTTTAAAGACAAAACATAGAGGAGTTACTTTGCAAGGAACATCTACGGGCATGTTGGCTATTTTCTTGTGTATTGACATGCATCTTTAGAGAAGTAGGGAAACTCAAGTGGGAACAAACCATTTAAGTGTGGGTAAGGCTGTGACAGATCACAGTTGCTCACGTCAGTATGTCAGGTCTTGAAAATAATTTCAAACAAAACTCATTTTACGTAGAAGCAGAATTTTCTGTGAGGCTGCTCTGTGCAATCAAACGCTGGTAAATGGGGACAATTTGGAAATTTCCTTAGAAAATTCCACCAAGCCACGAGGGCAGACATCTGGTTTTAAGTTTTAGCAGCTGCATGTAAGTTCACAGCCTTCTGAACGCTCCTAACTCCTAATGAGAGAGACAGACACGTGAGACCACAATGTCTTAATTACAAGGTAAAATCACTACATGCTGCAGCAGTAACCAATCAGAACATTGCAATGTAAAACAATGTATAAATACATTCCTGGAAACAAGAAGCAGATTGAACCATGAAGGAGATACATGGCAAGGCGTGAAGCAGCTCTTCCATAGTGCTTTGAACTCAAAATTCTACTGCACTCCTTTCACTAGCTTAAAATCATGTTCAGGAAAACTTACCTTATTGTCAGCCATTCAAGTAGGTAAAAAGAAATCCTGTTTCTAATATTAAAATATATTCTTGGTTTTGGAATGATTTTTCTTCCTCCTCTTCTTGTGTCTTTTTGCGTAGTTTGAATGTAGATGTGTGTTTTCTAAAATACAAAAAGCAGGCAAGGAAAGTTCTTGAGTTGCATTTCACAGTACTTGGATATTTTGTTGTCAGTGTTCTGATTTTTGACATTGAAGTTCATCTTTATTAATGGATCTCCTGGAATTATTTCAGGTGCCTTCATATTTTATTTAATACACTGAGCAACCTTATTCCCTCCACCTATCTATTATGATATTTTCCATATATAGAATCACATAGTACTCAGTAGAGAAGCAAGAAAGTTTGCTGTCGTACAATATCTGTTACATGTATTCTGTGTTTGGATCAATCAGTGATGTTTGCTATGTATGGTTGTGGTCAAATCTGCGATAAATGATCTTTTCATCAGTGCTTATAGACTATTTATTTATTAACATGCTGTCTTAGATGAATTCATATTAAGTAGGATTATACTTGCGTAAAGAATTCCTATAGTTTCTTGAGATTCTAACAAATTGCATTTAGGATTCATCTTTCCTCTTTCTTTCTTTCCCTCCCCCAACAACTTTTTTCCTCTCCCCTCCTTCTCTGTTGATATACTCATTATTTTCTGAATGAATGCCAACACCATAGCAGATTTTTCAAAGACTCTCATTGTAGCAGACATTTTGAGTTGTGGCTTTGACAGATTGCACATTTTGAAAGTGCGATACTGTAGCAAGCTTTTTAGTAAATTTGGCAGACTACATACTGTCTTGAAATCCTCTGATGAAAAGTGAAAAATCTATTAGATGTAAGTTGGCAGGATACATGTGACCTGCTGACAGTCTGTGCACATATTTTATTCGATTCCAGGGGCAAGGAATCCAATTCTCGAGGGCTTATGAAGAATTGCAGTAAATGTCACTTACAAAATGAAAAAAAGACAGTCTTGGAAGAGTTGGATTGTAGGAGATGACTAAAAAAAGAGTTATAAAAGCCTTTGTCTTACATATAGGGGTCTTACTGAAAATATGATTGCAAAGAGTAAATAAGAAGAATAATAGTAGTAGTTATACTACTAAAGAGCCTGTTGAATTCTATTCCCTTGTTGGAAAAAGAATTTGCAAGTACAGGAAACCCTTTCATTTTCCAGTGTTTGAAATACAGAAATACAGGCTTATAGTTGTGATCTTGACTCTTTGTTCTGTTGCTGCGTCTGGGACACTCAGCGGCCCATGATTTTTTCTGCAGGAAAGAACTCAGCTTCCAAAAACACAGGGGTAAAAAACAGTTTAAAGCCGCTCTGATGAATTTCCCTCATGGCTTAAAAATCTTTTATTTTGGTTGGTGGTTTCTAAAAAGATGCTTCTGTCTTGTATGAGAAGATGTTGAAGTAAATATTCAGTGAGCTTGTGTACAAGAAGCATCCAAAATAGTAAAAAGAACCAATAGTTCATAACTGGATCGGGAGGCTTAATGGACACACAGGTGCTAGTACTGATGCAAAGAGTGGAGAAAACATACTTTTACAGCAAGTGAAGTGTAGACCTGCATTTTTGATAGCCACTTCACCTTGTAATTTTTTAATTCAATGAAGTCTAATGTACCTGTCAGAGAAATGAATGGCTTACCCAATTTTCTCCTAGACTGTTTTTAGATGTAAGCTGCTATTCAAAGTGTCACATGAGAAACAGGAGACACCTACACTGCAGTTCACTGCACTGCAAGTGAATCTTAACAGCTGCTTTTCTACTGCCTTCATAAAATTTGTACATTAAGTGATAATTGTGGAATATTAAAATAGGGCTAACCAAAATAGTTAAATTGGCTATCAGATTTTCTGTCTTTTGTGGAAGTATACTTCATTATGTGGTCGTGCTCATTTCCTTTCCTAAAGAGAAGTGACTGGATTTTTTTTGTTGCAAAGAGAATATCTGTGTTCTGATTTTTAGTATTCGATAATCCTTGGAAAACATGTGGCCTTAGCACAGAACATGTGGTGATGGAGCAAAACATTGCACATATTTCTTGTTGATTAACATTTGCTCTAGCAGGGCAAAGTAGATGTATTTTTCATGTCTATTCCTTTCTTTATAATTTTTTTGGATGTTAAACTGAGGAGCAGGAAGATGAATGAAAAAGACGAAAGAAAGATTCTTGAACAAGAGAAAGGAATATAAACATTTTTTAATACAGATCAAAGCTACTGAGTTTTGAGTCTATAGCTCTGCAATCTAGTATTTGAAACTGATTTCTACTTCTAATATTTACTTTTATGCTTCTTAGGTAAGAAATAGAATGTAGGGATTATGTTTCATACTGAATTCTCTAAGTTAAGCTTTGTGTTCTTCTGTCTCAGATTTGATTTGGAGAATTTATACTGTTTTAGGGAGGTCTATTCTATTTTAGCAAGATCTATGTTGGAACAATACATTAACATAATAACATAACAATAACAAACAATAACATAAAAAGATATGGGAGTTACCAAATAGAAATGTCCTAAGGAGTTAAAAAGTATTTATAATTTCTAGAGTGGGATAAGATGTAAAGGAGAGCTACCACAGGCTTATAATTATACTTACAAGGACATTTCATAGAGTTATTTTGCACAGCTATGCAGTGTCAATCTGATTGCTGAGGTTGTTTTACATGGCAGCTCTAAACTCAAGAGAAGGGTTGCCTATTTGTAGCATGGTGAACAATAAATTCTTTTGGCCATGAGGAAAGGATATGAGGATGCTCATAAAAATAAAAAATAGCTGATGCAGAAAAGTGGTCAGGTTGCCAATCTGGTTGTCATTGGTATACTTCCTTGCCAGTGCCCCACACTGCCCCAAACCCACATCAGAAAGTTCGTCAGCAGCATGGATTAGGCAGCCTGGTGTTGATGTCTAAAAATACTGGGGAAGAAAAAGGGAAATAGGTGACATATGGATTTATGAATATATGGAAATGGATGTTTGGAAATGAAGGTGGGGAGGAAATAAAGGTGCAAGGAGGGAAGTTAAAGACACTGAGATGAAGTGAAAGGGGATGAGTGGAGAAGAAGGTATTCTGGTTTTGGCAAATTTAACTGTGAAATACAGCAGTCTAAGTTGCAGAGAGCTGTGCTGTGGTTACGTATTCAGAAATTTGGGTCTGACATAGTAAATAGGAATAGATAATTAAAAATTGAGATGATTTTTGTATGATTTGGGTTATAAAGAAGGTATTTATAAAGAGTTTAGAATATATTTTATGTATTTGCTATAAAAAACATGGAAAAGTATTCTCTGAACTTTCAGTACAGGTTGTAGTGAAAGGTAGCATTTCACATAAAATACAGCATTTTTTGTTTTACTCCACTATGTCAGCTCCCAGTTTAAGTATTAGTTTAGGATCATGTACCACCTATCTATCAATCACAACATCCATGTCTCCGTACTTTCCTTTGTTGTCATCTTGAACTGGCATGTTCCAAATATGTGTCATTTTTAATCGGTGTAGCCAGAATGGCATCCAACCTTTTGCAAGTTGTAGTGTACTTTTCTGAACTGACATCTGATCTGTCAAATTCACACCTCTCGAAAATGTGAAGACGTAGGCAACAGGGTTAGTGTAAGAATTATGTAATCATGAGAGAAAATGTATAAAAGATTTTCAGTACATTCTTTTTTTTTTTTTTTAACACTATGCATTTGAATACTGTCATTTCATCATTTGTATTACATTTATATATATATATATTTTCAAAGTAATTCCCGCAATTCAAATTGCTCTCCGGATATAAATACATGAAATCATCACACTAAGAACTGAACCACTATCAGCAGGGAAAATACAATTCAAGATGCTGCAACTCTTTGCTTTCAAGGTAATTGTGAACAGCAGGAGCTGAGAACTGACTTCCAAAAGCAGAAAAAAGGAAATCCTCTACAGATTTGGTAACAGCAGTCTTTTTCACTTTTTTTGTTTTTAACTTTTGTTTTCACTTTGAATACAACTTTAATGTGTTTTACTGAGCTATGAAACTGCTTTCTTCAGTTCACTGGGGAAGAAGTGACATTCTTGCAGATGCATGTGAACTAACTGTGTAGTTACAGAAGGAGGAATCAAAAATGCCTTTCAAGTCAGATACATTTGCATTAAAAATCATGTGCAACATATTTGAACTTCTCTCTTTTGCACTTGTGTCACAGACAGAATCACTTCTACAGAAGGACTGACAGCACTGAATCAAAATACTTATGCAGACAGACAGACAGTGCTAAAATTTATTAGGAATTGAAATGAGAGCAAGCATATGAGGTCTACTTGAACACTTAAATGACTGAAGGTTAAAGTTGCCATGTGTACAGTTCACTTGCTCTCATGTCTCTGTTCAGAATTGTGAAGTCCCCATTGAAAATTTGTTGAACCTGAGAGGCCAGAAGGGAAGTGTATGAACTATGCATAGGTCCTTGGGAAGGTTTGGTTTATTAAGCATCTGAGTTATACACTGAGGAGACTGAGTTTGTTTCAAAGTAAAGAATAATGTCCATCTCTGACAAGTAACACAGTAATTAGAGGACTTGGTGAAAAATGTAGGACTGAATTCATAGCTTTTGCTACAGGGGCTTGAATCCTGAAGACTTTTGCAAAAAAATGCTGTAACCATTTTGATACAAGCACACCTACAAAGGTGAGTAATTTCACCTGTGACAATATTAGTTCCTCTGTGCAGAAGGGAGGGCTGGAGACACCACAGAAGAGCAAGTAGAAATTTAAGCATTGACAATCGTGTGCATGTTACTGGAGAAGAGATGCTCTTTAGGCTGCCTGTGAGTTTAGTGTTAAGGACTGATTGAAAGGAGTGCATCATCACCACTGCAAAGCAGGAGCTCACCTCAGAACAGCAAATCCACAGAGGAGTGGATTGATCTTCATATCAGTACAAAAATGTCACTTGAAGCATTTACTTACTCATTTACATCTCTCTTGTCCTAACCAGAAGTACTCTGAATTTGATGAGCTTTGCCATTGATTTTTATACTGTTGGCACAGGCTGTACATTTAAATTTGACTCTGCCTCTGTCAAAGAAGTATCGTGGTAGATTTCAAACAATATTTACCACTGATGATATAAGCTGTCATTTTGATTACAAGAAGAGGCTCTGTGGGGAGTAGCTGTAATAAAGTGTCAGGCCATAAAAATCCATAACTCAGTATAAATTATAACTGTTCTTTAATTTATAATTGTTGTCTAACAAAGTGTTCTCTAAGGAACCTTTTCAAAATAAATCATCCATGCAGATATTCTTAATGGAAGAGGAATGAAATGTTGCATTTTATATACGGACAATAAAATATGCAAATAATTACCTTTTTATAATACATTGCAAAAGAAAACCTTCGAAATACCAAATAAAACATTTAGAATTTAGGACTTTGTAAGGACTGTGGTTCTGATTGTCTTTCTCAGCAAAACATGGTCACTTCCTTTATTCCTTCTGGGAGCAATAGCATATTAACTCCAGGCAGCATCAGCTATAAAGTCAAAGTGGCAGGACTATGTTCCTCAAGGGGAGAAGTTAGGATGCTTCTTTTTGCATTAAGGATCAAAGCACAATTTGGGATGGGTGCTAACTGAATGTATAAAATTCAAAAGACATGGCTAATAATTCTAATTAGTGATTTAACAGATGTGTTAATGGCAGAATAGGAATTTCAAGTAAATGAAGATCTGAATTCAGCCAAAGACCGGCCTGATAAAGTCTTTTAGAAACGTTTCTTTTCTATTGTGGAATTATCTTGAAAACAAAACTTTGGTTAATGTGTAACAACTCTCACCTTTCAAAACAATGAGAGCAACTTAACAGCAGCAAAATATTTTTCATTCAGTGGCAAGGAGCCATATGCATTATCAGATAAGTGATAGTGTGTCATTAATTATATCCTTGTACTTTCTGCTAGGCAGGAATGGGCAAACAGTATTCTGCCCACAGCTCATTAATAGTGGCCCTTCTCCCTGGGTGCTGAGCTCCAGGAGGGCTGGCTGCAGTCCGTCATCCCCAGTCTCTCCTTCTCTCTGTGCCCAAGGACAGTAAACACAGTGGTATTAATATTTAGACTGCCATCAAGAGATCATGCTGTTTTAAATCATCCTATTATCATATTTATTTCTTCTTGTCTTTCTTTCCTGTGGTGAATTTAACTATCTGCTGTTTATGTAATTTCTTACATAAAGCCTCTGCTTCAGAGGTTCTACAACTAGAAGTAAAACACAAACACACAAATCAGAACAGATAAAATGTCTGTTCACATCTGTTGCTTACGCAGTTTTAAATGATGCATTTTGAAAATAAGGTTATTTAATACTCCGTGGATTCTCACAGGAGAGTGACACAAAGCTGTACTGTGTTTCTACAGCAATTGTAAAGGAGGAAAAAAAGAGTTGTTTGGGGCAGTCTAAAATGTGTCCCTTAAAATGCAAAAACCATTTGACAGAGAAATGAGGAGAAAAGGAACCCAAGAACTGTAACACATCTACAAGCTTATTTATATATTTATTGACTGATATCTGCTTCGCCTTTTTCTGCCAGCTTTCCTAGCTCTGAACTAAAGCCAGGTACTACTATGGGGATGGACAGATACGCTTATAAAGGCAATCTGATACCAGATGGCCTTGGGGTGGTTGTGAAATGAATATGTGTTTTGAAAGGGAAATCACAAATAAAATAATGATAATAAAAAATCATGCTTAGCATTGGCCTTTGAAGTAGCATGGCAGGACTGGGGGAAATCTGCTGCTTGATGTTTTGAAGGTGGATGTGCAATGTTATACATAACATGAACTGGGACTCTTGATTTGGAAGGTTTGACTCTTAAAACAAATAGAGTATTTTGCATACGTGATCAATTAAAATAAAATGGATTGTTTAATTCCCCTGTAGAAACAGTGAACCCATGATATGGGGATGGTATGGTACAGCATCTTTTAATTTGAATACCTGATGAAGGACTAGTTCTGAGATGTCCAGCAAAGCTGTTCTTATTTCTAGCCTTTTCTCTGTGTTTCTGTTACTGGCTATTTCCATGTCTCAGCCTAGTGCGTGTGGTACTTTGGAGCAGGTTTAAGGCTTGTGCTTCACTGCATGTTGAATTTTCTTATTAACATCAAAAATAGGACCTCAGAAAATAAGAGTTTTTGGATCTCTCTTGCTCACCTCATTAAAAACTGTACAGATATTGGAACATTGCTCTTATGGGAGATCTGAAGGTGTGCATTAATCTTTTAATTAATAATTTAAAAGAAAAATGATTCTCTTTGTGCATATGAGCTTATTCTTAACAGAGTGATCAGAATGAAGTGCAAGGGAAAAAAAGAGCAGGTCTGAAATAGCTGGCACAGCATGTTGTACCTGTGGTTAGAATTCAGACATTTTCTATATGCAATTAAAATTCATTATATCTTTGTACAAGAGCTTATTTAGGAAGGCTGACATAGAGAAATTACTTGAGAGATTTGACTTACTGTATTTTTATGCATATAGTAATCTTAGAAAGGTTTCCATTAGATAGTGTTCAGAATTAACAATAGTTTCACCTTTAACTTCCAACTGTAGCAGCTATAAAGCTACCTAATGTATTTTTAAAGGCAAGTGTAAGCATTCCTTGTCATTTCAGTTCAATTCAGCTCAGTGAATTCTTAAAATATGAAAGTTATTTTTTAAAATATGCCTTTAAAGAAACTATCAGGAAAGGAAATATGGATGTAAAACTTGAGAGCAGTGCCTCACTATTTAATTGTTTGATTGAGATGTTTCCAGTTTTCTTGTAAACAAATGGCTTTTTCCTGCTATATTGGAAATATATAATATATATATTATAAATAATATATATTGGATTTCCAGACTTAGAATTTATTTGGGAATGAGCCCACCACCATGAGTGAAGGGCACACTTCTTCCTTTGTCCTTTCAAGGTAGTGTTATTCGCTGTGTCTCTGGATGCAGGTAAGTCAGGAGAGGGGGGAAGCAAGCAGTGCAGGAGTGTACAAGCCAGCCTGTAAATAGCAAGGCGACAAGCACAAATCTATACGTTAGTTAGTTGGAAATGGTTAATTTCATCCAATTAACACATTCCATGGTAAATGGTAGTGCTTTCCTTCACAACGAATACATTTATTTACATAAAAATACACAATCTGTGATCAAAGCCACCTGAACACTGCATTAAATATGCCTGCTGAAGGTATGTTGCTTAAGGTACCGAGCACCTGTTGCAACATTTTAGGTCAAAAAGGTGACTTTGGAATGCTAAATGTCCACTACTCTCAAATGCTTACTTTTTAGATTAGGAGTAGAGCTAAATTTACAGCTGTCACATCATAAGTACATTGGGGTGATATGAGATATGACAGTTCCTTTTTTTCCTTTTCCCTCTATTACCCTCATCCTAGTCTACAAACATTTTCGTTAGTAAAGAAAAGAAGTAATAATGGGGAGCTTTCTTAGCACAGAAATGTTGTCCAAAATGCAGCAGGGCCTAGATCATTATTTTTAGTAAAGTGCTCTTGACTGGTTTTGTTCTGAAAACACTTATAGCTAAGAATTGGCCCCTGTGTGAAGTAGAATCCTGCTGATATTGGATTGATGCTCTCCATGGAATGTGAGCTACAGTTTTGGTCACAAAGCAGCAGTCATTATGGGCTGCTTCTTTTTTTTTTTTTTTTGGCTCAAGAGACCATTTGCTAAATTAGAAGCTATAATTTGTGTTCCAACTTAAGAAGAATACAGAAGGATGTCTACTAACTTTTAATATAATTGCTTATGTTGCTGAGTAGGTGGTGCTTGAGGTGTTTCTAGCACAGCAGTGACAGTTTTTCAGCAGACTGGCAGAAGTCTGCTTGTGCAAATTAGGCACAAGCTCAGAAGGGGAAGGCATTGATTTTCCCCTATGCTTGGAATACAAAAACAAAAAAACATGTATTGTGTATCTGTGCTTTCACTGAATAGACTGGAGGACACTGTAGTAACTGCAAGAACAGCCTATTAAGGCTTCAGTTTAAAAAGGAAATTGAAATATCTTTTTGTCACCTGACACAAGTGCTAGAACACGTAGTGATGTTAGTTTTGATTCTGTAGAAGCAATATTAGGAACTAGCAGGAGTTTAATTTGCTCCTGATCACTTTCTCCCCTTCTGAGAATCAAGTAGGAAAAGGGTAGAACTGAGCCTGTTTAAAAATCTGAATCAATTAAAATGGGGAGAATGGGAATACACTTATCAAAAGAATGTTTATGTCTCTTCAAATTGGAAATATGAGGAAAAAAAGGAAGGCTTGAGTTGGAATAATTGTGAAGGTGTTCCGCTACACAATCAGAGCAGAACCCAGTGCTGCTGAGCGTCATTTAGTTGATCCTAGCTCCATCTCACTGCTGTCAGTTCATAAAAATACTTAGATGGTGTAAGCAACTTAAAAGTTGTCGAGTCCATCTTATTTAGGGATGTGTTGTGTTTCCTTTTTTACTTGTTTGGGGAAAAAAGATATGAAAATCGCTTTTTTTTTCTTTCTTTTTTTTTCTTTTTCTTAACACTTTATGAACCAGATTGTACTGAGTAATAACCCAATTCTCTTTGTAGGTTCATTCTGCTGATTTTGAGAAAGCTTGTAAGTTCTACAAAGGAGATACTGAATACCAGGCCTATAGTGGTGTTTTTGCATATAAGTATGCATACATATGGCCTATACTCCACATAGAAATGGATCTCATCTCTGGGCTAATTGCAATAATTCACGAAATGGAGGCAAACAGTGGTTGAAACTACTGCAACAAGGCTTTTTTACTGGTCATTTCAAATTGTAGTGCATGGATGTCCTTTTAGTGCTCCCAAGAGATTCGCAAGCACGTGCCAGAAACAAACAGCTGACTGAAAGAAGGGAGTTCTCCCCTGTGCATCTGCTTGGGTTATAGGTTTATGGCAGTAACGAGCTGTGGAAATCAATCTTTTGTAATCTCTGCCCTTTTTGCTTTACTCAGAGGGCTGCTTTCACATCTATAAATAATCCAGTTGTGGATCTGTTTGAAGATAAAAGAGACTGGCAAACAAAAAAGCTTTGCCACACTATACAGTTACTCATCCAAAAATGAATGTGCAAAGCATGTAGTGATTCAGGTGCACCTTATTGATTTAGATGTTCCTTCCTACAAAATCTTGTTAATGCAGATTGCATTTCAAGACAGTACTTGCAATACAGGCAAGACTTAAAATTTATATTGCCTATGAAATCCTAACAGAATAAACCTGTCCAATTCTATCTTGTAAGCAAGGACTTAGAACAGAGGCAACACAAAGGAAATGTAACAACTTGCAGATACAGCTATTTATGTGCATGTGCTTTATTTGCTCATTGAAGTGCAAGACAAAAGAAGAGTGGGAACATTGTTAGAATTATTGTATCATTCTTAGTTTTATGTAGTTCATTTTTCCAGCTTCAGCTGTGCTGACTAATTGAAATCTTAACAACTCTAAACTGGAAAAAGACAAGTAAGTCTTTTAACATGGGTCACTTTCCAGAGTTTCTTATATAATTAGCTCAATGACTTTTTTTTTAAACATTATTAGTATTGTTTTTATTTTTTATTTTTGCACTAGCAGCACTTTCTTTATTTTGAAGTCTGTTATCCATTTACAGCATCATGCTGCCTTCTCCATGTGCCCACTGGCACCCACTGGCATAGTCACTTTCCCTTGCTGGTTTATATAGGGGAAAAAGTCCCCTGGTATGTAATAAACAGGCTTCACAGGTGGGATTGCTTCTTTCTGGCTGTCTTAGCTCAGCTCTCTTGTGAGAGTAGGCGTTTTCTGTATGTATCTTGGATGGAGGATATTATTTATGGTCTAGATGCTCCATCAAGACAAGACTACCCTGTAATCAGGTTTCCATATCTTTGCAGAAAAGCTGAAGAGCCCCTCAAATACTCATGGAGTGGGTACTATGGTGCTCCAAACTTACCTCTATTCCCTCATGGGTTACGTTTATCTCTAATTCTTACTGCTGATTGAACTAACCTTCTGAAACATCTGTTTCCCCTCATGCTATTTTCACTAGTCTCAGTGAGCTGGATCTCTGTGGAGACAGAATTTGTCATTTTACTGAGATGACAGGGAATTCTAATGATGCAGTAGTGCATCATTAGATGCACTTCTCCACCACTTGCTTGCCTGTATCCTCAGAAAGCATTGTGTTAGCATTTACTGACTTAGGATCACTTAGGAAGATATCCTGAAAGGTATTCTAATACAGTTTATCTGTCACTTCTGTGATATGTGATCTTACCTTTAGAAAACAAAAGTAACAAACAAGTAGAGCTGTGAAATACACCCCTTTCATCGTTGGATACGAGCTGGAAGTGGTCTGACTGAGGATGATGGTTTCTGTGAATCAATGTGGTGTTGAGGCACAGACAGTGCTCTGAGGGACCTCCTCCTGTTTTCCATTTGATTCTTGTCTTTTGTTTCGGGTACCACTGCTACACTTGACTCACGTTAGATCAGCATTGTTAATTAAATGGATGTCCTCAAGTTTCACTGAGGTGGGAAAAGAATGTAATTTCTGGGGGTATTTTTTAGAAATGTGATTGGTGTAATAACAAGGAGAGGAAGTGCTTTACTGGAAGAGGAGGAGAAAAAAAAAGAGTGCATTTATGGCTAGCAGAGTGAAACAGATTATGTAGAAAGGGGTAAGCACATTACTGACTACAGAGAGGATCGAAATTATTTAGGCTGGTAAACTGGCTTAAATTACAGTCTGTGTTCTTTGAAAGGGTGATGAAAGCATACATGTGCTTCATTTGTCCTGATTCCTAATAGAGCTCCATACAATCAAAGAATAAAAGTAATTGGATTTGTCATTGTGAAGTGGCAGCAGTACTATCACCCTGTGTAACTATTGTGTTTAGCAAATGTTGTGTTGTGATTACCATATTGTGCAAGTGGTTCTTCTTCACCCACAGCATTCTTCACAGCAGGCAATTTCAACCAAGTCTGATTTAAGCTTGCATTCCAGTTGGTTTCTCATCCTTCTTTAAACTTGTCAAAGCAAAAACAAGGTGCTTGACATAGTGCACAGGTTGTTGCCTGCTGGAGAAGAGCATCACAAATGCATTCCAAGCTGGGACAAATCATTGCTCTTTGAGAAGAGACCTAAAAATTAAAATATAATTTAAAGAATCTTAAACAAAATGTTAGGAACCATAGTTTAAAAATATTTATATTATTGTCTTCCTTATGGAGAGTTCCTTTTAGCATTCTCAGGATATGTAAGAATGATCGTATGTCTTTCTTGTAGCTATGTAGTGATGTAGCTTGTAGTGATGTAGTGAGCTGCGCAGTAGCAGTGAAAAAAAATTGGGGTTCTCCAAGACCTGTGAATTGTGTCTATTTGGGGAAGATGAAACCACACTGAAGGAGCTGAGAGAAACTGGATAATAGATGTTAAGAACATCTATTAAGAACATACTCTCTAAACCTTAATTTGGTACAATGAACTGAAGGACAGAATGGCAACACTGTAGGAAGCTCCATATCACAGAATGTACCTGTGAGTCTATTTGTAAGTATGGGGAAGATGAGTGAGTGAATATCCTTTAAAATTAAGCTCTCTATGAGAAGCTATGAAATGCCTTTGTAAACCTCATCCCCTGTTTAACTGGCTCGTCATTCTTCCAAGTTAAAGGATGTATGGGGTAGCTGTACTATGTTTTCTAACTCTAGAGATATTCAAACTTCAGATCTCTCTAGAATTCTGGAATTAGTGAGTTCTGCTAATCATGGTTCTGTGTAAAGCTGATGGGAGGCTTCCTGCTGACAAGAATGATTGGAACTTCAAGTCTAATTTTCAGCTATGATGAAAAGGCTGTTACTGATGTATTATGATAAGCAGATAAGAAATACCTTCAAGTATTTGATGTTGATTTATAACAGAAATTCCTATATCCTGCTGAAGTTTATTTAGCTTTTGCCTTGACCTTTCTATATATTTAGTACAGTTATTGGCTTTAACAACATACATGTATGAAATTACTGTTTTAAGACCTCATTCTTCAGAGACTGTATCATACCGAGTAGTACAATAACAGAAAATAGAAGAATACTGTAAGGGCTTTAGAGAAACAATCTTGCTTTACTGTTGAATTAATTAAGAGACATGTATGGAAATTTTATGTTCCTAAAAGAATGTGTTGGAGTGCAAATAGAAATGCAGAGTGCAGTAATTCAGACAGTTAATTTCCATACTACATTATGAAATTAGAAATATACTGGTCTGAATAGGAACTGTAAAAATGGATAATGACTTTTGACAGAGATCATAAATTATGGGCTTTTCAAGGTTATTAAAACAAATTCCATCCACACTGGTACAGCTGCCTTCAAAACACTTGTGTTAGCTAATGGCTGTGCTCTATTTTAAAAAATATGGTTTCCCTTCCCAAATTAATCAAGTTATTGAAATAACTTAATTCCATACTGAAACCTGTAAAGAAGCCCACAGTTCTATATTGTGGTTGTTCTAAATTTATTGATACATTAAGTATAGTGCTTATAAGAGCAAGATGAAATGCTTAAGATAAGACCTGTTCAGTGATATTGTAACACCATCCAAAATACACTATAACAGAGATGTTAAAACAAGTGCTTATGGTTATTTTCCTCTGGAATTAGCAATGTACATCTTTTTGATTTTATTTATAGATTTAAAAACATTTTCAGATAAAAATTCTGGAAGGATTACATAAAAAGTTTGAGCACTAATAATTTTACTGCATCAGAATCTTATGTTGAACAATACCTTCCTCCTAAACCTATTGGCTAAGTACTGTTCAGAATCAAAATTGTCTCCAATGACTGCATAAACCATTTTGCATGACTAAAGAGCGTTCATAGGAGAGAAAGGCTCACAGTGTTTAATTCCTTCTTCAGGAAATTTACAGATATACTGAAGCCCTGCTTAAAACTTCTACATTATTCTTGATTTTTTTCCTTTCAAAAATGAAGAATTTAAGAAGTTTTTATGTAGGTTATAGATAACTTGAAGAAGAGTCTTTTTCTTAATTTTAGGAGTCCATGTTTGTGCTAGTAAAGAACTCACTGCAAAATGACACTTTGCTAAAAAAAAAACAAACAAAACCAACAAGAATAAAACTCATATGTTTAAGGGGGAAAAAGAAAAGACAGAATGATTCAGTTGAATATCTGCACATACAAAGATGGTGTTCAATATTTTTCCCAGAAATGTTGAAGCCCTTTATAAAAGCTGATATAACAAGCTTACACCTAAACACATAAAAATAAGGGTGTACTTGTACTTCTATTTTACAGAAGAAGGAGAGAATAACAGAGCAGACACTGATTTTCTGGTGTTACACACAGTCTCACTGGCAGAGTAATGAAAATATCCCAAACTATTCATTTCTTGTTCTTTGTTTTGGGCATAGAAACACAAGCTCTCCAGCATGATTGAAGTCTGAAGTTAAAAGTGGCAAAAGACAGATGAAAGCAAGAAAATGCAGTTTGTATTTCAAGAGAACGAAGACTCATTTTTAAAGGAAAATGTGTGTTCAAAACTGTATTTTGTGGTTGGAGGAGCTTTCACTTCTAAAAGTGAATTTCTGGCATTGTGTTCGAAACAGCACTTCAATTCCCGAAGTTTGCTGTAAATAAAATGGTCCATAAATATATTTGGAAACGAAAATAGTCTGAAAGATTATCCTGCATTTGAAATATATATTTCTAAGATGCTACCTATTTTTTTTCTAAAAAAAGAAGAATTGAAGCTCAACAGAACTATCTGTTGAATAGAAAGAAAGAAATACTTCAACAAATGGTATTTACAAAGCTTGTGCTCTACAGCTTTCTCTCATCTCTTAGGACACAACTAAGAAAATATTTTCAGCTAGGCCAGGCTAGCTGGCATGTCTTGTTGCCAGGAGTCATCCATATTAATGCCCCAAATTGCTCCTGGCAGAGCGATCAGCAACAACTGCAAAATCTGAATCACCACCTGAACTTCCATCCCAGATGATGTCCCATACTTCATTCCAGGTAAGTGCTTCAGGTAGTACCTACAGCATACTTGTTCTCTTTTACCTGTCACTTCCAGACTAGTGAGCTGTCTCTCCATCTCCAGGTTGCTTTAGTGAATATTTAGGCACTTTCAGGTCTTAAGGTGAGATATTTTTGACTTTCATTAATAGAACATTTTTTATCTTATAGGTATTTAGAAGTGAGAAGGATGTTCTAGGTCAGTAAGTCCAGTTTAGACATGGCTGATATCCATGTATCATAAAACAATATGGATTTATAAAAGCAAATAATCTCGCTAGTAAATATGCAGTGCTAGAATTGGCTGCTAGATATTTTAATATCAACTAAACTTCTACGGAATTAATTCAGGAGAATACTGAAAGTTAAAGATCTGAGGGAATGGAGGTTTTATAACCTCCATTCCAACACAAACACTTAACTTCAGTGCAGCATGAATATTGTTTAATTGATCACGTTACTGTCTGTGTTACCTAACATGTCTTTTCTTCACCAGTTGTTTTTATACCTCAGAAAGTATTTAGTCTACAGTGTTGACAACTGAAAATTGCATTCAAATATAAATTGTTTGGAGAGAAGGTGTTTTGTTTTGTTTTTTTTTTTTTTTTTTTTTTTTTTTTTTTTTTTTTCCTGCTATGCTTTGATTGTAGTTTACAACTTCTCTATCTTTAAAGCTGATTTTAATATTTTTCATTAAACCTAGTACATTCTTTCTTCACAAAAGCCCTGCCTCTTCATTATAACCATTTCCATCAATGACAAGATCAGAGAGCATTTTTAATGTTAAAAAGGATAGAAGGGTAGAAATTAGTACTTAAAGGGTGAAACCATTAGTATTTCTGAGTGCTTCTCTGTATTCATCACTGCCTGATACAGATCAGTATTAATAATGGGAGCAGCCAGACATAATCCATCTGCTGGATATTCCTTTTCTCTCTGTGCACTGACTGCCTTGTCTTTTTTCTCAGACACTGCATGCTCTGGTCTCCAGACAGGAAATCCAGACATAGTCATTCATCAATGCTGCTATAATCTGTCTGATTTTATTAGCTTTTGAATTTTATCATCAAAATGAAAAGGAAGAGGGAAAAAGAGCTCAGCAGTATTATTCTCCCATACCTATGCATTTTCCTCAGTATAGGGGGTTGAGACCAGAAGAAAATTGAGAAGTTAAAAGGTGCCTCATAAATTCCACTTCCCCCTCCTCTCAGTCTTTTATATTTAAGAGGCTGGTCTATTTTATTTTATTTATTCTCCAAAAAAATACATGTGGTGTCATACAGTCAGGATTTTGGGTTGATTGTTTCCCTTAATTTTGGATTGCAGGAGCATATATTGAATATTCTGTATTATTTTGGTGTTTGTCTTCTTTTGAGGAGCAGAATCAAGCAAGAGTTTGAAATTGAGTTGTTTGGAACTGTTGCACTGAGTGAGGTGCTCCAAGGCAAGCTGTCTCCATGTGAATAACTCCCAGTAACTTCCAGTGTGGAATAATTTGGAGTAGCTCGTTCATGCAGGAGCGTCAGACTTTATATAGAGAGATATGGAAATGGAGAGAAAATGGAACGGGCCTTTGCTCTTTTCTGGCAAAATGATACAAGCCATTTCAACTTAGGGTGCACAATAGGAAATCATAAAATGAATTTGAGTTTTATTGGTTTTATTCACCTATTGTGTCCAGATTCTAATGAGGGTAAAATTTTGGTTGTGAAAAAGGCCCACCTGGAGGTGTGTACAACATACCAATGTTCCTCACAAAGGACAAATTTCCTGCAGGTTCTTGTAGATATTCTGCTGTAGTGGTCTAGCTGAAAGTTTGTCATGGATTCATATAATTGAATGAAATGAGGGAGTTCTCTACTCATTGCCTTTTGCAATACTATATGGAAGTGAAT
Source organism: Lagopus muta (assembly GCF_023343835.1). Classification (NCBI taxonomy): domain Eukaryota; kingdom Metazoa; phylum Chordata; class Aves; order Galliformes; family Phasianidae; genus Lagopus; species Lagopus muta. The sequence goes on along the minus strand of NC_064433.1, from coordinate 19,555,532 downwards.
GAAAAGTTATGCAAGTTCTTTCCCTTACACTTTATACTGGATGGGAGAACAAATATATGTACTGATGTGTCTTTTTCCTACTGGCTTTTTAACATCTGTGAGCCATCTGCCTGACTGTTCCTCTCAGTGTAGGCTTCAGGAAAGAATAGCCTAGGGGTGCTGTGATGTTCATTTGGTTGCTGGGTTGCTGGTAGACTGAATATGATCTTGGTAGAAACTTCTGGCTTGTACTCTGCTTATGGGCCTATTTTTTTTACATGTTGTGTGAAAAATGTTGCTTAAAGTTATAAAGTAGTATATGTAGAAATATTACCAGCATTTTTATACTAGGTTTTAGATGACCCCTTTCATCCGGACATGCTAATCAAGTACGTGGATATACACATGTATGGAAAGTTGAAATTCTAATTATAAACTACTGCTTGATACCAGGAATCTCTGCACAAGTTTAATACACTTTAAGGAATTTACCCTTCAGTTAATATTTTGATGGAACTGTCTGACCAAATTTGCCTCAGGTAATACAGATGGGTGCTTATTCTTTGCTTTCTAATTGCAAAAGAAATCACAGTTATGGTTAATAATGATCAGTTTTGTTATTCAGCTCAATCTTTCTGAGCTTGTGCATGTTGATTTATCAGTGATTCACATTTTAGTAAGATCTGTATGTCTTACTGCAAGAAGCCAACTTGAACTGCTCTCTTAGTGTCTCTCTACGTGTCACTCAAATTGCATCTAACTGCAATTAGCTACAATTAAGGATATTAACACTTCATGGCCTCAGACCTTTTTGTGCATACCATAGATTTTGAAGCAGAGACCTTGCTGTATTTTTCAATGTTTGCACATACTGTTATAGTTCAGAAACTCTCATACAAATGATAATTTGGAACTTGGAAAGGTAGAATGTATATATCTGCTAATGGGGATCTAAAGCTTTTACTACAGAAAAAAATATATGTAATCCTAGTTGAAGGTAGATTTGTTAGTCCATTTTCAGATGCCTGCAACTTTTAAAGAGTTTTTATACTTCTATAAGAAATTGGAACTTTTTCTTAGCTCCATAGTTCCACTTAAAATATTTTCAGTCAATTTATATTCTACTGGTGTGAGAGACAAAAATGCTTTTATCATTTTTAGTTTAGCTGCATGGTCAAACAAGTACCATTGTCTTTATTTCTTGGAATACAGATACAAATATGTGCATCTAGATAAATACAGCAGAATAATTAGGCGTGTTACTACATGTAAATAATAAAATCCATCAGACTTTTTGATATTATGCAACCTGTATGTATAATATAATAGACAAAGTAATACTTGCCCCATTTTTTCACTCAGAAAACAGGGAATGAAGCTTTAAAAATAAAATGTAAATTCCTAATAAACTGCTGATGATTTTTTTGAAAGTTAGTTTGGCTACTAGTCCTTTGCCCCTAGTCCTATACTGTCATTTATATGAATGACATTTAATCAAAATCACTCAGCTGAATGTCTAAAGGCATCTTTGAAACTGTGGAGTAAACTGGAATGCCAGAGGTGTTCCTCTGGAAATTGTTACTCTGTGGAACTGTTCATCTGTTATGTCTGTCAAGATGCTCATTCAAAGTCCCAATCTTTAAAAACATCCAAACAGCAATAATTTAACTTCCAGGAACATTTATTCAGTTCCCCTTTTGCAGTGTGTTTGAGCAGCAGCCCAATACGCTTCTGCCCTCTTACATGGAGACTGGAAATGTGAACATTATGGAGCAGAATCTGGAAAAGGCATCAAGTCGATGCCTTCAAGAAGAGGCATATTAACTTTGGAACTTTCTCAAATCCATGATGGAATTATAGCATTCAAAGGTGGACTGATGCTAACTGCATTTTTCCAGAATGATATATTACAGTCTTTAGTAGTAGCACTGATATATTATTTAATGTTTCTTATAAACTGACTTTACATTACAGTGTTAAATACCATTACTGAGACTTTATTTATTTTCCACTTCAGTATGGCATGTAGAATGGACCAGTAAGCATTCTATCAGCAGAGATGAAAGCTTTTGTAATTCTTGTGTCTGGAATCTTGGTAAATCTGTAATTCTGCAGAAAAATCTAGATTGAAGCATCTGTAAAGTGTTTGAAGATTTATATTGGCATGGCATAAATCTACAAGCTGTGGAATTATATATTTATATAGAAGTTCCACAAAAGTGATTGTATGAAATTATTCCCTGGGGAGGACCAACCACACACATCAGTACAGATTAGAGGATGACCTAATGGAAAGTACCTGGGTCTCCTGGTGGAGGGCTTGAGCCAGCTGTGTGTCCCTGTGGCCAAGAAAGGCAGTGGTATGCTGGAGTGCATAAAAAGGCAGGTGGCTGGGAGGTTGAGGGATGTGATCCTTCCCTTCTACTGTGCTCTGGTGAGGCCAAAGCTGGAGTACAGTGTCCAGTTCTGAACCCATCCATTCCAGAAAGACAGGAACTTCTAGAGAGAGTCTAGTGAAGGGCACCAAAGATGATGAGGGACTTGGAGAATCTCCTGTATGACAAAAGGCTGGGACATCTGTGACTGTGCATCCTGGAGAAGAGAATACATAGAGGGGAACTTATCAGTACTTATGAATGCCTAAAGGGTTGGTTTCAAGTGTATGGGGCCAGGCTCTTTTCAATTTCTTTTGCCGGTTGGGGCCTGGCAACAGTAGAAGGGACAGCGGTCATGAACAGGAACATAAGAAGTTCCACATGAACGTGAGGAAAAGTTTCTTTCCTGTGAGAGTCACTGAACATTGGAACAAGCTGCCCAGAGAAGTTGTGGCTCCCCTCTGCAGGTGTTCAGAACCTCCCTGGAGGCCTTCCTGCACAAACTACTGTAGGGAAACATTGGCATAGATGATCTCCTGAGGTCCTTCCAATTCTTATGATTCTGTGATTCTGTGGGAGATATTCATTATTTTTATTATTTTGTGAGAGTTCATTATTTTTAGAAACCCAAGCTGTGCTTCACTGCAATTTATCAGAACTAAAAATATAGAAGATACAGTTATTTGGAATTTAAATCCCAATCAAGTAAATGACAATTTCTTTCAGAAATTGTGCAGCTGAAAACCCAGGATTTTTAGTTTTATAGCATAGTGACCAACGAACTGCATGCCAGAAACTCTTATATGATGGTTTGCTCTCAAAATTCTTGTGCAGAAAGTGGGAAACCCATATTTGATCTTTTTGCCTTTAAAGCATTCAAACCCTACCCTCCTATCTTTCAGGATTTGGCTCTAAACTTGCTAACAATCTGTTCTCAGAGCTTGCACGCTGCGCCTCTCTTGGAATTAGTGTTTGAACAGAAGAAATTAAGATGCATGGAAGAGGAAGGAGGGGAGAATTTGTGCAGAATAGCACCTAGCTCTGAATCTAGCTGTCAGAAAAGTCATCTATGGTATCAGAGCAATACAACCAGGTCTTGTTCTGAAGTCTGCTGCCTATAACTAAGGTAGCTTCAATGCACTAAAAGTTGTATTTTGAAATAAAAAAGTGTTTTCTAAGAAGTTGAATCTATCTACAGTGTAAAAAGTGTACTCTGAAAGCACCTAACTGTTTTTCTGAATTCAGTAATTGGATAAAAGAGTAATTGTGTTATTGAAAAAGCTTTTAGAACTATAAAAATACATTAGAGGATTACTAAAGGCTATGTGAAGTAGTTATCGTCTAATTTTGTTTTTAAGCTGTACATAAAGAGAGATAGAAGGTCAAGGTATTACAGTGCCTGCCTCAGAAAAAACTTCTAAAAATGTGACTGTTGTTTTCCTTGTCTTTGTTTTAAGCTAATTCTAAGAAGCCATTGATCTCACTTCATAGAAAAAGGTGTTTGAAACAATAGGGGCCTCTAATCAAAGCAAGTGGGCATCTTCATATACGAAAGCATATGTAAGGCTTACGAATACTTTGAATTATACAGTTAAAGAGTACCCTGAAAAACTCTCTCAATTTAAGAGACTGCCTGGTTGTGGTGGTTTGACCTTGGACAGCTTCCAGACGCTCACCCAGCTGCTTTCTCACTCTCAAAAGGACGGAGGAATAAAGGAAAATGGAAAAGCATGTGAGCTGAGACAAAGGCACGTAGATCATTCACTAGTTAACATCACAGTAAAACAGATCTGACTTTAGGAAAATTAATTTAATTTATTGCCATTTAAAGTAGATTTGAATGGTGAGAAACGAAAAAATTACAACCCTCCAACTCTCTATTTTTTTTCCCAAGACTTAATTTAACTCCTTTGTTCTTGAGTCTTGTGACTCCTCCTGCTGTGATAGATGGGTAGCAGAGGCAGTGGTCAGTCCGTAACATCATCCCTCTGTGGTTTCTTCCTTCTTACATTGTTTCATACTCCAGTATGGGTTGTCACCTTGAGTTGCAGTCATTGGATAAACATGCTTCAGCGTAGGTCTTCCTTGGGCTGTGGTTCTTCAGGAAATATCCACCTATTCTGGTGCGGGGTCCTCCACAGGCTACAGTATGCATATTCACACTGTAGTTAACTAAGAGCCTTTAATTAAGGCCAGTTGTCTCTTGTATTGTCACTGTGTCATGGAGTTAACTAGATCAATCTATGCCCTTGACAGGGAGGCAGTAGGCCCCTGGGTCCCCCCAAGTCCCACAAAAAGGAAGGGAAAGGGAAAACGGATAAGAACATGGGAGCTGGGCTCAAGGAAGGGAAAAAAAACAGCGGCAACAATCTATGGAGGAAAACTTATTTTACTAACTATGATATCAGAATGCAAGATAACACAATATAATACAATCTAATTGAAATTTAGACTAATAAATCAAATAAAATAAGAGAGTGAGGGAGTTCCCAAGACCGAGTCAAACCTGAAAAGCTTGGAATGGCTAGGAAAGCACCCTCCAGCACCCACTGCCAGGCAGTAAGAGACCACCCCACCCGGAAGGGCCGGATCCCATGACTTCTGTGATGTATAGGAATAGGTACCTGGAATTTGAACATTAACACTTTAACTCACAGTGCACTACATAATGTCATGATGTGGAATACTGAAAACCAAAAAGAGCACAAAACCAGGACACGCTGCTTACTGCAGAGAAGAGTCTGGCTCCATGCCCTTTACTAAACTCCATCATGCAGTTACACATATTGGTAAGCCTGTATTGGTGCATCGGGTGATTCATCCCCATATGCAGGACTAGGAATTTCCCTTTATTAAACTTCATGAGATTTCCCTTTGATTTTTGCTGAAGTCTCTCTAATAAGCACAAACATCATGTATACCAACCACTTCTCTCACTTTCATTTCACTTGGACAATAAAAAAAGCACCCTAGGACCATTTCTAGGGGAATTAGTGCCTCTATCTTGCTTTGTTGGTAGCACACAAGGAGGGATGTATTGTTGCTGGTCATGGTGGTGAAAATCAGGTGTGGTCCCTTTTCTTGCCTAGCTGCCAGACCTAGTTACATGACTCATTAGAATATAGAAGAAGTATGGCAAGACTGACATTTAAATGAAGATATAATTTCAGTAGCTAGCTAATGTAATTATTTTATTGAAAGCACCCTTTTGGCATGGAAGACTTCCATTTCACTCCTTTACTGTAGGAGATTATTGATTCTACTTATATTCTGTCTGATCAATGTATTGCGTTCACAATTGTTAGTTTTTGCTCAGACAGTGGACTATGCACAATTTCCTGCATACACAGCACTGCCACCATAATTTAATTTCCAGTTTAGCTTGTACATTGTACGAGCTAGCTTAGGAAAAAGGACTAATCACTTATTGAAATCAAAGAGCTATTTTCAGGCATGTTCGGCCTTTTATATTTTTCAAATCCGTTAAACAGTAGAGTTCTGGTAGAGATTGCAGGAGAAAACTCCCCAGTAACACAAAGTTAGTGGGATAAGGTTTTCCACAGGCAAACTAAGCCCGGTGTAATTCAGCAAAAGATCTGAGTGTAGAAAATGGGTGGGTACGAATATGGATCAGCTCATCTGGCAATTTCTATTATAATAGTAAGTAGAGGAATAAATAGAAAATATAGTAATGTTCTGTTTTATAATCCTATTGGATTCCTGCCATTACTTTACACATTGGAGGGGTTTCCGTCTTTACATGTCACACATCAGTATTTTAAATAACTAGATTGTCTATATTTTCTGTTTTGTGATCGCTACTCAAGCACCCCCCATTTTCTCTCCTGGGGGCACCAATGATGGCACCATACACTACTGCACAACTTACAGTGCCCTGCTTCCAATGTGAAGGTCCAGTTCTCTAGTGCTTAGCTCTTTGCCTATGAGTGGTATGCATCCAGGACCAACAGCTGGAGTAAAATTATTCTCTGACTAATATGTAGTGTGAACATAAAGTCCTAGAAATAATGAATAGCAGCAAATCAGCCTCTAAGCCTACTGTCATTTCAACACCCCCAAAATTGATGGACACACCCAGCATTCTTTTTGCAGACACACTGCTAAACAAAGAGTGCGCACAGATTTCTCTTTCTTTTAAAACAGTAGGAATAAGGAAAAAGAAAATATTTTTGTTTAGACACTCTAATACCATCATGCAGCTCTGAATCATGGTATTTTATTTCTAACCTTCATGAAGGTCCTTGTAGGAAATAGTTCTCTACCAGGTTTCAGATTTTCTTGTTGCTTTTTACAATCAGTGTCCTCATCTTTCTAGGTCTATCTCCAGGAAGTTTTTCAGCTTGAATGGTTTATTTTTGTTTAAGGCTATGTGACAGGGAGATGGCTTCCCTTTTTTCAAGCTGGCTTGTTTAACAAAGGAATATAATTGCTTTGACCTACATACATATCAGTCAGACATTAGACATTGAAGAAATTCTGATTGAAAGGAGGAAGTCATCGGAGAATAACTCAAGATGATTTTTAAAGAAGAGGAATAAAAATGAAATAAAATACAATATCATGCTTATAGGCTGCTTCAATTCCTTGAAACAAGATTATTTATTTATATCAGTTAATCCGTAGAAATACGATTCTTAGCTTGAGGATAAAGGAAAAACACATAACAACAAATTTTGATATATTTCAGATACAGACTCCTCTAGTTAGCTCTTTGTTTTTGTCTTAACTGTCAAAGTGGTGTCTACAGATATATTATAGAAGACTCAAATAATTCCATCTATTCCTAAACTGCAATAAAATGTGTTAAGAGGATATTATGTAGCTGTGTTGTGTCTGTTTTGTTTCAGCAGCTAAATTTAAATAAGAATCTACTTCAGCCCATTACAACATTTACACCTTTGTTTCCACAGTTTCATGCCTTACGGTAATTACAAGCAGGAATTTGTCAAGTGAATTATTTTTGCCTATCAGATCCAGACAAACAGTGTTTACAGAGTTTCCTTAACCCACCATTACCTACTGGGTAATGTTGATTAATTCTGATACTTTCAGTCCTGTATGGGGTGGTAGTAGATGGTAAAATACAGGATTTCCCATAGGCTGACATTTCCCATGTCTGAGATGTAGAAATAATTGCCATTGTACTTGCATATGTGAAGAAATTTGTGTGTGCGCTAATCCGAGGTGAAAAGGTCACTTGTGTGCTTCAGGCAGATCTCTGGAACAAATAAAGATATGATATTATGACAGATAACCCCTCCCTACCCCCTCTAACTCTAATCTCATCAGCACAGTGTGGTACCTTGCCTTGAATATAGGCCAGCAACCAGCATGGATATCTTTTTGCAGAAGCCTGTTCTACCAACTTTTCATTGCTGTTATCTTAGCAAACTTGAACTTGGAGCAGACGTGTCTTCCTGTATTCAAATGCAGTGTAACCTGCAATGCAGATAGACCTGTGCAGGGAGACAGAGATTTCTCCTAATGTGCTCTCTAAGATTTAGCCATCCCATCTAAGTTTGTTTCCTCCAATGGTGATCAGTAGACACGAACTGCATTCATAGTGTGATTCACCCTATGGGGCTTGGATGTCCAACACAGGAAGGCTTGAAGTATTTCTTGCAGTGCTCAGAATCTCTCTCAAACCTTTTAAGTGGCATTAAGTGAGAGTCCCACCTTTGAGATTGACTTCATTTATTTATATATGTATATGTTTTTTAATGAGCTTTCTGACTGTGCATGAACAAGTATTCCTTATGCCCTTCATCAGTTTTCGTTGCCATTTTTAGTGGATTGAGAGTATCTTTCTGTCAATTTTACCTGTATATTTCACATGGCATTGGTCTTTCTTTTCTTTCTTTCTTTTCACTGAGCTTGTTTTTACAAACCTTTTTACTCAGTTAACAACCTGGAGTATTGTTTAAAATGAAGTGTGTAGATTTAAATTTGTATTAGCTATCATAAGTCCCTGTCAATTTTCTTTTCTGTAATTTTAAGACTTATTAAAATGTACATGACAGTAATGGAAATGAATCACGCCTATTGCATTTTATTATTACTGTGCACTGTAAAACACTGAATAAAACAGTACTCCAAGAAATTCACATACAGAGCCACTTCTTATTATATGTGCTCCTGAGTAGCCTAAGCATGGATCAACTAGCTCATATTAGCTATAACATTATTCACTTGTTTGAGTTCTTGTTTGTAAGAAGGAAATCACTGTGAATGGATCAATTAATACATGAACTTTTCATGATCAAGATTTTATTCTTAAGCAGCTTTCTCTGGTGAATGAAAAAAATATATAACGGACAAGCAAAATTAGGGGCTGGTTTTATGCACAGTTCACACAGGAGATGTATTACAAATGACATTAAGCCATAGTCAATTAGATCTTTGATTCAGTAACTGTTGTAGGGCTAATCAACTCCTAATAGAATAACATAAATTTGGCAATATAAAGTTTTAAAAAAGGAAGTATATGTACTAGGACATGTCTGCATAGCAAAAAACAATACAAAAGAAAAAAAAGCAATGGAGGCAAGTTAGATTATTTTGAATTCAATCAGTACAACAAAATCACTTATCCTAGCACAAATAGGTATTATGTTCATTTCTGGAATGCTTTTAAAAATACTTCTTTCCTTGGATATCAGAATATAGTGTGTTTTAAATTGCCAAAATCTAAGTTAGTAAGCGAGTGTGTGAAAGGGATACATAATGTGAACATACTAAATGTATTATTGAGTGTATTATTCACTAAGATTTGGTAATGAAGAAGCTCATTTTCTATGGACATCGCTGAATTCTGAAGTTTAGTAGTTACAGTTATGTAAAAGTCAACAACACTTTAAATTGTGCTTTACTTCTGTGTTGCTATTTATATAGCAGATAAGACTTTCTCAGAAAACGAAGATTTGGAGCTTTTGAGCACAACTCAATTATTGACTTCAGTAGGGATCAGGATTTTGTTTTTGCTGTTTTTCAGAGGCAGCCATCCTTTTAGTACCTGAGCCTTTGGTTTCTGAGAGTTTCAGATCACTCTGAGATTAATGTGAGCAAACAGCACTGTACATCTAGTAGAGCCAGTCCCCAGCTACTAAAAAATGATGTGAAAACAGCTATGACAAAACCTTTCTTTGTGCTGCGAGCTTCTAAAGCGAAATCAAGAATTCCCAGTAGAACATACTGGAGATGCTGCTGGAGACAAAAAGAGAAGGGGAACTCAAGACATTTTTAATTCTTCCTCCTTCTATTGAAAACACATCAAAAGGGTGTGGGAGGTTAAGTGGCTTTTGGCTGAGCAAAATTACTGGGCAAAGAAACCAAGAGAGAGCAAATTAAGGAAAGCAGAAGTAATTGGTTGAATGAGATTCAGATGGCTGCAGGAACAGAAGGAAAATGGAGTGAGTTAATCAGTACCTTATATCATGTATCGCAGATAAAAAATGGAGAAATAGAAACTGAAGTGAGAGGTGAAAATTTGTCTCCAATTGTAATAAGGGACTGGTCTCACTGCTAAAACTGCAAATCGCATCAACTCATTAAATCCCCGGTCTGAACTGATGAACTCCACATAGGCCAATTAGCAGCTGTAAGAAAATACTGTTTCAAGATCACGTACACCAAAATTAAGTAACTAATTTGGCAACAGATACACCCAAACTACAGGTTTTCAGGGATAACCTTGGTCTTTGAAGAAATATGGCTTGCATTTACAGGTTGGCAAATTCATTAAAATAAAGAAGCAAACATAAAGTTGCTTTTCAGGAGATGGAAACTGAGCCAGAATCTTATTAATACTTATATAGTGACAGATTGGGGAAAAAATGGTTTTATGGCTCATGTGAATATCTGTTCCCTCTTTAATAATGATTAGCTCCTCACTGTACTCTTAAAAGGTCAGGGTTGAAAAAGGGCAAGATGGTAAAGTCATTGTACCTTCTAGCAGATGAAATATGCATGGTTTAGCTGGCCTTCGCCCTGCAAATACATAGAAGTTTTAAAAATGTCAACATTAAGTAAGACAAATACTATTGATTTTTCTCGTTAGATGAACCATCTGTCTTTTTCATGCTAGGGTGAATTATGACTACTGCTTTTCAGTAGCACTGGTGGTATTTGAGTCTTTTTTCTGCTCAAAGTTAGTCCTTGTTGAAGGCTTGCATTCCTGGAGCACTAGAGGTTTCTGTGCCTTGTGGTATGGACATACCATCTGGCTTTGCTGGTAGAAAAGGTTACTGCCCCCCAACTCCTTGTTTTGCTGTCAAGAGATGATTGCCCTCTTAGATCTGCCTGCAGACTGCTCATGTGAGCTCTCCCTAACCTTTTGCAAGAAAAATGAACTGGTCTAGCTTAAATAGTTTAAAATAATAGTTCTGCTAGGCTGTCTCCTTCCAATGAGTGACTGCAACCTTTTGGTGAAGTTTGTATGCAGAGGATAGCTCTCTTCTGTGGAAGGGGAAAACCACAGGCATACTCTTCAACCAGAATCTGTCTTTTTTTTCTTTTTCTTTTTCTTTTTTTTTAATATCAAAAAGGAGCATGCTATAGTGAGTTCTGCCAATATGCTTTACTTTTACTATCATGTTTCAGAATATTTCCCTTAGACGCACCTACAGCCCAGCATTCTGTACATTTCCATTTTATAATTACAGAGTTTAATCAGGTGTAACTTAGGCAAAGTATAAAGTGTTCTCTGAAGTGCATGGGCTTTATGCACTCAGAACACTGAAACATGATTTATATCACTGATTTACTGTAGCTTAGAATAAATTTGAGAGGAAACAGATTGTTTGCTCTCAGTTATTAGCACAGTGGCCAGTAGCATCATAATAAACTAGTCTAGGTTTGTGTAATTATGGTGCAGTAGTGTAACAAATACAGGAAACACAGATAGAGAATATGATCAAAAGGACACTTTATAGATTTCTGTTCCTATCACAGTTTCTAGATTGTTGTGAGGGATTAAATTGTTCTGCCTTCCTTGGCTTAGAAAAATGGTCATACTTCTCATACTTTCTCAATGCTCTGAAATAAAATACTGAGATGTGGAAGAACTGTCACAATTTTTGGAGCACTTCTGCATTTAGAATATTCCAGGGTGTTTAGATTATCTCTAAGACATTGACTAGGCTACCACTGGATTGATTCTTCCATTGTAATTTTCTCTTTATCTCAATATTCTAATTAAAATTATAACAAACTGTAAGTCAAGGCTGCTTTTGCTATAGACTTGGCTCTGACATTCTTAATGTTTTAGAGCACATTCAAAATTAATGTTAATACAGTAATCTTGAGAATTATTTCATAGAAGTATCTCAAATGATCAGAAATTATTCTTTTTCTTGCAATTTTCCTTTTGTCTGAAAACCAAATCCCCATTACATCAATCTCCTGAAATTAATACTTCTATCTTTGTCTAGGTTTACATGAAATGTTGGAGAAAGGTAAAAGAAAAGAGCTTTGCTGAGGAAACCTCATGATGTCTAAAAAGAATGAAAACCATTGTCTACTTTGAACCCACATGTTAAATGCCTACATCAACACTTTTTTCAGCTGACGACTTTGGACTTCATTATATCCATTTATTCTTAGGAAAATTGGTTTACAAAACTCTCTTTAATCAATTTTAAAAAGGCAATTTTGTTTTAAACACTATTATATTACTGCAGTGAGAAGTCTTCAGACCAATAATGTCCTATATTCTCTCGGGCACCTGTGATGATTATAAAGTGCTTTTCTTCCCCTAGTACTGGATCATTCAAAGATACATGTATGTTTACCTAGGTATTATTAATTAATAAAAATATTAGTATATTTTGGTTCTTGAAGTGCTGGTTTCAACACATAGAACTCCAAAATTATTGAATTGCCTCAAAAATCATGAGAAATGAATCTTGAATTCATGCAAGTGCTCAGTTTCCCCAAAGCCTATCAGAAATCAATTTTTTTTCCCCACTGATTTTTAAAGGGAGTTCTCCAAAGTAGTTGAATAAAAGTGAGCTATACGTAAGTGCTTCCAAGTCGGAAAGGAAACAACTATAATTACTTTCATGTAGTCTGAAAAATACCTTACAAACTCCTAAAAAGTGATCAGTTGGAATAACACTGCAGCAAGAAATAGGAAAATATTTTTCCAAGCAAAAAGGAATAAAATGCCCTAGGTCCAAATTTTTTGTAAGTACTGCTTGAGGTCAAGATATTATGATGTTTGATGAAAGTACGAATGTCAGTCAAATTGCAGAGGAAATGGTTTTAGAGGTTAAGATTGGAGGCAGTCTTTGCTGCAGTAATTTGAGTTTGAGATCTTGTGGAATATGGACCTGGCAAAGAGCAAAGTCAGGACCCTGTACTTCTAAAGAGCAAAATTATTGGATACAGTGTGCATGTGAATAAAGTGGAGCTGAGAGACTGTAGTGGTTCCAGAGGAGGGTCATGATAATGATCAAAGGACTGGAGAAGTTCTCCTACAAAGAAAGGTTGGGGGACTTGTGCTTGTTCAGGCTGGAGAAGGGTAGGCTCTGGGAAGACCTTACTGCAGCCTATCAGTCATTGAAGGAAGCTTACAAGCAGAAGGAACCAGACTTTTCACACAGTCTAATAGCAGTGGGAAAATGGGGAATGGCTTAAAACTAAAGGGAGATTTGAGTGTGTTATTAGGCAGAATTTTTTTACTCAGAGGGTGATGAGGCACTGACACAGGCTGCCCAGGGAAGCTGCGAATGTCTCATCTCTGGAGGCATTCAAGGCAGGGTTGGATGGGATCCTGAGGAGCCTGATCCAGTGGGCAGCAACCTGCCCATGGTAAAGGGTTGGAACTAGATGATTTTTAAGGTGCCCTCTGACTTAAACCATGCTGTGATTCTATGACTCTTGTGATTTAACCCAGTAGACAGCTAAGGACCACATAACAGTTTGCTCACTCTTTTTACAATGTGATGGAGGAGAGAACTAGGAAATAGTAGTACAAGTGAGTTGAGATAAAGGCAGTTCAATAAATAAGAAAAGGGGAATGTGTGTGGGGGGAGGGACAACACCAAAAAGAAAAGAATACACAAGACAATTCATGTGCAACACAATTGCTCACCACCCACTGAGTGATGCCCAGCCAGTCCCTAAGCAATAGTCAACTCCCAGCCCCGATTTATTGTTCAACATGCTATATGGTATGGGATATCCCTTTTGCTAGTCTAGATCAGCTGTCCTCTTTCTGTTCCTTCCCAAATTCTTATGCACTCCCTGCTTTCTCACTAGCAGGGCAGTGTGAGAAGCTGAAAAGTTCTTGACTTGGTGAAAGTGCTGCTCATAAAAAAAACGAATCATCAGTGTGTTATCAATATTATTCTCATCCTAAATTCAAAAAAGTCTCGCAGTACGTGCCACTGTGGAGAAAATTACCTCTATCCTGGACAAAACCATGTCAGAGGTTTTGTCCTAGTGTTCTGGTACACTGACAGTGTAGGATTTCCTTGTGGCAAAGGTTGCTTCTGAAACGTAATTCTTAATAACTGCTGATAATGCAGCCTTCTCTGAATTTCTTTAGTAGTGAAGAATCCTCTTGTATTCTCTGCCATTCTGTAGGAAAGAGCTCTGAAGTTTAGCTCTATTCCATGTGGAATGAAATATAGTCTTTATTGTGTATCTTCTAACTCAACAAATAATGCCTATTTTGATTTTCCCTAAACTACAGATGTATCATACACTGAATACTAAGAGGGTCAATTTTCTACAAGAAGAAAGACAATTAGACAATTTTCTACAGCCTTTCTGATTTCTATTTCTCAAGAAAATATTAGTATATATTTTTATAGTTTACCCTGGAGAATTGTGTTATGTAGTCTCTATGCAAACTTTTACCTGTTATCTAAAGGTATGAAATATCAATTTGCTGGCTTTCAAGAAGTCTTGCCTACAAGGCTTTGACATGCTCCAGTTGTTGGAATCAGAAAAGCTACCAACTTCACTTCCATTCACACTTTTCCAGGCTATTACACCTTTGATTTAGCTTCACATTTGGGCACTCCAAGTGTTGGTGGAACAGCTCTTTGAATTTTTTCTTTTACACAAGGCTTCTTCACCATTATCTTTAATGGTATCTCAACTATCTGTGTACCTATGTGTGGAGGTATGTACAGATATGGAACAGAGAAATGCCATTCTCAACTACCTGCTGTGAATCTGCATTTCCATATACGTACTCCTCATTCTTCTGTGGCCGTCGAAATCTTAGAGGTGGCTACAGGAGCTGAAGCAGTATACTTTGCTGTTTGTTGCTTTGTGTTTACCAGGACTAGAGAATGTGTTAGAGAGTATTCACAACAAGCTTGCCAACTTGTGGAGTTTTTGCTGTTATCCTGGGATACAACTTTGTAGATTGCGTGTGCCCCTTGTTCTGTTATTCCTCATCCCTTAGATCCCAACCAGTATACGGAAGTAAACTTACCAGCATTCTTGGAATCACATGGCCATGACCAACAGCATGTGTGTCAGGTGCATAAAAACCTCCCTCCTGGCAGACACTAAAATTAAGAGAGCAAAGAGAAAATTACTCTGTATGTTACTGCATACTAGCTAGACAGATATGTTAACTTCACTGCAGTAAGAAATCTTTTTTAGCCTGCTGGCTGATTTTCAAGTCTTGATAATACCTATTAGGATCATCTGAATTCACTGCAGATGGCTTTAAAACTCTTACAAGAGACAGTGAGTTAGAAACAAACCTCATTCATAATAAAGTAATTGTAATTTATTTATTTATTTATTTATTTATTTTGAAACTGCCATTGAAAATTTAGGTGCACTGTACTTAGATTTTCTTAAACACTTCTAATCTTGTGCTTGACTAATCTCATTTAAGTCTTTCTCAGCCCGGAGACGCTCTTGCCAGGTTTTGAGATTCTCTCTCCTGGCTAGGAGACTCTCAACGTGAAGATTCTCTATCTTGCCTTGGAGACTCTCTCTTTGGATTTGGAGACTCTTTCTCAGCTAGTAGACTCTATCCCTGGACCTGGAGCTTCTCCCTCTCAGCTCGGAGTCTCTTCTGGAAACTTTCCTTTTCAGCCTGGAGACTCTTTGGGATTGCAGGGAGTATCTCTAGATTCGGAGGGCATCTCTCTCAGATTGGAGGTCTTTTCTCTCAACCAGGAGACTCTCTCGCTCATTTTTACAGTCTCCCTGAGACTCTCCCTTTCAGCTCTCAGACTCTCTCTCAATTTCACAAACTCTTCCTCTCCAGGATAGTATTGAATAAGGCCCGATAAGCATTAGCCAGGCCCCAAATCGTTTGTGCCTCCTCAGATCTGCCTGAGTCTCAACATTCCTGTCTCAAATATGTGTTTAAGCTCTCAGGGTCTTTCAGGTGTTCAGGAGTGAAGTTCCATGACACCAAAGATGTCCATTTGTCTAAAGTCTCTCCCAAGCCTCTCCACACTCCCTGCCACTCAGTATCCTCTGGTTTTGGGGAGGGCTTCCTCAAAATACAATAAATACAAATACTGAGTGAAATGATGAGCAGTAAATTCAGGGAGATTAACAGTGCGATCAGGTGAGCATTCAAAAACTGCACAAAGATTTCGAAGGAGGGACTGGGATCCTGCTTAAAAATCCCAGGTACTGTGAAATTAGCAGCTCCCTCTGCAAACAG
This sequence comes from Lagopus muta, assembly GCF_023343835.1. NCBI lineage: Eukaryota > Metazoa > Chordata > Aves > Galliformes > Phasianidae > Lagopus > Lagopus muta. Next base: position 19,539,509 of record NC_064433.1, on the reverse strand, counting down.
GTTTAAAAGAGAAAGTAGAATCATTTTTTTTTTTCTCTCTCTTTACGGGAGCAAGATAGCAGTGCTCAAAGTTTACAGATATCCCAGTATATTGGCAGTCTGCCTGGATTTTCAAGGTCAAGTTTTCAATAAGCACCTGTGAAAGAGATAAACTTTCCAACGAAGCTCTCTGAGAGCAGAGAGAGATTCGTTCTAAAAACTAATAAGCAGCTTTTGCCCTCATTCTCCACCAAAAATATCAACGGTTTACGGGCTGGTTCGGCCCAGTTCTGTGACCAGCAGGCTGGAGGGATTTCGCAAAATCTGCACCTCTGGAAAAAGGGAACAGGGGACCTCAAAATAATTGAAAACAGCAGCAACAATCTGAGGAGAAACAAACTAATTTACTAAATATGGTATTGGAATGCAAGATAACATACCACAATACAATATAATTAGAATTGAAGCTAATAAATCACATATAATGAGAGAGAGAATGTCTGAAAGGTGGACAGGCCTCACCACAACGCTGAGGTGAGATGCGCAGTCCAGTTGAGCAGCAGGGAGACGGGAGTAGAGCTGATGAAGAAGCGCGGAAGAAAAAGAGCGCATCAGATGACCTTGCCAGAAGTTCTATCTCCTCTTTTACTGCAAAGTCCCCTGGGGGATGTATTCTTCTCTTCTGAACAGGTACTCAGAACTTGGGCATTAACAGCTAAACTCCCAGTGCCCCACATGATGTTATGATGTGGAATACCGATAACCAAAAATCACAAAACCATGACAATTGTAAAGTGAAAATAATGCATGAGGCACAAAATGGGGCTCTAATGGGACATCTGATTATCTGGTATGAAGAAATAACCAACTAATACAGTATGAAGTAAAACACCTCCTGCTGTATAGATTCTGTTTTAAATTGAATTTGAATTTACTTAAATAAATGAACAAACAAACAAACAAAAAAAACTAACAACAGGCAATTGAACAGTTGAATGCCACAATAAAACTTAATTCTAACAAACCTCTGTGGAGCAACCAACTTAAATTACAGCATCTCTGCATGCTAGGTTATGTCATTAAAGGCTCATCTCCACAGATACAAAAGTAGAGGTAGGGGAAGCCCAATAATCTCAGCAGGAGCCTCCAACCTGTCTCTTTCCCAGGCTGGCTTTACATAAGCTCTGTACTCCAAGATCCACTAATTTGAGTTAACTGTAGAGTTTTTGCTGGGGAAAACCACACAGACTGAGGGGATTTACTGCCTACAGGCATATGAGGTTCATTGTTGGGTTCATGGAAAGAGTGTTTGAAGATTGTACATGATTAATAACAACATGTTTGGGAGAATGAATGAAAAGTCAGGGAAAAAGAGGAATTATGCAGGTCTAGAGGAGGAACAAGCGTGGCAAAATAGAATGAAAAGGATAAAATTGCCCAGTTGCATATAAACAGGGTTCTGGTCCACATGCTTGTCAAGTGTCCCACAATCTGTCCTGTCTTTTCATTAAACCCAGTTTACTGCTATTTGGATTATGGGCTGTCTATTCGATGTGCATGTGTGTACGCTGGAGTTATGGGACAGCAAAGGACACTGGACAGTGAATAACATATGGTTCTATAAGTGACGTCTTGGATATTGGACTGCCAATGAAGTTAAGTAACATCTAACTACCTGAAGTTTTGAGCTGAGAGAATATTATTGTCTCTGCTTGCAATATTATGCTATTATGTATCTGCCAAGAACCAGATCAAAGCAGGGCTGGTTAGTTTATTGTTACAGAAAAAGGCTATTGAAGTACCACAGACTGGTGATGGATGAAAGATGCTATAAATACGAATCAGAAGTTTTAATTGCAGTGGTACATTATTATTATTATTATTATTATTATTATTATTATTATTATTATTATTATTTTCTGTTATTGCCCACAGATTCCTTTGGTATTTCCCTATAGTGATGTCTGTGTATGTGTTTTGGAGGACTAGGGGAAAACAGGTAGAGTCAGCTGTAGATGGATTCCCTTAGGAGATTTGAGACTTTACTGTAGAGAAAACATGTTTGCAGTTGGTGAAAGGTATGTTTGCTAAATAAATTCTGTCCTCTTTTCTATAAGATTTCTGTGGAATAGATTGGCTTTAATATTTGGTGAGTGGTTTTAGAATAATTTTGAGAGGCTGCAATCATACAGAAAACACAGCTACTTTAAATGGACAGATGTGGAATAAATGGCTTATAGATAATCCCCTGTGAATAGATGCACCATGTCTCAGGTTGGTTATGGATCTGCTATGTTAATTGGTGAGAATGAAGTAGAGTTCTCTGGGAATAAATCAGAGCTGTCAAACTGTATCTAAAATGATAGTCATTTCCTGGTTGGCACAGATAATAATGCTAATGATTGTCAATGGAATCTTTGTACAGAACATATTGCATTTCCCTACTATTTTATCTCTTACTAATGGCCTTATTTTCTTTTCACTAGTTGCAATCTCAAACAGTGCACACAGTAACCCTCAGCTATTTACAGCAGAATCCACTATCAGAATCCTCTAGTCAGCTATGAATAAAGCAGTTACATTTCTTAGGTGGGTTTGTACTGTGAACAGTTCAAGAATGTCATTCTGAAGTTGAGCTAAGCTGAGTGAAGTTTAAGATGAGCACACATCTCCCAGCTCTTCCAGAAATCTACTTTCTCAAGCAGATTTTTTTTTTCCAGACCTTTTCTGGACAGCAGGGTACAGTAGGTGTGCCTTGTATCTTCCTAAATTCCTGCAGAAATGGTGGAAGATTTAATTTATGTCAAGGACAAGGTGACTGTGGCTAAAAATGAAGCGGGAAAGGACAGATCCTTCCTTTTCACATGGGAGAAAATTCTATTATAAGTAAAGCATAAGTTCCATAGAAAACTGTACAATTAAAGTTCTTCTGAGCTTACACTTTATCCAAGATTCTTTCAGATGTAAAAGCAGGTGTTTTCTTTTGTCCATCATTATCATTTATTACTAAATACCTCAGGCTATGGGGCTTCCTTATTTCTTCTTTTGCATGCTCTCTACATAGAAGTCTGTGGCCATTGATTTCAACACTGAGCAGACATTCAGAAAAAACTCAATACATTTCAGAAATAATTTTCCTAGGCATTTCCATGAGACTTGCACTCCCAAACTTCAGAGACTTTCCAAATCACTTCTTGCCTCTTGTAATTTGTCCAAGAGCCTGGATTTCTTTCTGCTTATCAAGGACTGTAATTGAGAGCTGTTGGAGAGGGTCCAGAGGAGAGCCACAAAGATGATCAGGGGACTGGAGCACCTCCCCTATGAAGACAGGCTGAGGGAGCTGGGCTTGTTCAGCTTGGAGAAAAGAAGGCTGTGGGGTGACCTCATTGCAGCCCTTCAGTACCTAAAGGGAGCCTACAAACAGGAGGGGAATCAACTCTTTGAAAGGGTAGATAACTGCAGGACAAGGGGAACTGGTTTTAAATTGAAGGAGGGAAGATTTAGGTTGGATGTCAGGGGGAAGTTCTTTACCCAGAGAGAGTGGTGAGGTGCTGGAACAGGCTGCCCAGAGAGGTTGTGGATGCCCCGTCCCTGGAGGTGTTCAAGGCCAGGTTGGATGGGGCCCTGGGCAGCCTGGTCTAGCATTAAATGGGGAGGTTGGTGGCCCTGCGTGTGGCAGGGGGTTGGAGCTTCATGATCCTTGAGGTCCCTTCCAACCCTGGCCATTCTGTGATTCTATAATTTGACCTATACAATCTTATGATTACTAGCATTTAGCCAGGCTTGGTCTAATAAAAACAGATTTGGAAAAAATCCAACTTTACTCTTTGTTAAGCATTCAAATATATATATATATTGCTCATTTACTTAATTACTCTGAATTAAATCAAAATTTAGACATTGATATTTCAAATGTGTCTGAAATGCAGCCATATCAAATTTAATAATGTCCTCAGCAGTCTAAAAATATTTTAACTGAATGGGAAAGAAAATTACAGTCATCCTTTATCTCATTTGTATAAGGCCTCTATACTAGTCTGTCTTAAATGGAAATAATGAGATTTAGATAACCAGTAGTTCAGGGTCACTAGGAGATAGCATAATTAAGGATTGAAGGTCTGATTTTAGATTTCTTCATGACTTAAATTCCAGACAAACTGGAAACTCAGCAGTTTCCTAAACGAGCAAATATAAGGAAACGACACTTGACCAAGGCCAGTGATTTGTTGCTATCTGTGTATGAAAACATGCCCCAAATCCACTGGAGATAGAAAAATTAAAATTGGGATGATACATGTGTATCTGTACTTGTCTGTGTGCAAGCCAAGTATTAAGTCTTCCATTATAGTCAATGGAGACCATTTACAATGCACAGATTTTCTTGTGAGAAGCTGCACTTTTTTGGAATAGCTAGAGGCCAAGCAGAATAATGCATGTCATATAAATGGAGTTATATGTCTGTGTAATTGAATTTTGCACATAGTACAGTGTAAAGGGAAACCAGGAATGGCTGTTTGCCCTGAAATAGGTACTTTGGACTTTACTATCTACTTATATAGCATCTAGTAGAATATATCACTGTCCCTCACGGAGGATGCTGCATACTGTAACTTCTGATAAAATATTAGATCTGTTTCAAATGTAGTGCTTTGAAGATTAATACATTATGAGGATAAATGTGTAAAAGACTGTGGCATGCTCTGATGCTACTGTAATGGAGGCTGCAGAAAAGCCTAAGTGAAATAGGTATTCAAAAATCAGCTTGTTCAATGTGCTGCATTATCCGAGTAAATAATTTGCTGAAAATAGTTCCCTTTACTCTTGTACCAACATTGATTTACACAAACAAGAGAGCATATTGTAGGAAAATGTTTTTCTGTTCTGCCACTCACTCAGAAAAGCATCAGAGAAAATGTTTAGAAATTAAATACATTTTGTACAAAACATCTGACTTCACTCTTGCAACCACAATGTGGTTTATTCAGAGTTCCTTTTGACAGAAAACTTGCATTAGCATGGGGAGATGAAATAGTATTTTAAGAATCTGTGACGCTGTTTGCTTCTGCTCCTTTTGGATATGCACCACGAATCTTTGCTCCTCTGTAACGAAGAGTTTATTATTGGTGAGGAAAGCCTGTCTCACTCTCTGAATAGGGAGTGTGGTATGCCTATGGATTCTTTTTTCCATGAAAGGACTGGAAGTAAAACTATACTTTTTCGAAGACTAATGAGGTGGTTCTGCAGCCGGGCTTCAGCAGCACCGTGTACTGTTATCATTCACTCATCCTTAGACAGAGCTCAGTGATGCAATTATATATCACACAACATTGTCCTCAAAGTGCCAGTGATGGATAGCATTGTTTTTGCAGTGGTGCTTTTCTGAAAAAAACTAAAAATAAATTCAAGTCACTCAGCTTCACTGCAAGGAATGTTTGCTGAACTCATGAAACATTATGGGTACAGAACTGCTTGGACAGCAGAGAAGATTATGGGTATCTTAAACAATATGGGAAAAGCTATAGTTCCACTGAGTTCTGAATTTTGAATTCAGACAGAGAAGAATCAAATGAGAATGGAACTGATTTGTTTGTGCTAATACTTGTGCCTCTTGTGTGGATGGATATTTTGTAAGGTGATCGCCTCATAATCATATGAATATCATTATACAGGTTATATTTCTATGATTATGATGATATTGATGATTAGCCAAACATGTTTGAGTTTTCATACCTTTTCATCCCCTTTTTTATGGCAAAACAACTGAAAGGTCCTAGAATGTTTAATTTTCTTTCTCTTTTGGTGGAACTTCAGGTTTGAAGAAATAAGATTTCAAAGCAAAGAATAGCATTTAGAGACATAAATACCAAAATATCCCATAACTTTGACTTTCAAATGTCGCATGTGAAATGAGAGCCCCACTTAGCTCTACGTTATTTCGAAAGTGATTAAGAATGTTTTATTTGGGCAAAACCTATTCTTATTTATCACTGTCAGATACATATTTATAGCTGCAATTTACTTCATATTTAATTAAAACATCTTTTACTTGCAAAGATTTTTCATAAAGTTTTATGAATTAGAAACTTCTTTTTTTGCCTTTTGATTTTGTGGTAATTATCATATGCGTAGATTTAGGATGAATAAAGTTTGAAAAAAAAATTTAATTTCATGTAGTGAGATTTGCTGCCCTCAATAAGGTTCTTCTGTAGTAGATCACTGAAGATGCACCTTTACTCATTTTGGGAGACAAAATGCTGTTTTTCGTATTTGACTTGACCAATTTTTACTTTGAATGCCTTAATACCATTTTCAATCCAAAGCTACACTGTGCTGTTCAAATTGCAACAAGTCGAAAGATAAGATGTTCCACCAGAAATGCACTATAATGCACCAATACTCTCAAGTGAGAACACTTTCTGAAATGTCATTAACTCCAAATCTGTTCAGTTAGGTAAAAATCTCATTTGAAGATATGAAGATTCCATAATTACCATCATTAAATGTATATACTTGTTCTCACTTTTGTGTAAGTATTTCATGTGCATGTGTGTATGCTTATCCATGTCTACTTTATTCCCAGTTAGGGATTATAAAACCAGGCTTAAATATTAGAACATGTATATTGGAAACTTTAGGATGTAAACATTGTAAGAAGCCTGTAATGATTCCAGAAAGAAATATTATTGCAAGAAATTAACAGCAAGAAATCCAAGTATCTGAAAAGTGGAAATATTGTTATTTATGACACTGGAACCAGCGGGATTTGTCCACCACCACAGACCTTTATATAAACCTAAAACACCCACAGCCTTTGTGGCACCTTACAATGGGGTGCAGAACCTCTGAAGAGGAAAGCTAGAATTAAAATAATTAAGACGAAATGAGATCTAAAGCATATGACAACACAGAATAAATTGACCAGTAAAGTATTGCGCAGTTATTGTAGATGCCTAAAATGTGAGTAAACAGTTTTGGTAAGAAGGAAAGTAAACAAAATTTTGCAGAGTAAAACAACAGTACTGAAAAAGTAAGTCTGTCAGCTTCCTGGAACAGCTCAAATGGATAAGTGACTTAGAAGATTTGTTTTTATTTGAAACCATAACTACTGAGAGAAATAGAAATTTATCTGTCTAGTTTGCCTTGAAATAAAATGCAGTCTGAAATCAGTTTGAAAATCTTACTGTAATATCTGAGATTATGTAGTTAATCGCAGAGAAGTACCAATTAATTATTTAGTTGTCATGAAAAACACTTCTGTATATAGAGCTCAAGAAAAGTCTGCAGCCACAATTAAACTCATTAACATGCTATGATGTAGACACATTTGAATGAATCTCTGGAGACACAGAGCAGAGACAAATGGAACCAAGATTTTCACCTCTGCTGGCGCCAGTTCAGGTCTGTATCTATTATGTTCTTTGGAGTTCAAGAAGAAAAGTCACTGGCAGTTAAATTCTTGGCTTTTGTATTCCCCAGCGTGTGTCAATGCAAGTATAATAGATGCAAAGATAGATTTCTGCTATAGGCAAGAGAAAGCAGTAGTCTGTATGGCATTTACACACAGATTGTATCTCTGAGCTGTAGCTGTAGCCTCTGGATGGAGCCTGGAGGGAGATTCAGTTCATGTTGAAATAGCTAGTTGGTACTGTGTTGCTTTCCCCACAAATAGATACTTAGAACAGCTTGAGATACTGTAGGGTATCTTTCCTGGTTTCCAGTTATCTCTCCAGAAGTATCCAGAATACCTTCCATAGCTACCATGTCATATTTTCCAGTCCCATGTGGTCTGGTGCTACTCAATTTCTTAGGGGTAGCTTAGATGCCCTACCACATGTAAATTTGTAATGGGCAAAAAATGAGCACAGAATGCATATGGTTCCAAGAAATTTTTAACCTGTCCAAGTAAATTAGGAAGAAAACAGCTGCTAGTCCAGTTAAATGACAGTCTTCCACTAATAATGCAAACTGTTTGATTTATATAATCTAATTTATGGGTATGAAGTTAATAATGCAGTTAAGGTACATGGGATTTATCCTTTGAGGAGATGAATAAGTATGGCAGGCAAGTCCATTGCAGTCAGTCCGCTATCAGTCGCCTGACTGATAGAGCTGTACAACAGCACGTGTGGGGTGGGTAGAACTAGGCTGGTGACAATAAGACCCAGACTGTAGCAAATTGACTGTTAGATGGAGCATAATGTGTTCTTGCAGCTTATGGACTACAAGGAATATTTCCTGGCTACACAATGTGTTGGTAACAGAATGACGCCCTGTTGCTCAACTGAAAATTGCTCATCTGTAGATTTCTGTATTTGGGAGTCTTTATTTAAAACTGCTCAACACATGTATTTGAAAATGTACATGATGATTTGAAAATACATGACTGATGATTCCCATCCAGTAGCAGTACTGTCATCACCACTAATGCCAGTAAACCTGATATCATATGAGATATGTTGGGAATGTTTGGCAAATGTATTAAGATTTTCTTAAACTTCTTTTGTTACCAGTGATGAAGTAGAAAGATCTTTTACATCAGATTTAAGAATTAAGATCAAATACTTGGAAATTTATGCCCTATTCAATTTACTAATAGTCATTAATCTTTAGTGTAACTTGAAAGCTAGTCCCATTTCCTTGTAGAGACAGCCCAAGTTCTAGATGAATTAATGGTATGAAAAGAAAAATGTAGAAGAGTAATTATACTGAATGTGAAATTCAGGAGTTCTCAATTCACAAAACAATTGTATTTTACTCCATTATTTTACTTGTGTTTAATATACACAAAAGATGTACCTTTGAAAAGGGTGTCTGTGAGATACACATATTTGCAGTATGAATCCTCTGTCACACGTTCAGAAAATACAGTTAACAAAAAATACAATTGCTGTTCCAACATTTTTTCTGCCCTCCCAGACTTAGCAGGGCATGTATTTTTATAGTTTAACAAGCTTTCCTATTAGATTTTGAAAAATGAATCTAGATATTGACATACTTGAAGCATATTCAATTAGTCTTGATTTGGTATATTTGATTTAAGGGTTTTTGATTATTTGTTCCATGTTCTAACTTGACAACTTAGAAATGGGATGAAATTAACCTGTCAGGAAGGATTAATGAACTGATTTTGTTCACTAGTTTAGATGATTTACACAAATTCTACTACAGTGGATCTTGCCACTGGATCAACATTCATTTCTGAAAATGGATTAAAGGTTGGTATTATGATATCCTATATTTTCGTATACTAATTAACACTCATCTACCAGAGGAATGAAAAGAAAATTAGTACAGCAGTGAACTGCTCTGTTGTTTAATTAAAACCACATTGTTTTTTTGTTGGAAATAAATTATTAGTATATACACCAAATACTGATCAGTGTAATTAATGGACAAAGCAATTAATTGAAAATTAGACATGCCTATTTTTATTACAATAAGTGTCCTATAAACTTTCTAAACTACAGTATAGAACTACTGATTGAAAAGGTGTGCTTCACTGGGTGGCTTAGCAAGTTGTTACTAATATAAGGAAGCATGAAAATACAGAGAAGGTTATTATATAGTCTATTAGTAAGCGACAAATGATTTATTAATTCTGAATGCTCAAAAATTTTCAAAGTAATCTCTAGCTGACTTTGGCTATAGAAGTCAAACAGACAGTGTCAGTGCAGGAAGGAGGTTTGGGTGTGCCTGAAAAATAGAATGCTTTTGTACCTCAGCATCTCAGCTCCAGCTGAGGGGAAAGCAGGGAGAATGCATACATTGTTCAACTCCTATTGTTGCAAAACGCATGCACTCATTGCCAAGGTGGAAGAACTTTAAGTTGTAACTTCATCTGTTACAGATTTCTTCTTTCATAGCATATGTAAGTGTGAAAATGAGCAGAAAATACTCATAATAAATCTTGCTTTCTACAAAAAGCCATAAAAATACTTGGATTTAATATTACAGAATATATTTTTCTTCATCTTTGCAGGAAGTTTACAACACTAGGCATCTATGCAATTAATATGTTCGTGTCTATCTTTCTAAATTCCAGCAATTCCATGGAATTCTTGCAGTGTGATTTTAACTGAAGTAACTTTTGATTGTGTTTGGCTTGGCTGAGTTATCCAATGGAAGTTATGTGAGGAATATGTTGGAATATCTTGACTAGAGAGATGTTTGCTTTTGGTGGATGGACAGTCAATCAGCTGGTTACATGTGTTGGCTGCTTGCATGAGGATGAAAGTTTAGATTCTACTAATGGCTGCACTGATTTAATTGTGGTGTAAAGTCAGACACAACTATGGTACAGAAAGATGGGGGAAAGATGAAGAGGGAGAATAAATTGTCTAGGAAGAAAAACAATGCAGTGCGACAGGTGCTAGAAAACAAGAACTAATGGAGAGTAACAACTGAACTATGCAGTCTGGCTGGGAAACCAGCAAGAAGACGCTTTACCAAATAAAAGCCACTTGCTGAAGTGTTGCTATTATGTTGGCTTGTGCTACAACTGCTTATTTTTAACAGAAATTATTATTTTGGCTCTTACTGATGTGACACAGTCATTTCTTGAATTGTGAAAAAGTAGGAAGATCTGATTTTCAGTTTTTTCTAAGCAAGGTAGAATAATATGTAAGACAGCTAATGACCTTGCATGCATGTCAAGTGAAAGACTCATACTGACTTTAGAGCACAAGAATTGATCTGTAGGTTTTCAAAGCGCTAAGGAAGATACTTTTACATTATTTTGAAAACATCATGAGTAAAGTGGCTCTTTCTATATAATGCTTTTTAGTTTTGCTGTTTCAGAGTAGTACACTCTCTTCCTTATTGTACTCCCCTGAGAGAAGTTCTTTTTACTTTTTGTAAATCACTGTGTCTTAAACAGGAATGGTGCAAAACCTGTGATTTCATTATTAGGGTAACACCTGTAAATTATTAACATACTGCATGTTTATTTTCTTTAATATACATTAGAGTGACTATCATGTTATGTGCGGTGTATTGTATTTTGCATCTGAGTGATACTTTAAAATAGATGGTTTGCTAAGTAGCTTCAATTTATTGATAAATGGGCAGGACTAAAGACCATTAATATAATAGCTCTTCAGTGTATTGCTTCTCTCTCAATGCATTTTAGTTCTGTAAGGAGGATAGTTTTAGCTATAGTGATTTCCCCAAGACGCTTCATCTTCTGAATTTATCTTCATTAGCAACAAGTTACCCTGGTTATTTCACTGAAACACATATTAAGAGATATTAAAAATATTAGGAAAAAACTTTCTACCTTTTACATATTTCTTCACAGTTTCATTGTGAAGAAGACTGCCTTGAGCCAAGACAGCTTCTGTGACTTTCCTCTAAGAAATTATTTAAGTAGAAGATAGAAGAACTTGGTAAGAATTCAGTAGCTATTTATACATAATGTTATGACTGCTTAAATAATAGGCACCTTAATAATAATGCTTTATCTCCAGTAACCAGAGGTTCTTAAACATTACTGGACAAGAATAAAAATAAGCTCCTTAAAGCCTATCTACTTTGTTACATAACAAAGATTTCAGTTTCTGCATAATGAATAATCCCAATGTGTCATCCATCTGTGCAATCCCTAATTCTACAGGTGATCTGGATTCTCCCTGGCCTCCCCAAGTTACTTGTGTTGTCTTATGGCCAAGCAATATACAGAATCACAGAATCACAGAATGACCTGGGTTGGAAGGGTCCTCAAGGATCACGAATCTCCAATCCCTCTACCACATACAGGGCCACCAACCTCCACACCCAACATGGCCTTGAACACCTCCAGGGAAAGATGGGGCATCCTCTCTGGGCAGCCTGTTCCAGTATTTCACCATTCTCTCTGTAAAGAATTTCCCCCTGACATCCAACCTAAATCCGCCCTCCCTCAACTTAAAACCATTTCCCTTTGTCCTGCAGATATCAACCCTTTCAAAGAGTTGATTCCCCTCCTGTTTGTAGGCTCCCTTTAGGTACTAAAATACTGCAATGAGGTCACCCCACAGCCTTCTTTTCTCCAGGCTGAACAAACCCAGCTCCTTCACCGTCTTCATAGGGGAGGTGCTCCAGTCCCCTGATCATCTTTGTGTCCCTCCTCTGGACCCTCTCCAACAACTTCCTGTCTTTCTTGTACTGGGGGCTCCAGACCTGGACACAGTATTTGAGATGGGGCCTCACAAGAGCAGAGTAGAGAGGGACAATCACCTCCCTGTCCCTGCTGACCACCCCTGTTTTGATGGAGCTTAGGATAGCACTTGCCTTCCGAGATGCAAGGGCAAAATTTACTGTCTTTGTGCCCTTTTAAGCATCTACTGGATGCAAATGCAGAATGTGTCCTTATGCACTATTTACCCTGGGTCAAGTGTAGACAAACAAGGAGATCATGGGAGACCTTCAGTTTGCCATTTCCCACTGTAAGCCAAATAAGGCTTATCTAAAATGTAGCTGCACCTCAGTGTGCCTCCAGGTACATAACTTCATTAATCACAACATATCTTGACTGTTTGTGTTCCTGAACCAGCATCTTCTCTAAGTTCCCCTGCTTGCTTGTCCTGTACAACCCTCAGTGCTGTTTCTTATTCCCATTGTAGAGAAGTGCCCTAAAGGGTTACTTCATGCTATGTGCATGGACACACAGCATATGTTAGTGCGCTCTGAAGCAAGGCCTGGGAAATCTTCTTCCATTTGCCATTTTACCTTCTTATTGACCGGTATTTATTTTTCCACTCTAAAAATAAAAAAATTGTACATCTTAAAGTGTTTTTTAATTGCACTGGCTATTTCTGAACTGTAGAATAATTTTTCATCTGATAAGAAGGCTCAAGTAAGAAAGTATGAATGATTGATTTTGTGCTTATTTTAGTATAATAAAATCATTTTGAAGTACATTGGATTTCTATTTATAGCAAATTAGTGGTTTCAAAGTGATTTTACTCTGGCACTAATGAAACATATAAAGTTAAATACGTTTGAAAATCTTTTCAGAATCAATACATTTATTTGTCCTTCCCCTCTTCCCCCCTCCAAAAAAAAATTCTGCATTTTTCATATGTTGCAACTTCTCTTAGGATTATGAAGATGAAGGTCATGCTCATATACAGGCAGCAATACCATGGGCTATTATCCACATCTTGACTTACGGTGTTTATAATTTGTAAAACAGCAACCAAAAGAGAATCCCAATAGTATAAGCTTTTCGTAAAGGGAAATAAAGTGTTTAATGTTTCTTAATTTTTCTTCTTTGGGATCTGTAAAAAGACAATGCACTTAGATAGATAGATAGAGCCCTTCATTAAAATTGCAAAGGTTCCTGGGGCCAGGAAAGCAATTTGTGAAGGCACAGAGGTAAACATTTTGCTCAAAGGAAATTAATAAAATGTTCCCCAGTGATTCTGAAACAGGGTTGCTAAAATATTTTCTTCACTGTGCATGGAATAATGAGGTCGCCGTAGCAAGCAGAGAATTGCACACTTGGACCACAATAGTTCAATGCTTTCAGCAGCCTGGCAGCTTTTTGCACCTCTTCCCAGGGCTAGATGGCAGAACAGCTGTCTCCTGCTCAGGGTCTTTCCCATGAGGGTGCTGCCATAGTTATAGTAGTTGGAATGTGGAGCAGTGCTTACTTTCATGGCTGTTCACCACCAGAGCCAAATGCGTTACTTGCACGCAGGCTGCAGAGGGGAAAGTCTCTATTAGGTTTCTTATTCTTTCCACTCCAGTTGTAAATAGTTTTTATTCCACTGCACTATTATATAAATATTTAAAATGAAACATACATTCTCCTGAACAGATTCTTCTGTTTTTTTGAATGATTTGGAAATATTCACAAAAGCACAAACAAGCGAAATATGTCTACCTCTACAAAATGCTACTGGTAAGAATATTTAAAAAATTGTGGAATAACAGAAAAGCATATTAAAAAAAGTGAGAAATTTCAGGGCAAAAGAGCTTCAGTACTACTTGCTTGCTGTCAAGTGTTCCCCCAACATGGGTTGAGAATTGAGGCTACTCAATTACTCTTTTGGTTGATATGTTGATATCTGTTGCTTGCTAACAAATAAAGGAACTTAAAATATTGATTTTAAATTGTGTGTATTGCCTTCTAATTCAACTATGTTCAAAATTGATTTCATTTTTTGAAAAAAATGAAGACAGGGTTTGTATTAAAAATCATAAACTTCCATGCATCAGTACGTACACACGATTGTAGACAGAAAATTTTTTTTCGTATAAAAATTGTTCAGTGCTGTTACTCTGAAGTTCCCACCCAACACAAATGTTAGCTATGGAAGAGAAATGGGAATGAGATGAGGTGAAACTTGTAAATTGGATAAAGAGAATTCTACTTCTTTGAAGAAAAATGATATAAAAAGGATAATAGAAGAAAACTGCTAGGTGAAAAAAAGTGAAAGGAAACGAAGGAAGGAGTGTAAAAATGGAGACAATGAAAGATCTGTTGAGCAGAAACTTTGGAACAGGCTAGCATGAAAGCTTTGATTGTTTCTGACCTGCTGTGAAACTCATCTACTGCAGCACAGGATTTAGGACTGCCATCTCCCTTTGGGTTTTACTGATCCCAGAATGCTTTATAAGTGTTCATGATTTGCCGTCATGATTGCTGGAATAATTAGCAATTATTAGCACATCTTTGAATTCCAAAGCAGTAGCAAGTGAATGTTTTTTCAGTGTCCATTTCTATTGCCATGCTAAAAATTGCAGGGAAGCTTATTTTTTTTTTTCCTAGAAGTGAGAAACTCATTTGGCTAGAAAGTGTTGAAATGTTTACTCAATCATCTCTCTTTTTTTTCTTGCCTGGCTGCAGGCTAAATCAGTATTAAAAAAAAAAAAAAATCACTGAAAACAGTAACAAATATGAAATCTGTTCTTATTCTAACAAGAGGATGCTGAAATCTGAAGATTCTCTGGAGTATGCCCTCCTTTGTACAGAGTGATTTATTTTCTGGCATTTTCATTGCTTCAAACAAATGCCCTAATTGTGGTGAGGGAAAAGATGTTCAGTGCTACAAATCCATAGCAAGGCAGCTGTTTGATTGCCATGGAACATGATAGCACAGTACATATTCTTAATCAAAATGTTTGGTTAACAAGAAAGGTCAAAGAAGCAATTAGTGGAGGAATACAGTTGTATTGTCTGCCATGTACTATTTGACTACAATTCAAACTGACACCAGGGTGAATTCTGCTATTGGAATCACAGAGGTGACCTAGGGCACTCTATCAAGCTTGCTTTGACCCTGACAGCTTTTGACCAGCTATTTGTTGTCATATCTTTCTGACTGAACAAGATGACAAATATACACAAGGCCTCATGCTCAAATGCTGCGTTCTGTGAAGTGAGACAGATTTTGACCTTTAATTGGTTGAGGTCTCTGCTTCTTGTGAGGACTCCGCATCTGCTATCTTTATTGTCTTGTAGTGGACAGGAATTCTGTTAAATACTGTAGCAGTATATGCTCCCAGAATAGGAAAAATTTAAATGGCGTCGGAATCAGTTATTCCACAAGACAGTCATTTCTATATAAAAAAGATTGTCTTGACTTTATAGTATAACACAGGTTTTGCTTCAAGTTATAAGCCTCTAATGCTGCATCTTATTCTGTTGATGCAGGGACCTAACCTCATAAAAGAAAAAGAAGAATTTATGCTGAATTTGAAAAATAATAAATGGACAAATAGGGGCTTTGTCCAGAACTAAAACATTTGAATAAATAAATTTACTTAGTCATAAAATGGAGATCTATGAGCAGTTTCAAAAGTTAGCCTTTGAAATAGGAAGAAGTTAACAATAGGCTTTTGTGGCTCTAGTAGAAACTAGGAGAATGCAATTATTTATTTTTTTCTGTAAAGGATCAGAATTTTTCAGTTAATTCTAGATGTCTTTATGTTGTGCTGCAGGAAAAACCCTTTACCAGAGATGTTTTCATTCATCCTGAAATAAATGTTATGTAATCCTTGAAAATATCGTTTTTTTACTTAATTTCCCTCAGCTTTGAGTTTGCTTGTGTCTCTGTGCATATGAGGTAGGCACCAGTTATTTGTGGAACCCTAACAAGCCACAAAATACAAGCCAAGAAAAACTGCCTAGGAGGAATTAAGTGTAGAAAGACTCTTCTCTGGAGAACTGAACTGGAGAAAGAGAGATGAAGATCAATCACCAAGACAGAATGGACGTTAGTTTGTAAATTAACACAGAGTATCAGTAACTTAGCCCCATGTGGCATCTTCCTGCTTTTGGACTGATTTTGTGAAGCCTTTCATGGGTGACTTTGCTAGATTGTTTGGAGATCTTAGTTGCTTTTGTTTTAGCACTTCAACATATAACAGCTCCAGGGAGGCATGAACGGGGTGTTTCATGGGTCCCAGCTCAAAGGGACAAGGCATTTTCAAGGTACCACTCAGTTGCTGTCTAGTGCCAGACTTTGTGACATCCTACTCATCCCACATCCGTCTGTTGCTTGGTGCCTCTGCTTGCTCCTCCTTGATTGTGCGCTTCAGAGCAGAGCTTTTACTGATTCTGCTTTTATCTACCTGCTTTCCTTTCCACAGCTATTTCTTGTCTTGAGCTAGAGGCTCATATTACACTTATCACATGCTTTATTCCCCTGACAATTCCCATCCTTGGATTTCCATTTTTCCCTTGTTCAGCAAGCACACCCCAGAATGGTGCTTCTGCCCAATCTACTCCATTTGCAGAGCACAACAGGATTACCAGTGTAATATGTGCATTATAATATAGGTAGAAGTATATAAACTTCTTTGATGTGAAAATATAGCTCATTATTTAGGTTGTGGCGAACCATATAAGAAATTCTCATTGAACACCGCTTCCAACATTAATTGAAATCAAGAGAGATTTGAACATCTTCACATGACTTCTTATCTCAAGCCATTTTAAAGGAAAATTATAATGACTAAAGGCAATGGCTTATAATGGGAGAATGTTTAGTGGATAGAATGTAGACAGCACTAAGTATTTTTCACTTAGAAAAATGTAACTCCTTTGTGGACAAGTACATAGTTAATTTTAGTAGGTATATACCATGAGGACTGTTGCCTAGCTGGGAGTTTTAGGGGTAGGCTGCAGTTTAATGAAGAAGTTAAAGATAGATGTAGAGTAGAAAATACTTTGGCAATAAAGCCAGTACCCCCCTAAGAGGTATTACAAACACAGTTGGTCATGCAAAGAGATCCGCAGAGCTCTGCAGAGAAAGATACAAGAAATATGGATGAAAAATATTTCATGAAAGTGAAGGAATATATAAAAAAAGAAGTGGTCTATAAAAATATTCAACAGAAGATAGAAGCTCAGAAAGCAGAAAATAAGGCATTTGTTTGCAGCATGATAAGGACTGGAAACTAGATTTGTAACATCAGAAATATAATAATTCAGTCTCTTATTCCAAGTGAAAGCTTTGATAACTCTCTTGATGAAGTGTGTGCTGATGAATATTCTGTAAATAGTAATCATTTGCAATTATTGCCAGTAGCTGGATTTTGCATCTTTCTGCTTTATGACCGCAATTGATTCAAGAATTATGTGAAAGGAACTCCAGATTCTGGATTCTTGCCTGAATTAAAGCTGCATGAAAATAATTAAACTCCCCAAACTTTGTAAAATATGAAAATGCTTTGGTGTATTTTTTCTTTTTTTCAATGTAAAACCTAAACAATTAGAAATTTCTGTGTTCTGAATATAGTGCCTGCCTGAAGTTGAACACTGGGGATTTTTGTTCTGAACTATTAAGGTCTTCAACCACCTAAGTGTAGGTTTCTATTCAAGATATCCCCAGGTAGTCACATGGAGTTGGTGGAGAACATGTACACCTATGGGATACAAATGAGCCTCTGCAGCTAGGCAGCTAGGGTACCTCATATGGTGCAGTGTGTCTGTGTCATGCAATTGAGTTGTTTATTTGGAAATACTGAATGGGGAAATAAGCATATAGGCAAAGTTTCTTCAAGCAAATTTCAGAGTTTTAAATAGATTATGATTTTACTTTCTGTTATAATGCACACATTAACACAAAACACCTATAAGAGTAAGGACTCCCTGTGTAGATGGGAAGGTGTATATGAAAGAATGTGGTGGGGCAACCTCAAGTGATGATTCCAAGGTGGGCTCTTGCCAGAGATCTTCATCAGAATCCGCAGTCAAATTACCTAGAAAAAATGGACCATGGATAGCCGACCTCCTGTGTTATTTGATAGCCACTTTCAGAACCAAAGTCCTCATCAAAGCAGTGATATTTCCATGTAGATGATCTGGGCAGCTGATTTTCCACCTGTCCTGTGGTCCACTTGGTCTACCATGTCCATATAAGTAGGTCCTGTGATAAGGGAGGGGGAATATTACAGTTTCTGAAACAGTAAAGAAGCTAAACATGTAATATGCTTTGATGAGGCAATAGGTATGATTCCAACACAATTTTCCAACTCCAGTTTTCAAGGAATGACTGGCTCAGACATTGTCATCTACACAGTGCAAACAGTGCTACATTCAAAGAGCTGAGATTTTTTATAGATTTGTTGCTGAGATATTCATGTTTGCATAAGGCACAAAGCAGTGATAAATTGCACTTTTGGGAAATGTCATGGCAACTCCTAACCTTCTTGTTCTGCTAAGTGTTAAAGCACATAACTAACTACAGCTTTGTGTTTTCTTCTGAGTCACTGTTGGGTTTCCTAATATCATTGTCATTTTGTTAAGGACAGAATTTTAGCAATTTAAAAAAAATTTTTAAAATTACTATATGAGATTTGATCTCATATAGTAAGGGTCTTAGCAAAAACTTACTTGCTGCCATTTAATAATTTAGATGTGAATTTACGTTTTCCTGACGTTGTAATGTATGTCTAGGTATAGCAAGTTCACCTAAATCCAAGCAATGATCATGTCTCTGAGATACAAAACTGAGCTTCTCTGTCCTTTGGTAACTTTGATAGAAAAATCATATCACTCCCCAAACCCTTCATCTCCTGTTTCTGCTTTTCTGTTGGATGTGGTTTATCAGTCCTTGTATATCATGTGTCAGGTCCTACATATTCCACTATCGAGGCTGATACCCCAACAAAATTGTGGAATACAATCAATTTTGCCTTAATGATTATCAAGAGTAGATGGTTTTGTAGCTTAATCTTTTACAAAGAATTTTAAAATATATTTTTCTGAGACACCACTATTGACTCTTCTCTTTCTGTTTTGAACATTACTCTTCCATTTTATTTAGCCCATGAAAATTGGCTGCAATAAAAGACTGCCCTGTGACTTACAATGTGCTCCTGCTGCTTATTCCACAGCATCTTGCATTTTACTTATACACAGCAAAATTCAGTTTAAGCGGCCCCAAATGGATTTGATCTGAGATCAGCATTCATAATCACAGTGCAGAAACAAATTATAATATATGCTTCCAAACCAGTTTAACGTTCTTTCTCTCTGCTGCTTGGCATTCTCCTCCCAGCCGGCGTTTTGTGATAGCGCAAGAACTGAGCAGAAATGTTGCACTGCTGCCTGTAGTCAAAATATGTAAGATCAGATTCAATCTAGATCCTGAAATAGACACTCCTTTCAGCTGTGACTGATGTTCATAGGTTATGTAGTTTCGTACTTGGTTTTCTTTAACTCTGTGCTCCCACGTCAGCTTCTCTTTCCCACTTGCTCAGATGTTTCCAGAGTATGGAAACACTGCATTTTTCTCCAAGAAGGATGGCATTACTTCCTCTGATATTATTTCAAAAGGAAGTTTACAATGGTTGAAATGTTTGGAATTTCCGCAGCGAACACTGTCAGCTTTCAGTGTTGGATTTTGGGATCTTAGGGTCTGGCTCTGCTTGCCCCTGCTGGAGGGACGCTGTCCTGCATACAGGCTGCCAGCACAGCTCCCCAGGTCCCTAAGAAAGGCTGCCTGGACATCCCAAGGATGCAAACTGCTCTGTAAATGCTATAGTCAATCACAAATACATGTATGATTTATTCAGGATTCTGAGCCTCTTAGGAGAACTGATGTGGCAAATAAAGATAGGAAAAGCAGATGATTTACTTACTCGTTAATATTACTCTCAATCTCTTGCTAATCAAAATCCCTCAATAAACAAGACCAATCTGATGTATGCATCTGTTTCACATACAGGCTGCATTGTCAGTAGGGTCTTGCTGAATTCCGTATGGCTCAGGGCCTTTCCCACCTGCAAGATCAGATGCTTGGCTGCAACCAGTTGGTGGCATTGTAGCATTACTGCAGCTTTCTGAAGTGGCTGTAATTTCACTCAGGGCAATTCAGAAAGCTATGAAGAGACTAGATTTTGAAGGGGAATAGCCTAAAAAATTTCATGCTGAATATATTGCTGGTGCATCTAGAGCTCAAAGACAATGCACAAGCAGAAAATTCTTTTAATGACTAAAAATTATGAATCAAATGCTATATTTAAAGAATAACCAATGTGTAGGGAGATCCAGGAAAGCAATGATAACCTTGCATTTACAACACATGCACAGTGCTACTTAGATTTTCTTAAGCTCTTTGGTAATGATGAGCTACTGATTAGAAAATATATGTAAGAAACTGGGGGAAGGAGAGGAATTACACTTCAAAAATATAAAAGTGCAGCAGATCTGAAAAATTCAGAGAAAGAATGTAATTTTTTATACCTATACTACAGATTTATTTATTTATTTATTTATTTATTTATTTATTTATATAGAGAAAACCATGATATAAATTCAGGCACAGAAGCATGAATTGGAAACATAATAATTCTAAACTTCACTCTAACATGTTACTTCACTGTCATTTCCTGTGATTTATTAACCTTCTCTGCCTCGTTCTCCTCAGTTCTGAAGGAAAGGAGATAATACTGTAAAGCTTTCAACACTGAAAGGACTAATTAGTTAATGTTTGTAAAATGTGTTGAAAAATGCTGTTTGCTAACAACATTTTAGCATGTTGTTCACGAATTAAGGTTACAGGGGAACTGCTGTTAACCCCTTCTTCAAAACAACGTTGCTTTCTAGCTCCTGGGTACTTGCAGGTTTGCATTACGATTGCATTGGCTGCATTTATGTTTGTACCCAGAAGGCAGTGCTCAGCCCCTGCTTTCTCTGGTTCAGACCCAGAACTTGACTCAAGTTTACTCTCGAAAGAATATTCTCACCACCAGCATTTTTTTTAACTCTCATCCTGATGAGACTTGAAAACATGCCGTGAATCTCAAAAACCCCTGCGCAATGAGGAAGTATTTTTTTTTCAGGTCTGAGAGTACACAAAGGTCTAAATGAAACCAAGCAGTGCAGCAAACTGCAGCTAGACAATGATGGCACCACTCGTGTGCAGTGGTGTCTTTCCTAAGACAGTTTTCTCTTAATGTTTTCTAAACAACAATTAAGCCTTAGCCGTACTGTGAAAAGAAGTCACATTTGCCAGCTCACAGAGATTTGTGGGTGGTGTGATTGTGCATGGTGACACGATAAGAGAAGAAACATTATCCCTTCAGTTCAGCCACAATCCACCTGCCCTCTGACCAGCTGCCTGCATCACTTGCCTGCTTCATGGCGGTCAAGCAGATTATCAAGGATGCTCAAAATCAGGAAGTACATTGGAGGAAAAGGAAGGAAGCAAGCATTAGGAAAAGCCCAGCAGTTTTGAGCAGCTCAGCCCACTTACTGTTGTTTTCTGTGGACTCTGTGGACAGCTCTCTCATCCCATTCCTCTCTTTTTGAAGTGCTAATGGAAATACGGGGAAACCCTCTGAACACTGGGGAAAGATCACTGTGGAGGAGATCTGAGAAAAGAAAGTCACTGAGTGAGATAGAGGCTGAAGGTCAGGACTGATTTTGAGCTTGTGATGCCCCAAAATGGAGGACAAGACCTGCCGTGGTGCCAAGGACACAGATCTCCTGTTACAAGAAGTCTGTAGGAGGGGACACTGAGAGCTTTGTTTGTTCATATGAGTGCAGGCAGTGTGGACAGGATTAAAAGGAAAAATGAGAAATGAAAAATGTTATGAAGTTGGATGAACTTGTAACTGAAGCTATTGATTCTGGGGGGTATCTTCTCTCCATCATCACCCCTTCTGCTTATTCTCACGTGCACAGGCGCGTAAGGTAGTTGTTGGATGTACATTTACTGTAGTTAGCTTGAATTTGCTTACAGTTCCCTTGCATAAAATTAGTTTGTGTGAAAACAGTGCTGGTGTGAAGTAAAAGCTGCCTTTCTAGAGGGACTACAGTAACAAGTGTATGAAGCCTCTGAGACCTTCTGTGTAAATCCCACAACTTCTCTCAGATGCCATACGTTGAGCTGCTCTATGGTGATTTCTCTGTGCACTATGGCTCTGAGTAGCGCATCCAACCTGAAATGGTCATTTGAGCAAGGATCACATTGTAAGAAATTATGACAGATCTGGCTATGAAAACTGCTAGGTTCAGCCCCAGCTTTTGCTTTAACTGGAATACAACTGCATTTCTTTCATAAATTGTCCTAAAATAAGTGTGTGTGGGGGAGGGGTGGGGGGGGGGGGAGG
This sequence comes from Lagopus muta, assembly GCF_023343835.1. Taxonomy (NCBI): domain Eukaryota; kingdom Metazoa; phylum Chordata; class Aves; order Galliformes; family Phasianidae; genus Lagopus; species Lagopus muta. The sequence goes on along the minus strand of NC_064433.1, from coordinate 19,516,982 downwards.
AGGAGGAGGGAAGGAATTTTTCCATCATATGCAAAAGAAGGGCTTAGCATATGGCTTGAGTTTTCCCATTGATTTCAGCAGCAGTGCACTGAGCCTTTATTATATCTGGAGCTGAAAGCTCACCCCTTGTTCAGCTTTTTGTCTCTTGTATTGTGCAGGACAGTGCGCTGTGAAGTGAAGGCATAGATGAGGACCCAGGTGTTGCTTCCGACTAAAAGCCTCTCTGCTGGAACTTCCTGACTCATTTCCCTGATTACAAGGCAGCAGGTGTCAAATACATCAGAAAAAGAACAAAGGACATTATCCATCCATACTTAATTAAAGTCAGAAATGCACTCAAGCCCGGCTGAACCAGAAGGCCGTTAGGGTGATTGTGTTTTAATTTATTTTAACTGTGCAGGAAGAAATTTAAGATGATTAAGTCTGAGACCAATGCACATTAATGAATAGAATTATTTTCTTATTTTTTTGTTTGCTTCTGTTTTGATTTATTTTTAGAAAAATACTATTTTTGAATTTCCTTACAGTTACAGTATTTTTGTAAGTACTTTCTGAGAATGCAGCACGCAGCACTCATGTAAAATGTACAAGGTATTCTGATAAATATGCCGTCATGCCATCTTACCTTTAGTTTAAATGTCATTGGAGGGTTTCAATTCCATCATCTTCAGTGGTAACTTTACTGTTCTTTTAACCGCTTAAATTTTCTATTACATGAATCCTATCTCTTCATCAAGTGGAAATGGGGCTCACATATCTTATGTTTCACCTAGCTACTATATGTTCTTTGTGAATTCGGGCTGGCTTTTGGTTCTGTAAAGATTTTCAGCATAAAGGATTAGGAAAAGAGATGTAATCTGCTTAGAAAAGGCACTTGGATGTATTCCAGGGAAAAAGACTGCTGTGTTAGTAGCTTAACCACGTAACAGTTGTAGTGGAATATCAGTGATATTCATCTCAAGTTTGTAAAATTTACACAAATTATCTTACAACAAAAACAGAACCATGCCTGCCCTAGAAACATTCTGGAACATGCATAGTTCTAGTGCATTCATAGTATTTTCTTGTAAATGTGGTATTCATATAATTAAGATCACTATAAATTGCTGTGTATACCATCTTCCAGTAAGTATTTGGGATTCCTTATATTACAGTATGCTTTTATAACATTAAATAAAAATAAAGGATCAGCAGGGGCTTAGTGGGGGTGCAAGCAAGATATTCATATAGTAAGATGATGTAAATACTATTAATTGACTATTTGAAGGCATGGCAGGAAGTGAAGTTTTAAGATGCTTTATTTTGACCATTTGACCATTACTTTATAAATAATCTTCAGACATATTACTTCACTGGGTCCATAAAGCCTTAGACTCTGGTTCATGTGCTTTACAGAAATAGCTCTTATCTCCATGAAACCATCTCTGAGTACTGAGTTTCTTAATGCATTTTGCTATGCAGAGTTTAGCACCTATAAAAGCCACAGTCTGAAATCCTGATTCAGACTTCACTGACCATGCTGGGAGGAAATCTGAATCAAATTCCAACGTTCTGACATGAATTAATGAGAATAACTCAAGTGTACCCTTAAAACTTGGTCATATCAAGTCCTAGTAATTTGTGTGGGATTAAAACTCCTGGTGAGCTTAATTTCCAAAAACAAACCTTAACGCAGAGTTGTCTCTGTGGTATTTTACAGCGCGCTCAATGAATGCTTTTCAGCAAGATTCTGCTACTTGCAAATCCTGAAGCCTTCCAAGAGTTGATAAAGACTTCATTTCACTGGTCTTCTAAGTTTAGTAAACAGTTCTGATCATGATAAATCAAAAGTATTTTTGGTTGTTCCTCATCATTACTAATAGAGACAACGAGGAGGAAGAAAACTTGTCAAAAGTAGTTTAGTGTGACACACAGAGCAGTGCTACAGAATCTCCTTAATTTGAAATAGAGAATATTATGCTTAAGTTTTTTTTTTTTTTGTTTTTTTTTTTTTTAGTTTTTATTATGTAAGAGACTAACAGGTATAACAGCACTTACACCTTGTTTTCAGCAAATTTGAAAAAGCTGGCCTGTTTCTGGACATTGAACATTTTAAAAAGTCACTGGGTTTATAGAATTTTTGCCTGGAGCACAACAAGTTAATGTGAACCACAGAGTATAGCTCTTGTATAAATTAATATCTTTAGGAGTAAAATTTTGGCTTTCATATATTTTGGTCTCTTTTAAGAATCTCATAATTTAGGGTCCTTGATCCAGTGCTTAAAAGCATATTTAAATGGTGATGCACACTCCCTTTTTTTGAGTTCACCAAGATATTGATTCCAAAGTGGGCAAGGAAGTAACAGCAACAGATTGCCCTAATGACTGAATGCTACTGTTGCCCATATTACATTAATTAAATAAAACCTTAATAACCTCCATGTCAAAATATCAGTGCAGATTGCCTAGTGAAAGTGAAAGCTGTTCCCTCGAGCATGCATGAGAAAAGCAAAGCAAAGTGTCATGATTCCATTCCGAATGGAAAAGTTGTTTGAAGCTGCACTGGAGAAAATGGTTGGGTTGCTTCTCAGTTGGAATAAATTCCATTTCTGTGATACTTTGACTGAAGGCAGAAGCGGGCACAGTTATTAAAAAGAAAAGTCAAACCCCAACAGCTTCCTGAAATACAGCTCTAGAAGAATAGTGTGAGTCCAGTAAAGAGATAAACAACATGTATTAAGCAATACCAAACTAAAGGTTTGGTATAGCTTAAAGGTTTGGACTAAATTTTCCCACCAGGGTGCCTGCAGTTGGGCAGCTGAAAACATCGTTAAGTTAATCTCTATGGCCAGAGATCAGGAAAGCTCTTTAGCACATTCTGTATCAATTCCTATTCAGGAAGACCCTATGCACAAGACTAAATTTAAGCAGGCATTTAAATCCCACTGATTTCAATGGGATTTAAGCACAGACCTAATATTAAACATCTGCTTAAATATTCTCTCAAATAGAGACATTTTCCTTAATGGAGACTGAAGTTCAAAACTATTAGTTTTGTGTATAGTAATTCCCTTAAATTCAAAAGACAAATAAGGAATTTTCCTTGTGTGGAGTGTTTTATGATCACGTTATAGCATCGTCTGTTCCAACAAATAGCAGTTTAACTGTTTTCCATTCAGCTGTTAAAATTCTCAGTTGTGTGACGCTGAGCAGGACCTGAGAAAGTCATTGTGGAAGCGTGGCTGCCAGCTACATGATTGATACTTTCCAGTGCACGCCTGTTCTCAGATCTGAGTTTCTGTAAGAAAAAATATCTCTATTATGCTGCCTTGTGAGTATGTTTCACCCTAGTCACCCTTAGCTGTTGAAAGCGGAATGAGAAGGCTTAACAATTTGCCCTATACTCTGTTTGTAACAAATGGAGAGACACAGGAATCCTTAGAGGATAATTCACCTGATTTGTCTTATGCAGAGGGCACTCCAAAAGTAATGCCTCATATTTATTCCTGTGGAAACTACAATAGATACAAAGAGCAAAATAACACTACTTGAAAGAGGAAATTCTCAGCTACAGAACACTATTTTTCAACATGGCCACCACCAGGCATTATTTTTGGATCAGTTCTTGTACGTGTGTGAAGGATGTGTTCATCTTTAATTTGCTGGATGTTTTTTGAATGTTGCATGATAATAAAATTCCAGATGTTGGGAATTTCTGTAAACCAACTACGATACTTAGGGATATGTAAAGAGATATTTTCTTCTGGTTAGCTATAAATCTTCCTGAGAAATGCCAGTATTTTGCCTTGATCTTTCTTTTTTACCCCAAAATTGAAACAACTGGTGCTCAGGTGGTGCAGAATATGCACTCTTAAATACTGTAGGGAGAACGGAACAGTGAATGTGTCTAAATTGAACAGGTAGGTGTGTACTTTCAGCCATTCATCATCTTTTGTCTGGTAGTCTTAGATTAAACTTCCCTCTCAAGCCTTGTCCCAGTGGTGTTCAAAATCAGAGCATAGTGTACACATTGTACTATTAGTGCATTTTCTGATTCATTATAATGATAAGACAGTTTCTTATAGATGCCTTGAAGTTTAAAGACAATAAATATGAGGGCTGCTCTGAAAGTACTGCCTCCTATTTTATTAAGTTTGTGGATGTTGGTGGTATGGCAGTCGAGGCTGAACCTTCCTGCCAATACTCTGCGACATGGTGACAGCCATGTGAATGACAAGCTATGTTCTGAATGACCATGCAGATTCCTATGAGAGTGGCATGTAGGCTCCTGTTCATGACTGTTGAAAATGCATAGCTAATGGCAGTGACTGTGTTGAAAAATAGTGTTTTGTAGTGAAGAATTTGCTCTACCAAATAGTGTCATTGAGCAACCTATGTATGTTTACTTTCCCTAAAGAAATCAGTTAATCACAGAAGTTGGAGATCAGTGAATCTGTTTTCCTCACTATTTCAAGAATGGAATGTATTCACTTATAACAAATCTAATCATAAATGTTAGCCAGAAGCCCAAGAAATAGGTAAACATTGATATGTTTGGCAGAAAACAGAAGAGTTGTCTATTAATGCTGTCATTCCTTCAATTAAACTCTGTCATTGTCTTAGGGAAGTTAACTTTAATACAAGGAGTTGGTGAGAAAGTTTTCTCAAGACAAGCTGAGGCTAATCAAAGAACTTCATACAGCCTGTCTGAGGCATCTAAGGAGTGTCTCTAATCAACATGAGGAAATCAGCATCACTTTGTGGACAGTTTTATGTTTGAAAGCATTTCTTTGGGGTTTGCCCTTGAATGGGAGGGCCCACGATTTTTTGCTAGCTGAAGACTTGCCTAGGAGGAAATGTTTCTAGCTTGATACAAGAGACTGGGAGATGATACCACTGTATCCTGTGAAGTCATAAGATGAGGCACTGGCACAGCTGCCCAGAGAGGCTGTGGATGCCCCATCCTTCGGGATGTTCAAGGTCAGGTTGGATGGGATCCTAGGTGGCCTGATCTGGTGAGTGGAAACCCAGCTTCTGGCAAGGAATTGAAATTAGATGATTTTTAAAATCCCCTCTAACCTAAGCCATTCTGTGATTCTGTGATTCTGTGTTCTTTATGGCAGATCTTGGTTGAAAAAATTATGAGAACCATGGTGCAGTTCTTACTGTTTGTAGTTTCTCTTGTATCCGTTTCTACAGCTTTTCCTGTGAAAAATTTCAACAATTTAGAAAAATTTCTATGCTGCCTTTCAAACACTACTGGCAACTCACAAATACTACAAGTCTGGTGGATCCCTGACCTAGAGGGAAGAGAGCTTAGAACTCGTCAATGAGATGATGAAAATTTTGTTCTGGCAGTCCTCTTTATTCCAATAATTACTTGCTGAAGGTGCTCTTTTCCTTTCTGTTGTCCTCAAGAGAAAAAGAATCAGAGACAACAGACTTCAAACCTAGTGACAACTCCTATCCCCTGCAATTGGAAACTGAACTTTATTCTGGATGTTTTTAAGCAGCCTCGATAACCTAATTTCAACTATAATAACAAATATTAACTTGTCCAAACTAATTAAGACTTTTAATGAAACTTACTAGCTAAGCATGAAAATGTTTCAACAGTTTAATAGTTATCAGGTATTTTAACCACAAATTATCAGACTTTTCATTATGTTTCAAAAATAGTTACATTAAAAATGCTGATAAATATTCACAAGTTTGGCCACTGGATATATATTGTTGTGTTCAGTTAGTGCAGGTAGTTTCTGAGAAGAAAGTGCTAGCATTGCATTTGAAGTAACATCTCAGCCTAAGCAAGCTCATAGTAGGACTGACATGCCTTTTTATGCAAGGAATCTGGAAAATATTATCTTAAATGGAAGAAGCAATAATGTTGTATGGAGGCGTTCTAAGTAACTGGCTTAAGCTGCCAATTACTAAGGATGCTAATTTTGAAGTGCTGCCAGTATTTTATGTTAATGTTATTGAACAAAAGGCTAAAGTATTTTTTAATTTAAAACTACTGAACTATAAAATTAACTATTAGACTTTCCATGAGCTTAAGTGGACAAAGGGAATATTATGTCAAAGGCTCAATTCAGTCACCTTCAAGCCATTACACCTTTTGAAATTTGAAGCAGTAAGTTGGTGTGGTCTATTATTTTAGACTGAAGTTGTCCTCCCATGGTTTCTGCCTTTATCCTTAAATAAACTTTATTCTTCACTGCATTCAATGCAAAATATTAGCACAGAGAACATCAAATGAATCTATTCCCTTCTGTGTGTCACTCAGCCTGTGTTTTATGGTAGCCTAAGAGAAATAGAGAACTTGGCTACTGACTTAACCTTGCATAACCTTGTAATTCTCAGCAAGCCTAGGATTACAGCACGGTGTGGGGCAGCCTGCTGGCACCCTGCCCTCCTTGTGCTCAGAGAAGGACTGGAGATGAAATACCTGGCCATTTCTCTGGCTGGGCATTGCTTCAGCTCTCTTTATTATTCATGAAATAGACTGCAAGGCAGTAAGCTGCAGTTCAAAAGGTTGCCTATGGCATGATCCTTCCTTGTGAGTCTGGTTATGGAGTATGTGTGATTGCTTATTGATCTCATCATGCTACAAACGGCACAGTGTAAGAGGAAGAGAATGCTGTGACTTGGGGATTAGTGCTGTGCACTTGGCCAGGTGATATACTTTGCAATGTGAGCTAAATCTAAGTCTTATCAGAGCTTTAGTAGTGACCTACATCCCCAGAGAACAGGTCAGGAAATGGAAAAACCCTCAACAATGAGAGCCAGGGAACAAAAGATCAGAGTTTTACAGCAGGCTCTGAACAGCAACAAACATCGACCTCTTTATGAATTTAGAAAGGAGTGTGTATGTAGTCTTAAGAAGCTACAGCACACTTGTGGGAGCAAACTGTGCTTCATCTCATGCATCGCCAGGCATCACACTTCCCCTTCTGGCAGAACTCAGCCATCAGCCATCAGGTACATCAAGTGATTTTTCTGGCCTTTACATGTGTCAGAATTCAGAGACTGCAGCTGCAACAAGAAAGATAGATATACATATAAATTTTTAAGAGCCTATTTCATTTTCTGCTGCACAGTAAGTTTCAAAAGAGACTTAGACAGATTGCAGTGCACTCACTTGTGAAGATGGGACAGTGGACTGGATCAATGCTTTAATCAAAATGTTTGAGGCTTTTATTGCATTCCAATGGAGGAAAAATGCTTTTGAGCACCATATGTTCAACACTTGCAACCAAATAGCAGATGAAATATTTGATTCATTTGCAGCAGACCTTTCCAGAAAATGCTTGACTGTTTTTTTGATGAGATCACGGCTGAAGTTATTGTTCGGAACATATTGTAGTATAGGCTGAATGTTACTCCTACTGCAATTTCATATATTTTCTTAAAGAAGAGTAGACTAGAAATCTCTTCCTTTTCTCTTGGAGATGTAAGCAGTTTGTGTGTGAATTATGTAAAGCTTGGTGAAGGATATAAAATCTATGAGAGACTAACTGGCACAAGCTGGCGAATCTTACAACATGGGGTAATCTGATTAATTTATGTGTTCCCTAGAGAAAGAGAAGACAGGCAGAGGCACTGAATCCAGTATTCTGTTGCTAGGAATTGCTTTTCAATTTCAAAGGAGCATCTAACCCTGGCTTTTTAATATTGCTGTCATCAGCAATTATTAGGTGTAGGTGCCGAGCTCTTCAAGTGGCTAGGTCTTTAAAGAGCGTATCTGAGATCCTTCTATGAATTCTGTTCTGGGTTGAATTATACATAAGAAAGTGGCATCTCTGTCCTTTAGCTGCATGAACCTATGCATGACTTTCACATAATTAATTTGGGGAAAGGGAATAGGATAGAGGAGAAGCAGGGCAGCAGAATGTACAAAAATCATGTTGGTATCATACGGTATGACAAAGTTAAACTAAGATGAATGGCAATTGTTTTTAAAGATGTGCCTTCCTTGTCTTAAAATTTCAAAAAGAAAGGTACATGTGAATCAGGCAGAAATAATCTATGGCCATATGTGCCTTATTTTCCTATGGCGTTTCTCTGTGAGAAGACAGATTTGTTGGTTTTTCGAATGTATATGAAACACAGATATGTTTTTGCTGGATAATTCTTTCTTAACTGTGTTTCTTCTCATGTTGTTGAGGCAGAGCTTTGGGAAGGTTTTCTGATTTCTGCCTGACATTGGTTCTCTACGAGCAAACCTTCAGCAAGAATGGACAAAGAGCAATTTTGCATGTTGCTGAACATGCAAAAAAACATGGTCATGACATACAGTTACCTAAGGAGCCCACTCGTTTCTCTTATGTCTCCACAGTTCTAGATTGATGGATCTGCTCCCCTCCTCCCTTTCTTGGGCACACAGTCTGATAGGACTCAGACATTGTCATTATTTAGTGTATTCTGCAAAGTCATGGAATCAGTAAGATTCCAAGATCTCACTTGCCCTGTGCATCTGAGTATACTTAATAGAGTTAACTAAGATTTCAGTGTTTGTGGCAGAAAAATATCTCTTTTGGAACCATGCACATAGGCACAAGATTCGGTGAAACTACACCATGTGGAAGAAAGTGAACAGAGGGATTGAAAAGCATAATGTTACTTCTCTATCAAAGAGCAGCAGATGGCAGGGACTAGCAGGTCAAATTAGTTTCCTGTTGGTGGAGAAAAAAAATCAATGATTCAGAGTCTTAGTACATTCTTATTTCAATTATGTTCTCCCATTCCCAGTGTGAGTTACTTACACACAACTTGTCATCGGTCTCTGCTTTCAAGAGTCTTAGTAATCACAATGAAGAATCTCAGGACCAAGAATGAGGTTAGAGACACTAAGCGTGACTACCTGAACAGCCTAAATTTTTCTCAAAATGATTTTATCTTGCCTCTACATGTAAAAAATCTCATAGCTTTCTTAAAAAATTGACTTCTGTTGTGGAGTTTTGGCTTTGAAGGAATATTGGGTTGAGCACCAGATCAGAATGCTGTCATACATCTTTCTGCTTTATGAATGCAGTAGTTAGATAAGTACTCAATGCCCTAGACATGTGAAAGTCAGAGGCAGAAATCAAACTCTTCTGGAAATTTTTTTCCGACTACTTTTCACGTCTTTTTGTTCAGCTATTTAAATGAAAAGCCTATTAAGTGTCAAACAAAAGAATTACATCCAAATTATTAGCCAGATCTCTACTATTTCTATGTGTTTTCCTTTTTATTTTCCATTCACCATGGAATTTTGCAGTTTTCTTCACTTAGCTCTTCAAAGCTGATCTCAAAATAGAGATTAAAGAATAGAAGGAAAAATTGCAATTTCTCCATGGACAAAGTGTCCCTATGATGGGAGGAGTGTTGCGCATTGCTGCTGATGGAAGGAGTGTGCTGCAGAACACAACCATGTTGTGTGAGAGGAAGCCAACACTTGCTGATGAAATTGATGATTGGCTGGAAGTAATATGTATAAAATCAAGGTATTAAAAACCAAGTGGTTAGGAGAAAGCTAAGAATATGACTACGAGTTTGAGTATTTGAAAAATAGATTGGAGTTCACAATGTAGAATAGTTTCATATACATTATATGAAATAACAAAAAGCTTTCCTAGAAGTCACAAATAGGGAATAAATTTAGCTCTACAAATGTGAAGCATAGGAGTGAGGTTGCTCATGAAAGCACCTACATTAGGTGTCTCCTTGTGGGTGAGATGTCAAGGCTTCCATTAGAGTTAATAGAGATCTTCTCAATACAGTCCAGAGAACCTCAAAGGCAATTCAGCTGCCCGTCTGACCCGTCAGTTTTTTGTTTTAGAGTGAGTTGACAGCATAGACTTAATCTCACTTAACTAAAATGAATCTTATTCTGGATGTCCAGTCCAAGCTATCACCTGAGCTGTCTTTGATGTCATCAGAGAATGATTAGCCTTGCAGAAGGAGTCTCACATTTCTAAAATAGGCTGTTGACCCTTAGTTTAGGCTATCAAGTCCTATTTTAGGCTGTCTTTTTCAGACCAAAGGTCCAGTCTTGTTGCTCACCCACAATACTACAGATATTCAGATTTTTGGGATATCTAAATGTTCTTGTCTGGTCTCCTGCCACTATATAAGAAGGGCATGGGTCAAGGCATGGGTATTCTATTGCTACTGTGTCATGTCTGCCAGACCCAAGTATTTCTAACAGGACTAAATATCTATGTGTAGACAGCTGAACTAAGCATGAAGGTCTATTTATAAATTATTAATTATAATGACTCTCATCCTGGTTCCTCACTTGACATGAGAATTGGAGTTCTGAAGGCAATAATAAACAGACTGACTTTATTATAGCTCTCTGTGTATCAACAAAGTAAAAAAGCCATATAATAACTAGAGAGGTCATCCACCCAGAAGATGGTTTATAATGTGGTATGGTAATAGACACAAATTTGGCATAAATTAACACGGTTTCTGATCTCAGCTTTATAGTTGAGTTGTGTAAATGTAGTCATTAGAGTAAAAGCAACATTGCTATTTGCTAAAGTGTCTGAAGAGAAGGCTTGATTATGGTATTTCTTCACAGGTTGCAGTATACTCACTGTGATAAAGAACTTGTTTTGTTTTTCTTTTTTTTTTTTTTTTTACTAGCTGATGCTTTTATAAAAAAATAGATGCAGAAGTGTTAGAGGAAAATGCTGTAGTGTGTTTAGACTGCATTTTGTTCAGGTGGCATGATTGAGTATACAAAAATTGCCCCTTGAGAATCTGTGTGCATCTTCATTCTAGAATACATCTTGGTTTTAGTAATGAAACAAATGAAAAGGTTTTGTTTCTATGCGTGAGGAGAAGATATTATAAAAAAGGAATCAAAGGAAAAACTTTCCTCTATTTTAATTAGAAAGTAATTGTATTGCACCATTAAAACTATGAGCTCTGTCATGAAATTAAAAAAACCTGGGATCAGTATTGGGCATAGACCTTGCACTAACAGCTGTAGGTTATTTCTTTTAACATCAGTTGCGTGGAGAGGAAAAGTGCTATTTTAATTGAAAGGACAAATATCACAACCTTAATATTGTTGAAGTAGCAAATCATGACACTGGCAATGGGTAATGTTTGTAATGACGTTCTTCAGACATGGGGGCATTCAGAGCAGAAGCTTTTGTCAAAAATAAAAAAAACCCAACGTTTACATCACGCAGAAAATACAAATTTCCTTTATAAGCTAGTTAGCTTCAGGCTGAGGAAGGCTTAAGAACATTACTCTGTCTGCTATTCCAAATAGGTATTTTATCATATCATTCTGTCATCAACGTAACAAATGTATTTGGCAGATATGTGTTACTATTTTTCCTCACCAGATATCTCAGAAAATAAAAATAAAGGTATATGGGTAACATCTGCATGACAGTTTCAAATCAATCTATAACTACTGTAGGTCTAAAAAGGAGCCAGATGACAGAGAGAAATAAGCAAATTAAATTACATACTATTGGATACTCAGTGTATTACACGTTAGTGGATAATGACTGTGACTAACAGCTATTTTGAAACCACAAACTTACCTCAAACTCACTCCATTTTTGTTTTGTTCTATGAATAGATCATAAGATATCAGAAAACACAATGCACACAATCTAGATTTAGAAATGACTATGCACTTTCTTATAATTCACAGCAAGTAACATAATTAAAAATCATGACTTCTGTAATGACAAAAAAATAGGCTATATGTAAGTATTTACTATTAACAGAAACTAATTTATAATGTTTGTTTGTTTGTTTTCTAAAGAATTTGATATTACAGAACAAGACCCAACCTAAAAATAAAAGGAGAAATTTGGACTTTTTTTTAATTAAACAATGAGTTGTATGTCATCCAAAGATAACACTTGTATGGTAATTGAGGTAGGGATTGTTAGTCAACAAGCCAAGGAGATGCACAAAAGGTTGACACATCTATGCATTAATTGTGTGGCATGTTTGTTTTCTGTGTTAAAAGAAGTCAGTGTGCACTCCTCCAGAATGTATTCATAAAAAAATATTTTAAAAGACAAAGGGGAATAGAAACCTAACATCCCTCATTATTGCATATTCAATCTTTCTGTCTTTTTGTCCTAGTCTCTTCAATCAGACCGTCACAACATTTTCATAACTTTGTCATTATTAGACACAAGAGGAATAACAAAGATGAAAGAAAGGATAGAAATAGGATGACTGCAAAGTATGCATGTCATCTGGCCATGTCAGTAGTTGCTAATTAACTTATCTTATCTGTGTCTTATCACTGTACAGTATGTGTCATACTGTTGAAATCAACAATGGCATCTTAAGCTGTAGAATCAACTAGCTTGAGAAGAGAACACTGAATAATTAGTTCCTTCCTCTACTACAATTGCTCTAATGCATGTGCCCTCTGTGTTTCACTTAATTTTGCCCTTCGTTACAACATGTCAGTGCATAGAATATGGACCTTTTTTTACTATGGACTAGGTATTTCTTTATGGAGCTTCTTTTAATGTTGAGAATGTATGTACTTTTAGTTTTGTCTGAAGAGATTGAGGAAATAGATTTAAAATGTATTAATGTATAAAATGTGAATTTCTTCCTTGTGAAGAAAATGAGTGTACTGTCAGTGACACTGAACAATCAGTTTCTTACTGACACAACTGAAACAGCATGAACTTCTCAAAAGTGCAGATCCAACAAATCCTTCTAATGAAGATCCTACTAGAAAAATAATGGGCTATTAAAATTACTCTGAACTAGATAGCTGCCTTGAATGAATTACATGAATAACAATCTCTTAAAACATGACTGTGTTGTTCTCCATGTGATTATGCCTAAGAAGGGAGCAGATACTGCTGGCTCCCTGTAAGTTTGCATCTTTCCATCTAGCATCTCACTGCATGTGATTAGAACTGGTCAAAACATTCCTGGCCATGTTTCTGTTGGGCAATGCTGGTTCTATAGACTGAATGAATTCTGGTAAACCATACCCCAAGCTAAAAACATATTCTAAGCCAACATCATATGTCTGAGAGGTTAGGAATGAACTGCCAGAAGACAAAAAGCCTTAATATGAGCAACATTTCTGCTTTCTTCATGCACAGACTTGCGATGCTCTGGCACCCAAGCTTCTCAAGTCAGACTCATTTCTCATGGTTGATTGAAGGAGGAATTTGGGGAACTTGAGGATTATCTGAGGTAAATGCTGTTTTGAGCTGATTACTCAGATTGTATTCCCTCTTAATTGGGTTTTTGTTTGATGGAGGATGTCAGTCGGCTCCCACTGAAGTCATGGGAACAACTCCCTTTGAATTCAGCTGCCATTGGATCAAATCCGGGTGCAGAGCACTGGCAGCTACCTCAGCTGTCAAAAATTTCAGTTCCTGTCACATAAATGACAGGAGATAAAGCAAGATTTAAAGACTGCAAAAGAACTTTAAATATGTTTCAACATTTGCTGCATTTGGAAGCTGAAATGCTGCCAACAATTTGATGTGTGTTTTCATGTGCTGTACAGGCTTACATTTTTGTTTGTTTTTTTTCACAATAGAAAAATAATCAACAGATAGTGGCCTTAGACAACTCTGACAATTCTTTCCGCTTTCACTTTATCAACATGTGAAGATCTGCCTTTGTATATTTCGTATTTTCTTCTTATTTTGTCTTACCACAATGTAATTATTCAGCTATTGGCCTTGGAACTGGGAGCAATAATACATTCTGACATATATGAAGCTGTGTTTTTGTCTCTTTTTTTTTTTTTTTTTTCTATTTAATATTAAAGCAGTGGTAACCTGTGACCCATTGTTCTGGGAAGTACATGCAAACACATCTGTTTGTGTGCTCATGTCTAGTTATAAATGCATGCTGCAGGAAGCCAACAGCTGCACTGAGGAATTCGCAGTGAAACCATGAGGTGGGCACAGTAAAAAGATGGATGAAACACAGTGGGACACAATTATTTCCTCTTTTTACTTCAGTTTAGGGAAAAATGATATAGCTGTTGGTTTTTGTTTTTTTTTTTTCCAGGCAGGTATGGCACCTTTCAAAGGGATACAATTCTTTTATCGTCTATTGATTAGCTGAAAAATTAGGAAAAATTCTAGAAGCTGGCAAACTCTGAAGTTAAAGGCAGATGTTATGAATTTTTTCAGAAGACAGTAGAGACTTTTCTCCTCCAGGGTAGGCAGAAATACTGGCAAACTGGGCACCAGTGCAGCAATAAGTTAGGGTCAGAAGAGTACATTGGGAAATGCGATCAACTTCCACTGTCCTTTGCATTAAAAGAGAGGGAGGAAAATGGATAACTAAGATGACATTGGCTCCTAAATTTCTCCTGTAATAGAATTACATTGATGAAACTATTCTATTTACTTGGAAAATGTACGGGTAGATCTCTGCATAATTAGCTTTCTCAATTTGCGTGCAGATTACATTGATCTATTTGCCTCCCAGGAAGCAGAGAGTAAAATCCTCTGTTTACAAAATTTGGGAATTCCTGTTGTATCTAATGTGAGCAAGTAGCAGTTGTGTACTCAATGCAGTGAGGCTTTGGAAGCTCTTCAAAATGCTGTTAGCTGTCAGACTACTGCTAGCCTCTTTCACTGAAAATATAAATACATTTTTCTAATAAGGATATGTTTGTATGGAAAGAAAGAAGACCTAATCTGACCATAAATGCATGGCATTTGTTCCAATTTATCTGTCTCTGGAGTCCTGAAAAGGCCAGTGGATCAAATTTTTTTGAAAAGGAATAATTGCCTCAGAGATATTGACACATTTGCCTTTATTTCTCAATAGTGGTAAGTTGCAAAGCACTATGTCTATAGGTTGAGTTTGTCACTCCTGCTTTAATACAAGGCACAGAAATTGTGGAAACTTCAGCTCCGAGTGATTTTTGTTTAGGAATAGGAATGTAATTTAGTGGGGATTAAAACTAAATTTTGTCAAATCAAAAATAAAGGGGCAGTTCTTTCAAAGGAGGGCTGAATATGGAACTGGTAGCTTACACATTGTTTTAAGAAAATGTTATTCTATTTTTATTTTTGTCTTTAGCAAGGTTGGAAAGGATTAGAAATATCAGAGGCATTGGCTCTCTGCCAGTAGTGAATTTATTAAGAACATTTTATTGTGTTCACATTCACTGACAGCTTTCCTTTGATCTTTAAAGTTATATTTCGAGTCCGATTGATTTAAAATGCTTTCCTTAGAAATGAATGGTAGGAAGCTTATTTCATTTTGCCAAAAATTTTGTATGTGGGAAGAAAAGGGGAATCTTGTAAAGTATGGAGACCAGTGTATTGTACAACAGAGTCACCCTTCAGTGAATGAAAAAGAAAAAGTTTAAAGCCTTTCAGACCTTTCTTAGACTGGATATGGAGCTGTCAGCATTGTCAGTACAATTTATTCACACTGTTCAAGTGCTTATGAAAGCTACTGAGGAGCCTGATCTGTAAGTGACTGAACAGACAATGCTCTTGAGCTTTGAGTACAAATAGAAAGCTGCTATTTCAGGCTCCATGCATCACAACTAGTGCTTTCTAGGAACACGGCCAGTCTAAATAAAACACAATCTTGCTATAATTTTATACAACACTTGAAAAGAAGATGAATGCCACACCATACCCTTCACAAATGCTTCTCTCCTACATTTTTCTGTAAGCAAGTGGTAATTTGACTTGATGATATGCATGCCAGATTTAATTACGCTTTCATGTTCTGCTCTCCTCTAACTATAATACTTTTCTTTGTTAACTGATTATACTACAGCATTTCATTTTCTAATGCCAGAATTTCCTGGTGCCTCATTTATTGAATTGTTTTGAAAAAATAACAGCTAGCCTAGCTATCTGATCTATTAGGCGTGTGAGAAGGATATGTGCTAACTGACACACAGTTTATCCATTGAGTTTGGCCATTACTCCACTGTATAAAACTCAAAGTGGAAACATGATTGAAAGTTGAGACTAAGCTGCTAGTGCCCATACTTCCATCTCTGCTGGGTGCCTATGGCACTTGGACTTGAGGTGAAGATAATAGGGATAGTTGAGGTCAGATTTTTACCCCTCATTAATGTACACTGAAAAAAACAACATAGGACATATTCCTTTTCTGGCCAGAACAGCCCTACCATAAAGTTTTTGTCAAACTGTTTGGAGGATACTTGATCGATGGCATGCAATAGTCTGACAGTTAATGAAGTTGATATACCTTGGAAAATTTCCTTTGGAATACGGCCATGACATACGTTATTTCTATTTCAATTGATAATACAAATATCTAGCTTGTATACTTAAATGCTTTGTTTTCTATTAAATGTAATGAAAAATTTCCTGAGCAGAGACTATAAAATCTCAAGATTTTGTTCACTTACTTTTTATGGTCAGGATTTAATGTTGTTGGGTTATTTATTTATTTATTTATTTATTTGTTATTATTCTTTTTTTTTTTTTTACAGTTGTGGAATCATAGAATGGCTTGGATTGGAAAAGAACAATAGAATCAAAGAATGGGTTGAACTGGAAAGAATCTCAAGGATCCCTCACTGCCTCAGGCAGGGCTACCAACTGATACAGCGAATACTACATTAGGGCCCCATTCCATCTGGACTTGAGCACTTGCAGGGATGGGGTATCCACAGCTTCTTTGGGCAAACTGTTCCAGTGTCTCACTACCCTCACCATAAAGAATTATTTTTTAAAATATCTAATCTAAATCTCCTCTCTTTTGATTTCTCTCTTTTCCTGCTACTTGTACTTCCTGATAAAGAGTCCCTTACCATCTTTCCTGTAACCCCCCTTTAAATTCTGGAAGGCTATAACATCTTCTCAGAGCCTTCTCTTTTCTAAGCTGAATTACACCACCTACTTTAACCTGTCTTCATAGGGGAGTTGCAACAGCCCCATGGCCTCCTCTGGATTTGCTCCAGCAGGTCCATATGTTTCCTATGCTGAGGTCTCCAGAGCTTAATGCAGAATTGCAGGTGGGCTCTGATTTGAGAGGGAGAATCACCTCCTTGAGATGTCATGTAAATGTGCATTTTCACTGCTAAAGAATAGTATGTCTGAATATTAGACTTTTTAGAAAAACATCTGAATTCTAGTGTCTCGAATATTCCAAATTGCCAGAGTCTAGACTGTCATATATATTTGTATCTTTAATGCAGGTTTTCAGAATAGCTTAATCTGTGAAATTATTTATGATTATGCATTTACAAGGAAAAAAAAAATCAAAAAACGCACACAAAAAAAACAAAAAAAACCCCAAACAATACATTTCTTAAATGCTGCTTTTAAAAATAGTTTTAAAATAGAACCTGTTCTGTCCAATTGCAATCTCTAGTGTTGAAAAATGATAGTACTGGCTTAAAAATTATTAGCTGCAAAGATAAATAAATTGCAGGCTCTTTTTATTTAACTTTGGCATTCAGAGCTTAGGCATTTAGGACTAATATCTTCAAGGATTTTGTTCATTTTATGAAAATACACATGTGGATGATTCATTTTATTTTAACAGAATAAAAATGGGAAGAGGTAACAACAATAACATGATATAGGAGGAGAAAACAACAATTATCCTGAGCCTATGGTATAATCATGAAATTTTGCACTGTTGGATTATACAGAAAGGTTGCATTTTATTGTTATGTGGAAATAAAATTATTTAACTATAGTAAGAAAGTAGTTTTTTTTGTAAATCAGATTAAGCTGAAATCCATTAAAGTAGGCAATGAACATCAAGACTAGCTGACAAGAGGGTTAAAATATTTTGTTGAAGTAAAGCCAAGATATACATTTGTTCTGAAGGCACTATATCTTCAGTTTTACACAACATTTGTCAGTAAAAATCATACTTTATTTATCTTATTACTACGAATTCTAAATAAAAGAAAATGCACTGCATAATGGAATGAGGTAATAAAGTACTTCGTTATCATTGAACAATAATGAAGAAAATAGATTGACTTTCAAGCAGCCAAACAAAAATCTGATTTTGCTACACCAATTTTCACATGCTGGAGCCAGATTTTCTCTACTTGTGCTTCCTCAGCCTGAGAGTAGTTACCCATCAGTGAAAATGCATTTTTTTATGTTAACTGTTGTGTGGTACTGATGACAGGATATTTCTCAGGTCGCCAGTAACTAAACATGCACACTGCAGTGATCGATAACACCTTGCTTTATGCATGAGACAAAGCCAAGAGGAAAGCAATGCAAACTATGGTTGAGCATGTCAGATGTTACAGTCAAGCTGCATTCTTCATTCTTTGAACTTGAGATTGCACAAAGGCAGAAGATTGCCTTTTTAACTTCTTGCCTGACCTGAGTCACAGAAACCCAATATCTCAGATCGGATGCTTAAGATATACAGCTACTCACCTTCAGCTTTCTGGCCTGCACCATAGCCTCCTTCACACTTTTGTAACCTAACGTGCCTTCAAGGCTTGAGCTGCTGTGGGGTTCCTGTTTCACTGCATGTAATCATTTTGACTCTTTTTCCCTGTACTGACTCTATTTCAGACTTATATTCTTTTTTTTTTTTCTGTATCTGAGTTCTCCAAAACTCTGAGTTACCCAAACTCTTATCATAGTCAGAGAAAATTCAGAAAGTGTAGAAAATAGAATCCAACTTGTGATTCTTAGTTTAAAATGGGTATTTATAGGTGCTCTGAAATGTGTGTTCTCAAGGTTTGTAAAGAAAGTCTGGAACAGCTGTAGTGTTTCAGAATCTACCTTGCCTGCAGATAGGTATATTATAGAGTCATAGAAACGTAGAATGGCTTGGGTTGAAAGAGACCTTAAAGAGTGCCTAGTTCTAACCGCTTTCTTGAGCAGTGTTGCCACCCACAAGATGAGTCTGCCCAAGGTCCCATCCAATCTGGCCCTGAACACCTCCAGGGATGGAGCATACACAGCTTCTCTAGGCAACCAGTTCCACTACCTGACTACCTCCTGAGTAAAGAATTTAAGATTAACATCTAACCTAGATTTCCCCTCTTTCAGATTAAAGCCATTCCCCATTTTCCTATCACTATTAGGCAGTGTAGAGTGTTGTCCCCCTCCCGTTTATAAGCTCCCCTCAAGCACTGGAAGGCTGCAAGGAGGTCTCCCCTGAGCCTTCCCTTCTCTTAGCTAAACAAATTCAGCTTTCTCAGTCATTCCTCATAAGAGAGGTACTCCATCCCTCTGATCATCGTCATGGCCCTCTTCTGGACCTGCTCCAAGAGCTCTGCGTCTTTCTTGCACTGGGGGCCCCAGACCCAAAAGAGGTACTCCATATGGGGTCCTCATGAGGGCAGAGTAGAGGTGCACAATCCCCTCCCTCACCTTGCTGCCATCCCTCTTTTAATGCAGCCATGCAGACCATGAAACTACTGGCTTCCCAGGATGCGAGTTCATACCGCTGACTCACGTCCAGCTTTTCATCCAGCAGGACCTTCAAGTCCTTCTCAGTAGGGCTGCTCTCAATGAGTTTTTCTTTCAGCCTGTAGGCATATCCAGGATTGCCCTGACCCAAATGCACTTGGCTTTGTTGAACCTCATTAGGTTCCCATGGGCCTACTTTTTGAGCATGTTGAAGTCCCAGTTGGTAACATCCCTTCCTTCTATTGTGTCAACTGCACCACTATCAGCAAACATGCTGAGGGTACACTTGATCCTACTGTATTCTATGTCACTGATAAAGATGCTGAAGAACACAATTCTCAAGGTTGACATTGGAGGGACACCACTCATGATCAGCCTCCAACTGGATGTGGATCCACTGATCACAGACCTGGATGTGACCATCCAACCAGTTCTTTATCCACCAAATAGTCCAGCCTTGAAGTCTGTATCTCCCCAATTTATAAATAAGGATATGGTATGAAAGTATGTCAAAGGCCTTGCAAAAGTCCAGGTTATTGCTTGAGATGGTTCCCATTCTCAGTCTTACTATTCATAGTCTTTTGACTTGAATCTGGAGAACTCCTGAGCAACTGAACTAAGTTGAACTACAGCTTATCAACCTGGCATGAGATACCACCTGGCCTTTTTTTGCCTAGAGAAACTAAGTATTGTTGATGATTTACTGACATTTTCATTCCTACAGTGAATAAGCAATGGAATATTAGGAATTTTTAGAATATACTTTTATGAAAACAATAATATTTAAAAACACCAGAGATATGACACAGCTTTGACTTTCTAAGTAGCATTATGTTTCCACTGAAAGGAAATTCTTAAAAATTCAAATGACCTTATGGTGATTTCACCTCATTTATTTGTGCAGTGTAATATACGTCTATAATTTTGCTTATTCTACTTGCTGTCATTTCCACTACTTGTACAGTAGCTCATAGTTAGAACCAAAATCTACTTTGTTCTCCTTCCTTTTTTGCTCTTCCCTATTCACGTAAAAAAATATTGTCCATATTCTCTGAAGTGTATAGATAATACATCTGGTAGCAGGTCTTAGATCGTATACTCTGAAAACAGTCCTTCATCAATATACAAGGACATGAAAAAATTCTGACAGATTTCACTGAAGGGGAAGTCCTGAGATAATGTAAATATCACCATTATTGTCAATAAAGATTCTTCTTAAATATGGGAACATGGAAGTTTATAAAAATGATTACCATAATCTCAGTTTTCAACAGTTATCACTGTAAATGCTGTAAGTAGTTATACCCTGAACTGAAGGCAAGCTGTCGGCACCTTCAGGAGAGCTCAGTTCTAGCTTTACTCGAGCTTCATGCTGGATGATTAAGTCTGTTTCCCCTACATATCCATTTAAAGAACTGTCTGAAGTGGTTATAAGATGAGTGTTTTTCTATTCTTGGGAAAGATGTATTTTTTCCCCCTAACCAAGTGCTTTGTGTTTTGTGGCTGATATCTGTGCAATCCTTCATGTGCATTTTTACTTCTTAGTCAAGTAAGTTTCTCCTCTGTAGCATAAAAGATTTTGAAACCTGGACCTTTGAGACAATATTTGCCCATACTATAAAATTTGTTTTGGAGAGAGCTAGAATTAAGGAGAAGGAGGTCTGAAGTGAGAAGAAAGCCAAAGAAAATAAAGAGGCTTAGAGGAATAAATGATTACTGAGAAGGGCTGCACAAGGGAAGCAGTTAAGAACTATGCTGAAAGTAGATTGGATTGGCATGGTTCAAGGAAAGTGATTTTGCAATATTTCTTGCTGAGAGTACCAAAAGTAGCTTTTGGAGAGAAAGATATTTAAAGCCTCTTCATCAAGAAGAAAGGTCAGAATTCTGCAGAAGACACTACATTATAGTTAGATATTTTTTTAATTTCTCAGAAGCAAGTGGATAATTTAAGTAGGCATGGCTGAAAGACTTGGCCAAACTAAACATGAATGTAAACATGGGGTGTAATTGTAAGAACTTGTCTAATATCTCTGATCTTAGGGTCTGGCTTACAGTAGGTTGTACTGTAGGCTGCTTTCTGGAGAAAGACTTGTTAAAAAGTAAGTAAAAACATACTGCCCTCACAAAATTCAGAGAAAATATATGATTGGAGGTGAAAAGTTCCAAGAGAAGAGAAAAAAAATGATTGCAGACAGTCTCACAAGCTAATTTGAAACTAAACAAAATGCGTTAAAATGGGAGTGGGTTAATCCTTTCAGTCTAGTAAGAGAAGTGAGTGATACAGAGGACCTAAATAGAGAATGATTATTCAGTTTCTCTAGTAGCACTAAAACATGGAGTCATTTCAGTGAAGTGTAAACCAAGAAGTCTAAAAAAAAATTAAAGCAAGTATTTTTTCCTATAATGTGAAATAAAACTTCAGAACTTTTTACCACTAATGTGATAGTTAAAATATAAGCTAATTGAAAAAAGAGATTAGAAAAAGTCATGGAATAAATCTTGTCCACTAGGGTCTAAATGCAACATCCATCTCAGAAAGTTACAAACTTCTGATTTCCAGAAAATGAGGAAGTAAGTGAGCAGGAGCACTATCTTAGCAATCAAGTTTTTAATAATCTTTTCCTATTCATTTGCCACTGGCTACTGCCAGGGAAAGATTACTGGACTAAACAGATGGTTTGGTCTTAACTAGCATGAAAGATATTACACATTAAAAAGAGAAATGGTAGAATGCTTTTATCAAAACAGATTTGTAAACAGAGAAACAAAAAATTCTTAGAGATTAAAAAATTTTCTTTTGTTCAGCTACTGTTTTCCCTGAAGAAAAGATTACAATAAACACTGCTACTACGTAATTTTTCCACTTTGGTTGTGGTTAGAAGTAATAAAGCTGAAGTAAGTGATCATATCATATACTTTCTATGGATTTATCCTTTGTTGAGAAAAGGGAAATGGGTTGCTTGTGTCTGTTACAAAAATGCCGGTCAAGTAAGATGGGTAGCAAAAAGTGACCATCTGTCACATGTTATTTTAGTGTTAACCTCAGTCTCATAAAATGGGGCCTTCCCAACTCTCCTGTGGCAGTGTAAAGCTATTTCAATTCTACTCACACCCTCTGGGCATCAGCGTGATTTGGAAACCTAATAAAGTAAGTCATCAAAGAACAACCCATGTGTCCAGAATTTGTATTACTGCACTATGGGGAACCCAAGCAGGGCTATCCTTTAAGACATATGTCTTCTAAAGTGCCATTTGAAGACAAAAAAATCAATGTGATTTTGGTGGAAAGTGCCAAATAATACAAAGTAAGAAAAGGTGCACAGTATGCTGATAGTGCACACAAGTGCTTGTCACACAGGAACAGAAATGCAGCTAGTTGTTCCACCTACTTGAATCAAAGGAATAATTCTCAGTCCATCATTTCTATACTCAAGAATGCAGAAAAACAAACAAAAAACAACAAGAAAATCCAAGGCTTTTCCTAACTTGCCCCCACATTTTTAACTTATTTCTTTACTTCTACTCTGCCCACACTGTGTGAAAATTAAAAGAACTTTTGTCCATTATCTATGGAATATGTTTGGAAAGCCTGTTAATAAGAAATTTAACTTGTAAGCAAGAGATCTGGGATAATCCTATGCTGTGAGCAATAGCCAGTTAACATCAACACATAGACTTAGACTTCCTTTGGTAGTTATGTGGACTTTGTCATTTTGGCCCACTATAATTATTATTTGCATCCTGAGTTGGCTATCTAATAAAGAATAGAGAAACCTCGTCTTCCCAATGCTCATTTTCCTCCATCAGCTTTAATGAACACTTATGATGACCGGGTTCAATGCTGTGACTGTTCTGGATGTGTGAGATTAGGTGAGTTGAATCCTGTAAGTACTGTACCTTTTAGATCCACAGCATGTGAAGGTGTTCTTGTGTGACTGCTCAAGAACTTTATGACCACAATTACTTGTTGAGCATTGACCCAGTCAGTAATGGATGTAAACACTCAAATCTGTGTGGAAGGAGTTCTTTTCAGTTGTGCCCACTGTCAGGACAAGGAGTAGTGGGATCAAACTGGAACGCAAAATGTTTCATACAGACGTGAGGGAAAAGTTTTTTAGTTTTTTGAGGGTGACAGTGTACTGGAACAAGTTGCTGAGAGAGGTTGTGTAGTCTCCTCTGGAGATATTCAAAGCCCACCTGCCCCACCTTTGTAACCTACTCTAGGGAAGATGCTGTAGCAGTGGGGTTGGACTAGGTGATCCCCAGAGGTGCCTTCCAATCTCTGTGATTCTGTGAAGTGAGAAGATTTTCAGGCAGCCAGGACCCTCTCTTTCTCTGATTCTTCTTAGAAGAATTGGCTGAGAACTGAAAACAAGAACCAATTGGTTAAACAGATAACTTTAATTCAGTACAGTTCTGAAACAGTCCTCAAAATAGTGTTCCTCTATCAATACAAATTTGGCTGTAAATCTTTAATGAAAACATGTGTACCGTTCAGTTTAGCATTATTACACCTGTACATTTTAATACATTAATTTATAAAGAAGATCAAATTCTCAAGGATAGTGTTCGAGCTCCTGCATTTCTTTTGTTGAATACATAAACATTTTGAAAGGAATATATTCTCAATTTTCTTCATAAATATTAAAGGCATATGTGGAACATAGCTAGAGCTGACAGAAAATGCAAACTCAGCATTCAGTAGCTCTTGTTTGAACTCTCCTGGACTTGTAGATTCAGCAGTGATTAAAGCAGGAGAACAAATATCCAGATTTATAGGTACTTTTCAGTAAAATTTTCTTAAATTCCTATATATCCGATGCATAAATAATACATAATATCACAGTCAAAGATGTTATAATGGAATTTTATTCCAAGATGGGGAAAAGCTGTGACAATTTTGCTATGTTTACTTTACAACCATGGCAATATTTCTGTGGTTAAACAAAGAAAACCAGCACAACAAGCGTGTCTGCTGTATTCCTATTTTTTTTTTTTAATGTTCATACCACAAGTCTTACAGTGATATAAGAAAAAATATGAAGCTTTGACTGAACCTCTCTTAAGCACTATGTTTACTGAGACCATAAACTCTAAACATTTCATAATCTAAGCAGTTCACATACAATTTATCCTGGGTGTTTTATCCCCGTCAGTGGAGACCGATTATTGTGAACTGATTGAAAGCCTACTAAAGTCAATATGGGCTTTTTAAAGGACATCAGTAGGCTTGGAATAGATTCTTACTTCAAACCATTTGCAGCATAGGAAAATGTTTATGCTTTATCAGCACAAACATATAACGGGTTTGAAAATGGCAACTGCTCAGAACTAGAGTTCTGTGGAAGAAGACAGAAACAGTGGTTGTATTTTGGAAGAAATCCAGAATCTGGAAGAGAAAGAAAAATTATTTTCCAATAGATGGGCTTTTTTTCTTTTAGGAGGGTCTCTTCTTTGCTGTTAAAATAAATCTGGTAAAGGTAGATTGACACACAGGGAGAATAAAGGGGAATCAAATATAATATGATGTGTTTGAATTAGATACATTTATGCAAGGGCTGAAGGCTGGGAATTGGAACTAGTTGACCACTGAGGTCCCTTCTGACTTCAGCCATTCTATTGTTCCATACTTCTACAGCATTGTTTATTCTACATGTACCAGTGGCTGTGTCTTTTCCCAGTCAGAAATGATCAAACTTAGCTGATTAAAATAATTCATTTTGCCGTGGGTAATAAGAACAACCCATATTGATAGGAATTTCAGAGTTGAAACTAGATTAATTTAAATACAAAATTTCTCTCTGTGAATGAATCATGCGGAGTACGTAAGAGCGCAAGAGAAGATCTTATGACTTTGACATACTGCTGCTGATCCACAGGCTTTCAGTTGGAGCAGTTCTCTGGGAGTGAATGTCTTTTTATACTTGTCAAAGCAAGGCAGTCAACCAACTGTGAACTACTGGATGCTCCAAACACTCATATGTTATACAAAAGATGTGCAAACTATAGCACAGTTTTTAAGTGGTCTCTGGGGTTTAATCCTAACAGCGGTACAGGAAGAAACAGCCTCAACTCTCTGTAAATCTTAAATCTCTGTAGTTTGTAGTATATGACCAATACAAAGTAATTTGTATAGAGACAGTGACAGTCAAAATGAGGAGGGGATTCTTTCTTTATTAGAGAGGGAATTCTTTCTACCATCTTCAGAAGTTTCAAGCAATGCTGGATAAAACCTGAGAAGTCTGCCTAAACTGAAAGATTCAAAGTAGGTGATTAAAAATAGTAAATGTTTACGTGTTTGTAACTTTTATTTTCATAGCCTTACTTCATCTGATTAATCGCTGATGCTTTAAACAGATATTAAAAAAGCACATTAAAATCTAAAGCAGCCAATCAGTAATATCTCTGTGATTATATTAAATTGTATGTGGGAGAACAAAAGATTAATGTTGTTTTGGAGGAAGCAAGCCAATTGTAAATTTAACCCTGCAGCTGATTCCTCAAGGGCATTGGCACGTGCCACTGTGTATAGCAAAAGGAACATGACCCACCTAATGCATGCATGATCTCCATAATGGAAAAGAAAAAAGGCTGAGGTCTAGAGAGGTCTAACAGAGGGCAGGGACCAGAATTTTGAACAGATGGTATTCAGGGGCCCACTGGCCGCTTGAAAGCCAGGGAGTGGAGAGAATAGGCAGAGAGTAATTAGCAGAAGGTGATAAAAAAAAAAAGGCATCCAGGATCTCCTAAACATCTGTTTAGAAGAATAAAGAGCCTGGTCTGACCCTGAGCCTTAATGATCTTAAAAGATACAATATAATTGCTTAGAAAAAAATACACACACACTCCATGCTGAGCTGCAGCAAGCCCTGCGTGGGGAGCATTGCAGGAGTTTGTATAATTATTAATTTGGTGTATTTGTTTTAGAAAGATTATACACAGCATTAAGCCAATAAATGAAGTGGCTATAATCAAAATGCCAACTGTCTTTTCTTGGAATCAATGGGCTCTTAACAAAAATTTGAATTTCAGATAACTTACAAATTGATATTACTTGCTCTGCATGTTAAAATGGCTATTTTGCCTCCTTGTCGTGTGTTTGTATGGCTACATCTGCCTTTCTCCCTATTTATTTACACAGGGAGAACTTAAATCCTGAGTTTGTTTATCTGGTTTAAAGTATTTTGTGCTCCACAAATAGCAGCTAATTACAGTGTCAGAGACTGCAGTTGTCATCGCTTACTACTGACCCAGTTACTTAAAAATTACTGCTGAAATTCAACCAAGGAAAATGCTGACTCACAATAAGATTTTCTGATACTTTTTTTCCCCTTCTTTTCCATTCTAGTAATAATTCAATACCAAAGTCCACAATTAAAGTCTCAGGAAGTGTTTACACACCAGATAATTATTTCCTATTATCTTTTTAAAACATCATTTATAACAACATAAAATAATCTTTTTTTCCCCTTGATGTTTCCCACATTCCCCTTGCCTAATTCTCTGTTTCAACCTTTGCAAACCAGCACTGCAGTAGAAAGATGGAGCTAGTGATTTTCTGGAAATATGTGCTTATATATTAGCTTGAGAGTATGTGTGAGATCTGACCTTGTGGAATATTTTCATTTGCATTCTGAAAGAAAGGGTAAAAAGCACTTTGAGAAAATCACAGGTGATGCTAAATTGGAAGGTGCTGTAAACATTAGAAAAGAGAGAAGTAAGTCTAAAGGGAACTGAAAGAGATGAGAAACATGAGAAGAGAATAGCAGTGTGTGCCCTAAGGAGTTTGAAGGATAGGATGATTAGTAGATGTAGTGCAGGTGAGGTAATTAAATGTGCATAGTTAAAGGCAGGTATCGCATAATGCACTGCAGAGGAGGCTTGTGTCTCTGTTCAAGATGGATGAAATTGCCTTAGTATTGCATAATGACAAAAATAAGTACATAAGTGTTTAAGAAATCTAGCAGATATTTGATGGCATACGTGAAAATTACTTTATTATGACAGAAATTTAAGGATTTTTCATTAAGCACGGTGCTGAGAATGGCATTTGTTCCCATTTCAGAGTTGAATGTATATGAAAGATTCCATAGAAAAGTTGCTTCACGAACATTACATCAGACTTTAACTGCTAGACTTAATTTAAGCCCACTGTGTTTAAACTAATCTTGTGTCATAAGCACATCATGAATACAGCAACACTATCTTCACTGTGCTTTTAAACACTTTTATTTGCTAATCATTTTGATAAAAACAAAACACATATACACACAAAACCTACAACACAAAAACCAGTGAAATTTTACTAGATTTTATTACATTTTTTGGGTGCCAAAATACACTGAGGAAATATCACTGAATGTGAGAAGCTTGCTTGAAAGATCTGGACCTATGTACTACTCCCTTCAGATTATATCTCTGTAGCAAAGGAAAAAATGGAAATAGATTGGTAGCTATAAGCTGATCGCAGCAGAAGTTGGAGAGCACTCCAAGCTCTGTTGAGATCTTCTGAGTACACCGTTAATGCATCAGTAATGAATGGAAATTGGGGCTAGTAATATACTATATTGCACTATAACTTGTTAGTGAGTCTTCAGCGCAAACAATGGAAAATAAACAGGAAAATTAGCAATTGAAAATGTTAATGAACTGAGACCTGATTTTAGTATTTTCACCTGCATGGATACACTTCTCAAGGCATCTTTTCCTTCTTCCATTTGTTTCCAGCCTGGGGAGGAATTCTACTTGGGAAACTGCAACCCGAGACAAGAGGTGCTATGAAATGGTGTGAGCCACACGTTGGAAATGAGGTGCAAGTCAGACTGGCAGGCTTCATGAAAGAGGCCACGTCAATATAATTAACACTTTCTTGCACTATGCCCTTTGGCTGAATGAGGTGATAAAAATAACAGCACAGTCTTGTACAGCAGTCAGTACAGAAGTGCATCTGCCCCAAATGCACATTTGATTCAAAGTTACACAGACTTTTTTTTTCTCCTTTTATTTGTGTTTATTTCTTTCAGGAGTTTTATTCTTATCTCAAAAATCTGGAATTTTTTTTTTTTCTTAAGAAGTAAATACTGCAGTAATTACATAATGGAGAATCCAAGGCATAAGGAAAAATACAAGGAATAATGAAACATAGAAAACTTGGGAATTTGAAGACAGTGTAGACATTGTAAAAGGGCAAGAAGAGGACGCACACCAGCTCCTCTGTGTAAATTCTCTTTAATTTTTTTTTTTATGTTTTGTGAAGTCTCATTTCTTTTTTTTTTTTTCTTCCCTACTAATCCAAAAATTGTTTTGGTGGCCTTAAATAGTCAAGTTATGTCCTAAACCCTGAACAAAACAAGAATTTGAAACTGATGATATTGAATTTATTTGTTCGTCCTGCAGTTCAGTGGCACAAGAACTTTTTATCACTTGGACAAATTTGCCTACAGCATCTGATTTCTGCTGGAAAGTACCATTATTGTGATATGCCTTTGCTTTTGAGTGCCATGAAGATGTATTTCTCACATGCTTGTTGTATGAATGATTGGATTGGCAGTTATAATCTCTATAAACTTTATAGTGCTTACATAATGATCAACATTTGTGGTGAAAAGCACTTGGAATATATTTTGGTAGTTATAAGAATACTTCAGATGATGAATTGCAAGGCTTTGATTAAAAAAAAACAAATGTAAGAGCCCCTGATTTTCGTTTTCCACATGGTCCCTCTACATCACATTAGCAGTGAGCAGTTACTTTTGAGCCTTGCTCTAATTCCAAGGCACTAGTAAAGGGTATAGATGTAAATCTGCTTCAGATCATCCTGGAACTCTTATTTGTGCAGAAATACATGTGAAAAGATGAGCATGGCAGAGGTATACATCCTTTGATGTATTTGAAATGGTTGAAGAAACATCCTCCTTGTGCATGTGACTGGGAGGTTACTGCGGGTCAGAAGAGCTTGTCTGAAAATGAGATGGGGAGGGAGAAGGAGGGGCATGGGTACCCCTTATCTGGGGCAGAGGCTTCAGGGGTGAGCCAAGCAGGAGCTGAGGTTTGTTCCTGCTCATCCACAGGAGGGGGCATTTAGGTTGCAGTACCTGTGGCCAGGTGGACAGCAAAGAGCTGGCTCCTTGGAGTCACCAACAGTAGAGAAATGACAGTGCTCTGGTTAGATGAGACACTCTTAGCTTAAAAAGTAGGTTACACATAATTTGCCTTCCCTAATTTCATTTAAAATAAGTGGGTCAAATTCAGATATGACGGGTAAGAAGTAGAATGACTGTAACTCAAACCAAAAGAAACATCATTTGAGAGACCCATGACTGTGGCTCACATGAAAGAGGAGCTTTTGAAGGCTATTTACACTTAGTGTAGATGGGATGTAGCCTGAGATAGGGTAATTCATGAGAAAGATCCTAGTAGTAAATGTTATTAAAACACAGATGATGTTTAAACTCTATTTTTACAACTGGAACTGTCACAGCACTGTTCTGCTGTTGTTTTACACACATATATATATATATAATACATATTTAATTATATACAGCTGCAATGGAACTTAATATTTAGCTAGACAGCAGAAATATATTTATACATTTTCATGTAGCTGATGTGAATAACTTTCAAAAAATGTTGCATAATTAGGCCAGAATAGATAATCCCCAATCTGGGCATTAGTTGTCCTTTCTCAGTGAAGGGCCAGGGTACTACAGCATTCCAAAATCCTGTTTAGGAGGTGAGTTACTACCTTTGCATTGCAAATCAGTTTAAATGTAGTTCCTGCTTACTTGCTACACTCAGTTTTTGGGCTTCTGTGTTTTCCTTACACCTGCTGATGACAGCACTAATCTACTTAAAAGGAAGAAAAAACACTGAAAAATGCCTGCACTCAGATTTGTTTGGGATGTGATTAGTCATCAGATGAAAGTGCAAAGTCTCCTAGAGTGAAGGTACAATTTTGATTAGTCCTTAAATAATCAAGGAAAAACCTAAAAAATGTAAGTGCTGTAAAAAGTATTTGGAGACAGATAATTGAGATTAATTTCAGGGATTTAAGTAAACCAGGATCTTAATAGCCTATTTCATAAGATTTGCTTATCTTACTTCACCTTGCATTTTTAATGTGTGTTTCAAGCCATATGATGCTGAATGCTGTATTTTCCAACTGTAGCACACGCCACTACTTTACGTAGCTGCATGCAGCTTGTGAATATACTTGGTTGAGTCCTGACATGTTGGGTTTATTTGGGGGAAAAAAAAAGGAAAGTAAACTCATCCCACCTGCCACTGGCAATTTATAAGAAATGAATTTATAACAAAGTCATAGTAACATATTTGCTAAGTCTAGACTAGGCATTAGTGACCACAAGCATAGGTGAGATATGAGTGCATATTTTTGCAGCTATGTATTTCAGTTGAATTATCCAGGATGTATGATGTGATATTTATGCTGGCTGGTAATCTGGCTGCCCAGTGCTCCAGACCTACCTCTGAACTTCTGCTCATTTGGCTTCTGCATCACTGGTGCAAATATGAAACTGTACACATGTGCTGAGGCTAATGAATGCAGCAGACATATCAAGCTAAACAGCAGCCAGTGGTGAGGAGGTCCTTGAGAACAAAATGCTTGAGCCCCACAGAATCAAGATCTCTGGCTCTAAGGCAGACCCTTTGTGTCCATAATCTTTTTTGAAAGAGATCTCTGGAAAATCGCCGCAGAAGGGATGTGTTTGCATCTGCACTGCACTTCTGTCCAGAGCACACTGTTGTCTTCAGATTTCCATGTCCTTGACCCCAGGCTACGGTAAGTTATCCATGCTTGGCAAGGCCTGTGAAGGTCACTGCTTTCCAGCAGAATGAGATGATGAAAACAGATACAAATGCTTTGCTAGGAGGAGCATTCCCTTCTTTTCATGGAAGGCATGCAGTGACACAAGATGAGAAGAAGGAACAAGACAAGAGCCAGGTGCACTGTTACATTGTTCATGTGCTAGTGAAACAACAAAACCCAGGCTGAAAATCTTGTGGATCTGACTACATGCAGCACCTGCAGCCATGGGAAAAGCAATGCCTATGCAGTGTTATTCTGGAAATGTGGAAAGATCACCACTGAGGAGAAGATTTTGAGATGAAAAGGCAGTGTTCATGGAGTACTTTGCTGAATGCGTCTGGCAAAGCAGCAGACCCCTAAAATGCTCAGTTTAGCAATGAGAAGAAAGGCTTTCTCAGCCAGAATATAGCAGCTGTGGGCTTGTACTACAGTGCTGTTGCCAGAAGTTCAGGATTGTAATGCTGGCATCTGTGCTATGATGGAGGAGGCAAGATTTTTCTCTTGTGAGATTCTTTGTCCATGTTACCTGTGGATCACATGCATCAGAAAGTCGCATATATTGATTGCTCACAGATTTTCTTAGTTGGTGGGATCATCAGCTGGGTGTATATTCTCTGCTTTTGTTTGTTCTTATTTAACAAGGACTGGTTTTCTGCTGTGCTGAAGGCCACTGTGGTCATAAAAAATGCTTTACTGTCATTCTTTGATTGCTTGATGACCCTGCCTCTACTGATATTGCCTTTTAAGACAGTACTCTGCTGATGACGGAAACTACTGAAGGCTGGTGGTCTCTCGCTAGTCCTTGAAGACACATTTTATTTACTGATTCATTTCCACATGTAATTATTTGCCAGAAACATGGAATGTTTTCAGAATCTCTTCAATTATTATTATTATATCTGTACAGTGGTGTTGAAATATATTTTTAGTCTGAAATTAAGAGTCAAGATAAGTCTGTTCATGGTTCCTACATCAGGATTGTACTTACTTGCCAAGGCAAGTGTGTGACTGAAAAGATGAAAGAAAGATGGAAGTAGAAAGACAACACAGCTGCCATTGACTGTTAAGGATTATTCATCTGCTTCTGAGAAAAAGGAATATCAAATTATAAGGAATACTCTGGCAGACCATTTCTGTGCTAAGTGCTTTACTGCTGCTTGTGATTTGACTCATAAATACAACACTGAGCTTCCACAGCCTTCCCTCAGGGCTCATCTCTGATCTTCCAAGTCCACATTTATTCATTCCCCCTGCCCACTACTCTCATCTGCAACACTATTCATTCATTAACTACA
Source organism: Lagopus muta (assembly GCF_023343835.1). NCBI lineage: Eukaryota > Metazoa > Chordata > Aves > Galliformes > Phasianidae > Lagopus > Lagopus muta. The sequence continues at coordinate 19,484,523 of NC_064433.1, read as the reverse complement.
CTCACTTCCAGTCCTCTAGCAACGGAAATAGAAAGTTCTTGATGGTGTATTTGGTTCAGTTAAAATAGTATTTTTATCTTTAAAGAAGATATTATCATCCGGACAGGAAATCTATGTGGGTGTTTTTTTTTTTTTTTTTTTTGTAAAGGGAGTAAAGGAAGATATACACACATAAGAAATGGTGTAAAGGCAATGCATTTTTCCTGGAAGTAAGGAGAAGAAAGAAATTTTTTGTTCATCTCTAAAATGGTCTAATAACTATTTAAAAGAGCAAAAGAAAGATGTAATACTCTATAGACACAATGAATTATTGCAAAACTGAAAATATCCCAGTGCAAGAATTGCTTTAAAGTATTCCATGGCATTTCAGAGGGATGCTTTAGAGAAGCCATTAAGTACAGTCATTATTCCTAAATTTTAGAATCTTTTGAAATTATATTCTTAACAGTAGCCACTTTATATCTACTGGCTCAGGAACAGACTATGTCTTTGCAGGGTTGGGAGCTGAAGGCCATAATTCTGCAAATGTTTATGCATGAGTGGAGAGTAAGAACGGAGTCCTAAAAATCACAGTATTCTGTGGGTAAGGAAAAAGTCTTAAGGAAAGCCAGAGGATAGCCATATTTTTCAACCATAAATAACATACTATCCTTTATGACAACTCTTTCATGGAAGTTATGTGTTGAAAATAAACTTCTATTTTCATGAGTGAATGGTCTTTTAAAAAATATTAAAATATGGAAGAAAGAAATCTCCAACCATTTGACAGTCTCTACAGTATTATTAATTATATATTTTAATAAAAAAAATAGAGCATCCCCCACCCACCTGCCCTGCTTCTATCCTGAAAAGTATTCTCCTTGCTTTCATGAGCACAAGCAAATCAACACTGTTAGTACAAGGTAGCTCTTGTTTGAATTGTGTACCCTGGAGGTACATAGAGAGTGCAAAGGAACCACTCCTAGGGGGTTTCACATTCTGAGAAAGAAGAGAAATTAAAGTGCCTTGCATATGTGGTCTGGAACCCATGAAAAGGGTGGGTAAAAATAAAAATAAATCAGTTTTGTGAATTCAATACATAAAAGTTGGTCCATAAGACCATAATTTCTTTCACCCAACATTTTCTTATAGCTGAAATTTCCATCTGTGAGGGACAATTTTATGGTGAGAATGGCATTCAGAAAAGATAATATTACCTCCAAAGAGGTACATTCAGAATAGAGTATGTGGATCCAGAGCACTATCTGTGACTCCTCCAAATTAGAATCAGAAGAATGTATAATTGTTTCAGTCCAATAAATGAACTAGTAATGAGAATTAATTTCAGGTTAAGGTAGAGTGAAAGAGAAATTCCAAAACTGTTTGACAAAACCTTTAATAATAATTTAATCAATTTGAAAAGATAAATTGTTGGGTTTTTTAACTTATTTTTAATCCACGGTTATTTTTAACCCTTTTTTGCTTTGTATTTGCTTAAGGTATGTGATACATCTGGAGAGAGAAAAAAATCTGAAATAAGAATTCAGACATTTATTTACAAAAGTATCAGAATATATAAGCAAAATGTGAGAACAGCTCTGAAAGTAATGCGTCCTCTTTTATTCCATTGGCCCATGACATCAGAGGTGGTTGTTGGTGGTATGGCAATAGAGGTTAAGCTTTCCCACCAGTATTCCATTACGTACTGCTGCTGTGTGACAGATGGCAGCAGAGAGGCAGTCTGATATGGAAGCATGAATGAGGCAAAAATTTGTCACTGAATTCCTCCATGTGGAATGAAAGGCACCCAATGACATTCATTAGTGCTTGCTGAATGTTTATGGATACCAAATAGTGGATGTGAGTGGATGTGAGCACCACCCCACAAGCAGTGGGTGGTGCATTTCAGCTGTGGGTGGCAGCAATGTGAAAGACAAGCCACATTCCAGATGGCCATGCACAGCTGTTGTACCACAGCATGAAGAGCATTCCCATCAGCTCATCCATGCAAATCACCTAATGGTGGTGACTGTGTTGAAAAACAAAAGTGTTTTGTAGCACAGAATTTGCTCTGTCAAATAGTGTTTTTGTACTCCTTGCATTTGGAGTAGTTTCCAAGGCTCTCCTCTCCTCTCCTCTCCTCTCCTCTCCTCTCCTCTCCTCTCCTCTCCTCTCCTCTCCTCTCCTCTCCTCTCCTCTCCTCTCCTCTCCTCTCCTCTCCTCTCCTCTCCTCTCCTCTCCTCTCCTCTCCTCTCCTCTCCTCTCCTCCTCCTCTCCTCTCCTCTCTCTTCTCTTCTCTTCTCTTCTCTTCTCTTCTCTTCTCTTCTCTTCTCTTCTCTTCTCTTCTCTTCTCTTCTCTTCTCTTCTCTTCTCTTCTCTCTTCTCTTCTCTTCTCTTCTCTTCTCTTCTCTTCTCTTCTCTTCTCTTCTCTTCTCTTCTCTTCTCTTCTCTTCTCTTCTCTTCTCTTCTCTTCTTTCTTTTTTTTTTTTCTCCTTGAAATCATTTTGTTTTCAATCACTATCTTTTCTTACAAACATCTAGACCATTGACACGATGTCATACTTGTAACACCAGCTTAGTCCATGGACAGTTCCAGATGTCATACAAAGTCAATTCCTTCTGGACTTTATATTCACTGGAAAAAAATTGTGGAAGGGATCTGCATGAAGAGAAGCAACACATTTCTGATAATTAAATTTAATATTCTAAAATCCTTTCACTTTAACAGAAGCAGTCAATAAATATATGTATATATTACTGGATTTTGCCAGAGGTTTCAAACTTAGTTGAAATCCTGACCCTGTGGGTGCACCTAACAAAATCTGATAGTCTTGCAGAGAACTGCACCTGCACATCTGAGCAAAAATAGTAATTTAAATATGATAATTAGGCTGGTGAGAGTAGACAGCAATTTAGTTAAACGTTGCTAGTTGGAGGGGGTCAAATTATTATTAGGAAATTATTTGTGAATAAATTAATTTGCTAAATACTGTCAGAAAAGCTGTAATTTATTTCCTAATCTATAGTAGATTTATTAACTCCAAAACTCAGACCTTAAATATTTACACAGCAAAGATTCTGGAGGCCAATGTGATCTAGAAGACAGATTTAAAAATATCAGAGTGGAGAACAGTACCCATGGGATCCCACATCCGATTTGTAACAGAATGGGGCAGGCAGTTATGTCCTACCATGGGACAGCCTCTTCACTGTGCTGTTGTGTTACTCATTCCACATCCTATGGTTCAGGTCAGCTTGAGCAGCCCTGCTGAGAACTTCCTGGGAACTGCTAGCAAAGCAGAAGCCTCAAATCAGTCAAACTTGATTTAATAATTCTTTGTGAGATTAAGTTCTTATGTCATTGATTTATTCTGTTTATCTTTTTTTTTCTGAAGAAGGTTACCTTAGAAATCATTAGACATTTTTGTTAGTGGAAGGTCTCACTGATATTACAGTTCAAGAGGATTTGATTGCTTAATTAAACAAGCCCACAAAATCTTCCCTTGAAGGCAGAATAAAGAGCCACCTAGAAAATTCAAGCCTGCCTTCCTACACTTTATCTGTTCAAAGCTCTCTGTTCTGATTTGCTGCTCTTTTTCTTCCTGTATACTTCAAACTGTACTTTGAACACCTTCACCAACAATCCACTCTTCAACTCCTTTGTTTGGAGTCAGTCTGTGCCATTTAAAGCATGAAGCCTGAGATACCTGGATGTTAGTTTGAAGGCAGTCAGCATACAACACTTACTTTTCAAGAAACCTGTCCATTGCAGGCCTTATTTCTGTGTTCTGTGTTCTTTTCTTTCTCCATATTTACTTGCTCTACTAAGATATTTTCTTAGTCCTTAACAAATTTTTTTTTTTTTTGAAGGAGCTATAGTGTGTAAAAGTCGCTGTGGTCAAATTCTTAGCATAAATAAACATTCATCCTTACGTTCATTCCACTTTGGGATTGGCAAATGCCTTCTCAAATACTAAGCAACTGCCTAAATTCTCCATGGCTAAAAGTTCAAGGCGATGACTGTAGATTGTCACACAAATGACGCAGTTGAAGGTTATGACTCTGAATGAACAAATGACTCTGCTGAAGGTTAAAGTACAAAACGTGACAAACAGTTTGTTACAGCATCCAATATTCTCTTTATCTCTTTTTTTCCTTCTATTAAAAGGTGAAGGCTTTTATTTCCAGTGATATTTCCTATCACTGAGCTTGTAATTTAAAAACAATTTCTTGCTGTGAAATCCCGCACATTTTTTTTGCTCACTTGTATGCAGAAGAACTGGGTAATCTGGTGATCTCTCCAAGGTTTTTGTAGTCCTCAGCACACTGGAAAATGTATTCTTTACCCTGCTTGCAGTTGTGCAATAAATACTCACTAAACATTTTGCCTGCCTAACATTTTGCTGCCATAGGCAACTGCTTAATCTACATACACAGTGGAGCTAGCCCTGAGGGGATGGAATATGTGTTGGAAAGGACAGATTTATAATAAAACATTAGCTTTCAGGACTGGTAGAAAAAATAACTGTTCATTTGGGATTTCCTGCTATGTTCTCAGTCATTCCAATAACAGAAGTGTTA